>NC_017853.1:2563745-2890095 GCF_000002495.2 Pyricularia oryzae 70-15 | reverse complement strand
TCTTTGGCTTCAACCTCGACGCCTCGTGGGACGCCAAGATCATGGTGCGGAGGCGGAAGGTGGTCGAGTTGGACATTGATGCTTTGTCGGCGTAGACATGCGAATCAAAAGGGGGAGGAATGCGGAAGTGGGCTGGAAAAGACCCCATACGTTAGCGACGAGCGTGTTGTTTTGTATCGAGCTCCATCTCTGAGAGATTTCGAGACTTTGGAGCTTTTCTCTTGATAGAAAAACCATATAATGGCCCGGGATCGCTTTCCAATTGCGAGCAGCAGTTAAGACAGACCATCCAAAATACAGATACAGACTCCTTTGGAAGACGCTAGAGCGAAACTATGCATTCGTGGTATGACAAGAGGTAAAGACGCACTTTGCTCGGCGATCTGTCACATTCCCTCCTTGCAAGAAGAAACCGACAGGCAGGCAATCAGAGGAACAAATATAGCTATAAAGACAGCAATGGAAGTACATCACGGCTGGGACTCGACAAAGTTTGGAATCCAAATGAAGATTCTCTTGTCAAAGGTTGCTAAATAAGGTCAAGAGATACTAATTAAAATCCCCAGCTGAAAAGAGACGCTATACCGAGACTCCATACTCCAAGTCCCAAATGCGCCTGTGTTCTGCTCGATGGCGAGAAACAATGTGAAATGGTCGACGCCGAGAACGCCAACCCAGCCCTGAATACCCTAGGCTTAAACCGTAAACGCCAGAAATGACAGAAACAAAATGGTATCATGATACAAGAAAAAGAAGCAAAAGAAGAAAGAAGAAGAAGAGAGGTATCACCCAAGATGAAGAAGAAATAAAGAAAGTAAAGACGAAGAAAAGGAAAAAAAAAATCCTACCACCGACCATACACCCCATCACAATGCGACGCGCGGTTGTGCGACAGGAAGCACTGCCTACGCATGTCAAAGTCGTGAGCGCCCTGCCTGCCGGCCCTGACGGCAGCCGCGATGAAAGCGACGAGCACGCCGGCGCAGCCGAGCAGAAACACGCCAAACAGCAGCAGCCCCGCCAGCTGGGCGTGCTGCCTGCGCCTGGCGGCCTCGTGGAACTCACGCGCCCGCGACCCGTGCGACTCCGAGTCGAACCGGTACCGGACGTCCTGGTGGAAGACGCGGCGGTCGTGGCTGCCGATGCCGACGAGGTTGGATCGGGGAGGAGGAGGATGAGGAGGCCCCGAGGCGGCGGCGCGCGAGCTCTGGTTTACGAGCTCCGCCACGGCGGCCAGGTGCGAGTTGATCAGGTTCGCGTTGGCGTAGGGCGGTGGCGGTGGTGGGGTGCTCGGCGGCGAAGGCCCGTCTTCGGGGATGCTGGGCAGGAGCTTCTCTGATGGTAGCCGCGGGGACATGCTGTTTGACCGGGAGCGGGAACGCGAGCGGGGGGAGGCGGTCGGGGATGAGAAGCCGGACATTGTTGCTGGCGGTTTTTGTTTTGTTGGGTTGGTTGGTTGGGTTGGGTTGGGTTGGGTTAGCTGTTGTTGTTAGTCCGCTAAAAAAAAGGCCTGTGTCTGTGTGATCAGTGTGAATAGTTTTCCGGTTAATATATGTGGAAAATTCGGTGATATCAGCGGGTTTGATGTCGGGTACTCGTTCGGTCGAGACTAAATGAATCGTTAATGAAGATGGTATTTGGAAATTGTTTTTGTCTTGTTAGTCGATCTTGGTTGAGCTCAGGGTGAGTGAATGTCTGCTGTTTTGGCAACCCAAATTGTCAACTGAGATTGGACTGTAGTCAAAATGAGAAAACAAAATCAACAATTCCGGAGAACAATCCTCCAACCATATATCCCCGCCTCAATCACCCACAAACTCCAAAAGAGAACCAAGCAAGACATGGGTCGGACTTGTCTTCTGCAGCCTGGCTGATGCTGTGTAATCGTTCGCGTGGGTTTGCGGCAGGCGCTTACTGCACCCACCCGCTCTTGGGGGTCTTGGCCGAGGCGAAGCTCAGCGACGATTACTAGCCCCAAAGCTGAGGGTCCCTCCGAGTGCTCTCCTTGGCTCCAGGCCCCGACCCCTGGCAACCCACAGGTATGGATGGGCAGGCCAGCTTACCGAGACAGCCGAGCAAACAAATTCTCCGATTGATTCTCGCTCGGCCCAAGATGAGTGTATTGCGGAGCTTTCGCCGGCCAGCTGCGGCCGAACGTGTTGGGTCGTTGCACTGCTTTACTCTTCTTTGACCTTTTTTATCGTCGGGGCTTGGTCCCGCTCTTAGGCGTCAGGCGTCAGGCGTCAGGCACACCAAATCAATCGCGGTTCGGCCCCCCAAACCCTTGGTGCACATTGCGCGAGGCTCCGAGGAATGGTCAATCGGTTGTGGTTTATCAGGCCAATTTTTTTCTTGTCTGCCTACGGTATAGTTTGTACACGGTGCGAAATGATTCGCAAATGATCTCGACTGGATTCCCGACCCCGGTCGCTCTATTTCTAAACAACTTACCAGCCCTCTCGACCACAGCGGATTCGCTCAGTGCGTCGCAACCTCCTTGATGGTACCCCGGTGCACCGAAGCCAGCCAGGTCCTGGCCATGAAGGCGCGGATCCTCTTTCCCCAGAGCATAAACACCAGCAGCACCAGGTTGTTGGCCAGCAGCAGCGACATGAAGACGCCGGCAATCATGACCGCGTACCCCCTCTCCGCGACCCACTGGATCAGGTTGAGGCCCATGCCGAAGCTGATGGCCTGCTTGCCGAGGTTCATGGCGATGAGCATCTCGCTGATGTTGCTCTGGTAGCTGTCGATCGCGTAGGCGAGCGTAAAGGTAAAGTAGAAATAGGCCCCAAACTGCGTCAGGCCGCTGCCGAAAAAGTAGGCCACCCAGTGCAGGTTGAGCTCGGCCGCCGCCCCAAACAGCGCCAGGCCCGCGGGCGCGATCACCATCGCCGGCAGCATGACGCCGAGCCGCATCTCGGCCTCGCGGATCCCGTCGTTGCCTCTCGTCAGGTGCGCCGCGAGCCGGTCCGAGGATGAGGTGAAGAGCACGGCCAGGGCGAAGCCGATGATGGTCGCGATCGCCACGAGACCCCCGCTCGTCTCGGGCCAGTTGTAAGGCGGCGCGACGATCTTGATGGGGAAGATGAAGTTGAAGGTCAACCCGCCGAGTCCGATGTAGATGCCTTCAACAAGCCTGGTTAGCTTCCCTTCTGTTTGGTTGTGATGAACTGCGGAAAAATGTATAAAGTCACAGAGTGAGAACTCGGACTCAACTTACCATATGTAGTAACCACCCAGAGTACATGTGGTACCAAAAAGTACGTAAACGACCTCGCCATCATCATGAAGAAATCCGTCTCGTGGTTCCAGACGCCCCAGAACTTCAAGGTTTGGATGAATGACTTGCGAGGCGGAACACCTTCAAAGGAGACGGAATCCTCGACATCGGAAGCCACCGGCTTTTCCCCTTGAGGAGAAGCGTTTCCTGGTCGTTCGGCGGCAAGTTCGTTGGCTTTGGCGCGGTCGTAGTTGGTCTCCTCGACGAAGAAAAATGCCAGGATGAATAGTGCCAGGGCAAATGCGAGCTCCACATAGAAGAAGAGCCTCCATGACAGACCCCCCGCAAGCATGTATCCGGCGTATAGGGGCCCGGTGGCACCGAGACAGAGACAAACTATGTAGTCCAAGTTAGCACTTCCCACAATCAAGCCGCGAGATGCAAGCCCCGGCCAGCTCCTACCTGTATAGTATCCTAGGCGCTTTCCACGCTCATGAAGGAAAAATATGTCATTGACAAGCTGTACCGGTAGCGCCTCGCAAACGCTAGAACCGAAGCTTTGAAGCACGCGACAAGCCATCAGGCCGGCAAAGCTCTGCGACAGCGAGCAGCCGAGTAGCCCTGCGCAGTACTTTGTCGAACATTCATGTCAGTTTGTTTTTGGGATGCACAGATGGAAATAGCTTGGTAAGAATTACATACCAGAACAAGGGACCCGAGCATCACAGGTCTGCGGCCGAATTTGTGATAGAGAGGCACAAAAACGAGAGAGCCTTGGTGGTCATTCCGTCAGTAATTTTGGGCCCGGAATTATAACAACTCCACAGGGGAATACTAACCAAAGCCAAACGCCAAGTTGGAATAGTTCACCAGTCCGGCGGCCTCATTGGGAGTTACCCCAAACTCAGCGGAGAATATTCCGATGTAGACCGATGGGCCCAGCAGGGCCGAGTTGGCCAGGAACGAATATAGTGAGCAGACCACTAGGATCATAGCCTTCTTCCATTTTGGCCACTAGAGATAGGGTGTCAGCTGCATGGATAAGGATTGAGCTTCAGGTACGGGTGGGTAATAGGTACCTGGAGAGGATCGTTGGGGTCCAGTGCCGGAGCAGGATAAAGTGCCTGTCCATAGGCCGTATCGTCCCCCTCTGTTCACATGCTTTGGTTAGACTTTTTTCTGTGTGTGTGAGTGTGGTATTTTTTTCTTTCTTTTTTTCTTCCACACTCGCTTGATTCACTAAATGGGAGGCTTGCCAGCTGCCTTGAGATTCACAGTTCCTGGTATGTCTTCCTCGTGCGCATGACTGGACGTTTTTTTCGGTTTTTGTAAGCAAACGCCTTCGTACCGGGGTTGTTCGCCCTTTGAGATGGAGAATTTACCTGCGAACCAAGTGGCCGGCCTTGCCGCCTGATGGTGGCTTTTGAGACATTGTATCTATTCCAGATGAAAAAAATTGACGAAACCCATCAAAAGGAGTGTGTGGCTAATCCGAGTAGGCTTCGACGCAGTGATTGAGCCCTTTCAACCTTGTCTGCCACGAGACATGGAAAATTGGGATTGGAGCGTCGGGGAACCCGGAGAAGCGATGAATCTTCATATTATATACACCTACCTGAAGTCGTACTCAGAGTAGCATTCACCAAACGAACTGTCCCAGATAAACAACAAGACAAGATTCATTATCCCCCGCCCGGTATAGTGGAGCGGGAGCAAGAACAGCGGCAGTTGAAATGGGGATAGGCATGGATATGCGGGGGGACTACGAGGGTCATTGCCGAGGTGGCCCCTGTCTGGGTGCGACCTTTGACATTTTCGTGGGTGTTTTGGCAGGGCAAGTTCTCCGCGTGTTATGGTGTAGGGGTGGCATAGTATAGGTAGGTAAGCAAGGTAAGGTAGGTACCGGTACCGTACGATCGCCTAGGCTCTTGGGTACGAAGCAGCATTTCCGGGCATGCTAGAATTTCTCCAAAAGTAAACCTTTTTGAAAGAGCGGCACTGCGACTTGGGGCCCGTCTTTGGACGAAAAGCCTGGGATTTTCCTGGCTCGATTGCATGGGTGGCTGTATGAGGTGCAAACATTGAGACCAAGTTGAATCGAACACCAAGTAACTAGGTAGCAAGGTAGTTAAGCAATTGCACAGCCTGGCCCTAGATGTGACGAATCAAGTGATTTTACCTTTGAACTTTTGAAGTTTTGCCAAATTTTGATAGTTCGGGAGAAAAATCCAGTTATCTGATTACCATATGTACTAGAACTAATATCTACTGTACCAGTGAGTGAGAGAGAAAGAGCTCGGCAGGTGGAGTGCGACAGGGCTGGTATTAAATCGACCAAACTCTACCGTTGTGTTTCGGAACTACTCCATACAGCATCTGCTTTTCTTTTCCGTTCATTTTTTTCTTTTCTTTTCCGCTCGTCTTTCCTTTTCTTTTCCCTTTTTTCTTCTTCTTTGGGCGACAACGTGAAGGGTCTCAATTGATTTTCCGTCCCCGGGTATCCTGGGTGTGTATCTCTTGAGATTTTTTGGGTTTGTTGGAGCCACTCTCAAATTGTAACCCAACGATCCTTCATGACAGAGGCGCAGCGTTTCATCCGTTGAAAATTCAGTCGTGGAGGCATAGCGGCTTGCGGATGTGGTATAGGCACTCCGTAAATGAATGAGGTGCTGCACATCTGCTAAAGAAGGTCCGTAGTTGGGCCGACTTGGGAGCTTTCAGGCAATTGGCTGGCGAAGCTGAGAGGTTGCGCTGTGAAAGTCGCCTGGCGTCTTACTACGACTTAGATCCAATGGCAAAATCGTCAACCGCTGTCGGAATAGGTGGCAAATTTCCAGGCTTGATAGCGTTGCGATACCTAACCCCGGAAGCCACCCGGGTTGTTCACCACGTTATGCGCCATAAATTGAGACGAGCTCGTGCAGAAATTCGAATCGTGGACCAATGTTTTACGAGCTGGTTTGTGATGAATGGGACGAAAATTCAAAATAAAAAATGTAGGCAGGATAAGCATGTCATGTAGGGTAAGGTAAGGTAGGGTGAGGTACAGTACGTGAACCACCTACCACCCAGCTTGTCCGGGTACCTTACTTCGTCGCTAACAAGTACGGTCAATACAATAAATAAGCTATGAACCACCAACGCCTTATTTTACCGGCACGTTGGGGGCCGCGTTGAACTCGATGGTTGAAATGACCACCCCCTAATCATCATTCTGACTAACGTACCCAATTATTGTGATGTACTGAAAGCGCAAAACGGCTGAAGCGCCTAATTCGCCCATCTCCAAAATAGAACAGGAAGATCCCACACGTGATCTTCGCTTCTCTTCATGATCTCCTTCGGGGTGCGGGGCAAAGCGCCAAAGGGGATCGACATCCACCCCATGGGTTCCAAATTCGGTGAATATGGCCCGCCCGCCGCCTGTTCGCCATCTGCTGCCATCTGCCAGCATTGATAAATATGTGGAGTGAATGTGGTACCAACAAAACGGCTGATTGACGGAGTGACTGACTGACCCGAGATCAAGCAATTCGGTGTTCAGTGAGGTTCAATGCTTGGCTTATCTGGACTTCCATGCCTGCTACTCCTACTGTACAGTCTGTACCTGCTCCTCTACAGTACGGAACGACAGCACCTAATTGCCACTCCCACTTTGAACGAGTGACCAGCACTCAAGCGCCTGTCACCAGCCATTCACACTTACCACCAAATTTGGAAGCCCAGCCCAACCAATAGACTCCGGATTGGACGGTTTACCCGCCTCCTGACATTCCCACGCACCCACGCACGTACGCACGCACATTGCATCGCCTCGCAGCTGCCTCGACGCCGTCAATCCTGCCTAGGTACATACCTACCTACCCACCCACACTTGCAGCAGTAGCACGCAGGCCTGAACGGCTTTTTTTTTCCTCAACTTCCAACAAGCTGCCAAAACAACCCGACACACATATCCATACACACGACGCACGCACGCACGCACACAAAAGTAACGCATCCCAGCGCAACCCAACGTCTACAAGCCGCGAACCCAACGACCCGACAAGCACGCACCGCCGTCGCAAAAGTCCAAAGTCAAAACAAACACCTACCCTTTACGGGCCGTGCCTGCCCGGCGTCAATTTGTGACGCTTCTCAATCCGCCAGACTGGTTGCCCACGGCGCCTAACACCACACCACAGGCTGCGACTTTTCTGCGGCGCACGGACGATCCCCTACCCCTCCGATTGTGCCAGATTCTCAGCCTCGAAGAATTGTCTCGTACCATCCTGCCGCCCATGACAGTCTCATGATATAACACCACAGCCGTTGCGCCCGACTGCCTGACCGTTCAAAGTCAAGGGAAGCGTCGGCCCAGGCCAATACGCTGTCCCAGCCCCAAGTTCAGATGATGGTGCGTCTCCCTTTTTTTTTCCAACTTGACACGCGTGGCGTTGGGGCGCCGCTTTTTCCTACTACTACTTCTTAAAGCCTGCGGCCTCCCCATCCATCCCTTCCGCTAGTCATACAAGCGCTATCTTGTACCTCGCTTAGCCTTCTTATTTGCTGACACGTTCTGCTGGTCCTCGTTCGCTCCACAGACCTCGTCTCGACCCCGCGATGTTGGTGGCAGCTTTGCAAGCCGACGAGGTCATTCCAACCAGCTGTCCATCTCGGACCCAAGCCACCATGTCACCGAGGCAATAGGCACCATGTACGGAGATAGCGATGACGATTCCGGGCCCGAGAGCCGACTCGACAACCCATCCTTTCCCGACCCTTCTCGAAAGAACCGACCCATGAGCTTCTTGGCATCTCCGGCCGGCGGCGAACAGATAAAGTCCGACGAAAAGAACGGACAAACCCTTTCGCGTTCGGCATCAGACAAAACACCACTGGCTGCGTCGACAACGGTCGAAGACACCGACTCCAATGGAGGTTCTGCCGGGCCTAAAGACGTGCCTGTACGGATGACGAGCAAGCGCGGTAAATCTTATGAGGGTCCTAGTTCTCCAAACACGGGCATGCCGCCAATTTCTCCCAGCCTATCACTGCGGGATGTGCAGGAGGCCGAATCGTCACAATTCCCATTGGGCAGCATTGAAAATCCCAGCGATATTGCGCAAGAGCTTAGCAATCTCCAGGCGCTCCGCCGGATGTCCATGGACGTTGGCAACACCAGTGATCCCGATCTGCTTCCCTTCTCTGGCATCTCTCTGATGGCTATGCCGACTGTGGCTCCTAGTGGCGAGGACGACGAGGCCGACCTGTCTCGTCTTTTGTGGGTTCCAGCCAAGGTTCATCCCGAACTGGCGCCGGATCAGTTTAAGAACTTTCTCGAGAACCGCGTCAACACCATCAAGAGACGGTCAGGAGACTCGACGCTGTCTGTAGAGGGGCTGGAAAGACATAATTCCGGGAGTCTCAGGAGGAAAAAGTCGATGCTTTCAAGGCAGGTCCACAGCTCGGGGACACCAACAGAGGAATTTGATATGCCTAATAGACTGGAGAGAGAACTATCCAATGGTGGCAGATCTACACCAGAGTTAAGCATCAACGAACTGGTTAAGGATCCCAGCAAAGTCGTTCAGAAATTGGCCCAGGAGACACAGGATGCAGCCTCTGAAGGAGACTTGCCGATTCTGCCCGTGGCACCCGGCATGGGGCTAAGAAGGTCCACAAGGACGACGTACAGGAAAGGCGGCAGTCTCCGTTCCGGTGACCGAATTCCGTTCTCGAAAAGAGTGGCTGCTAGAGACTCAGAGAAGGACGGTGACAAAGAGCCAGATGAGACTCCTCCATTGCCGACCATTGAAACGCCAAAGGATCAAGGTCTCCCCAAGATTCAGACAGAGCCGAGCCAAGCAACTGAGAATTTCTCCCGGCCGATGCGTGCTGTCAGGAGGCAGCAGACATTCCAAAGGGATAATGCGGCCGCATCACCGATATCACCAACTTCCACTCTCGACCCTACTAGCCCGATTCCCTCGAATATGGATGACACCTTAAATATCAAGAGCTCTACGTCACGGCCTGGTTCCTCTGACAGGCCCCAGACATCGGATTCTGGCCGTCCCGCTCCCCCTCCCGCTCCTGCTCCTGTTTCTGCTCCCATACCGCAAATAGTAGAGACGCCGCCGCCCACTGAAAAGGAAACCGAACAACTATCACAGCCCCAGTCATCGAGGTCATATCCACATCGGTCGCCATCCCAGGAGCAGTCACAGCAACAACAGCCGCAGAACAACCAGCAGCAAGAGCATCCTCCCCCACGTTCGCTTCGGCGTCCGCCCTCGGCGAAGCAGATTCAATCTCCAACGTCACCCAAAGCCAGTATGGAGCAAACCCTCAGCGATATGGCCCAGCACCCATCCCCGCTGCCTGGTGGCAGCAACACCAGAACGGACGCACTCACGTTCATCCCCACGATGCCGGCCGAGGAAAAGAGAAAATCTAAAGATGAGAGCAGTGGTGACTCTAGCAAATCCACGGGCTGGAAATGGTTCCGCGGCGAGGATCGGGAAAAGAAGAAGCGCGAAAAGGAGGAACAGTCCAAGAAGTCACGAAGCAGGACGTCGACCGAGAAGGCCGCAGGCCACGGCGATGCGCGGCTGGATGTGCTCCAGAACAGCATTGACACTGCGCTACAAAAGGGCCGCGATAACCTTTTGTTGGACAATGAGTCTGTGGACAACAAACTGCACGAGGAGCGCAAGAAGGAGAGCTCGCGTACCAAGTCTGGCGAGTCCAAAAAGGAAAAGGACGGCTTCTTTGGGTCCATATTCGGCGGCAAGAGCAAAAAGAGCGACAAGGACTCGAGCTCAAGCCGAAAGCAACGAGCGCTGTCGCCAGAGCCGCCGCCAAGGCCTATGAGACCCGATATCGATTATCCGTACACGCGATTTCCTATCGTCGAGGAGCGGGCCATATACCGCATGGCGCACATCAAGCTTGCGAATCCACGACGGCCCTTGTTGAGCCAGGTCCTCCTTTCCAACTTTATGTATTCGTACCTGGCCAAGGTCCAGGCTATGCACCCGCAGATCAACGTTCCAGTCTCCCCACAACAAAAGCGGGCAGAAGAGGAACGAAGGCGAAAGGAGCAGGAGCAACAGCAGCAGTACATGATGCAACAGCAGATGGCGCACGAGTCTGAGCAAGATGACGGACAGGGCGGCTATGATCAATATGGTTACGATCCCCAACGGGTATGTGCTAATGCTTGAAACTCTTCGGCCTTGAATACAATACTAACAGACGACGGATGTAGTCCGATAACCAGTATGGAGACTATCAGGGGCAACACAATGGCTCCGTTGATTACATAGACGACTCGCAGATATATGAGCATGACCAGCAGCGAAACGGGCAGGAGAGGCACCAAAACGGCGGCTACCGTAACGAACAGCAGAACGGACATGTCGATCGGCCGGGCTCCTCGGGCCGAGCATACTATGACTATGAGCAACACGAGGACGGGCGCAGGCGCGATGATGAAATGTGGTGAGGGCGCTGTGTGACCAGGTGCTGGGTTAGCTGTAGCTGTTTGAAGGCCATACGTAAGGGAGCCATGTCATTCAGGTTCGGGTGTGACGCTCGCAAGCAATTGAAGCAGCAGCAGTGAACCTGCGACTGTTTTGGGCGTTCTCTTCTCTTTTCTTTTTTTCTTTTTAATTAGTTTATTTTTTTGTCACGGTTGTGCGTTCTTCTATAACATTCCGAAGTGTACTGGGAAAGCACAAGCATAGCCGGCTGAGCAAATGGGAGGGGAATATTGTCTATAGTTTTGTTCTTGATTCAATGGGGGTAAGATCTCATCGAATGCAATTGCTGGTAGGCCATCTGTCCATAGAGCCGCCACATTGCCAAACATGTTCAAATACATCCTGAGGGGTTGCGCGGGGTTTTGATATTTTATAGCAAATGTGCGTTGTCTTGGTTTTCGTCTGCTGCTTTCTCTAGAGCTCCATACCTCACTCAGTTACCTGCTTCAAATAGATAGATACCTTACCTAGATGGGTAGGTAGTAAGGTAGGTAGGTAGGTACCTAGTTAAGCTTATAACACCCTAAAAGGTTGAATGCTCCTGATAAACAAGATCTTACTCTACGTAAATTTGGGATGAAAGATCCAACATTGCGACGGCTCATAGTAAACAATTCTCGACGGTGCAAAAAAAAAACAAAAGTTGTTCGTTGTTGGTTTAGGCACCGATGAAGTTGATCCATTCGTCGTCTCATTCATCAGCTCTGATTTGTTGTCTCAAGCTTTGGTGTGAGATGAAAGACGACTGGGAGCTGCCCAACTATGAGACTAGTCCTAATCGGGCTTAGCGCAAACTAGCTTTGGGGTGCAAGCGCTTTGGCAAGCGCAAAAGGTGACAAGAAAACAAGACACCAGAAGCACAAGCCATTCACGTCGGAGAGCCAGCCATAACCTTTTCTCCCCTGCCTCAAGTTTTGAAGGGTCAACGACAAGAAAGAGGAACGCCCACACCCACCAACCCCCAACTAACTATACCACCGACTCTCTTCATCGACTTAATCTCTTCCAATCGAGAGCTCCGAAGCGCATATTTACCCAACTGTCATTATTCTTTTGCGCAGTAGTCGATACCCCCTCCATAAAAAAAAAAAAACTTCTTAGACTGGCAGCCTTACCGCACGGGCGCTTTTCTTCCTTTGCTGTCGACGCCGCCCCCGATTTTTTTGCGTCGCAAAGCACAACTCGACCTGGCCACGCCCCCCTCCGATCCTCCGCCGCCTCTAGATCAAAGACGCGACGAAGCAGACGAGGCCATTTTCAATCCGAACATCGACCCGCGACCGACCGATATCTGCTGCTGAGACAAGCTCGAAAATCGGCTGCCTGCTTGCTCGCTGTGACAGCTTGCCTCTAGACCCTCCCGCATATTTTGTCCTTTCGTCGCCCAAGCAATGGCCAACGTGAGCTCCATATCCGTTTTCTTTACCCTTTCTTCACCTCAGCAAAGCTCCATGCATTCCACCTTGCAATCGCGCCATTCAAAAGGATCTTCATGTTTCATTCCGGCTGCACTCAGCACCTTGGACCAACCCATCAACTGTTTCAATGCCTCTTATGTGGATGGAATCCCCTGGATGCATCTCCATACGTCGAGGCTCCCATACTGACCCAGTTCTACTATTTGGTAGCAGCAACAACCGAGACACCCTTACGGCGGCAACCAAGGCTTCATGGCAAATGGAGCTCACAACGTAGCTGTTGCTCCTGGCGCCACGCCGCTGCTACCAAACCAGGGTCGCATCATCCAAACTGGTCCTACGCGAGTCCTTTGTATCGCCGATGTTCGAGGTAAGATTTACTGGTGGAGGCCTATTTGTATGTATGAGGTACGGACACGGTTGAGCTAAAACTGAACATTACATAGGAAACCTCCGATCATTGAACGATCTTGCGAAGCAAGCAAACGCAGACTACGTTATTCACACTGGAGACTTTGGTTTTTACGATGATACGTCACTTGAGCGCATTGCGGAAAAGTGTGTAAAACTTTCTTCATCTTTCGCCACAAGCTAGCCACGAACTAACAAAGTGGCGTCTCTAGGACCTTGAAACATGTCGCCCAATACTCTCCGTTGATCAGCGAGTCCGTCAAGAAGGCCATTCAAGTCGGTGGAAATGGTTCAGTCAAGTCGCGATTCCCTCCTTCCGAGCTCCCACTCTCTGAGCTTTCCATGCTTTTGAACGGCGATTTCAAGCTCGATGTTCCCGTCTACACGGTCTGGGGTGCCTGTGAAGATGTGCGCGTGCTGGAGAAGTTCCGCTCGAAGGAGTACAAGGTTCCTAATCTCTTCATCATTGACGAGGCACAGTCGATGCTTCTCGAGGTTTCGGGTGTCAAGCTCCGACTGCTGGGTCTCGGCGGTGCCGTCGTGATGCACAAACTGTTCGACAACGGCGAGGGTAGGACAACGATCGCTGGAGGACAGGGAACGATGTGGACGACGTTGCTGCAGATGGGCGAGCTAGTTGACACCGCCAACCGTGTCTACGACCCGACAGAGACTCGCGTGTTCGTCACTCACGCCTCGCCTGCCCGCGAGGGTATCCTTAACCAGCTCTCCGTCACACTCAAGGCCGACTTCTCAGTATCTGCCGGTCTCCACTTCCGATATGGCAGCTCATACAACGAATTCTCCGTCAACCCCACGCTTGACCACTACAGAGGAAAGCTTGCCGCAAGCAAGGCTTCTTTCAACGATGTTTGGGAAACAGTCAAGGCGGAGGTTGAGCCGGCGATCCAGCAGAACGAGGCTCAACAGAATCTGCTCAAGAACGCCCTGGGTATTGTCGAGAAGATGCCGTCAACGGCGGCTGGAGGAAACCCATTCGGTGGGCAAACGTCAGCTGCGGTTGGACAGGTTGACGAGAGCGCTTTCAAGAACATGTGGAATTTCAACCTGGCGGACGCTGCTTTTGGCTACCTGGTTCTCGAGATTCAAGACGGCCGTATTGGAACCGAGATGAGGGCCCAGGGCTTCAACTTCTCACACCGTGGCGCCAAGCAGCAGCCCAGCTCGGCAGCCGCTGCCCCCACCGCCCCTGCTGCCCAGAGCGCCCCCGCAGCCGCCCCCATCCCTTCGCGACAGGCATCCCAGGCACCTGTCCCCAAGGCATCGCCCGGGCCGCAGGCCAAGCCGGGAACCCCCAAACCCACCCCCTCGCAAGGCGAGAGTGAGAAGCCCGCGCCCGCCAACGGCGCAGCGCACAGCAGCGACGCCCCCGCGGTGTCGCCCGCACCCAGGGCCAACCACGAGAACACTATTGGTCTTTTCGTCATGAACGCCCAGAGCGACGAGCAGGTCCGCGACATCTTTGCCGACGAGGACAAGTCCAAGATTGCAAAGATCGACAAGTGGGGAGCTACCAACAAGGTGGTCCACTTCAAGACGGTCGAGGAGCGGGACGGCGCCATGTCGCGCCTCTCGGAGGAGTACAAGGGCCAGCGCTCGCACGAGGACCGCAGCAAGCCGCTCGTGCGCATCTTCCAGCACCGCGAGCGCGAGAACCGCGGTGAGCCCAGGGAGTCGACAAAGAGCTACGGCAACCGTGGCGGTGCGGGCACGTGGGGTAGCAGCCGCGGCGGCAACGCTTCCGGTCAGGAGCGCGGTGGCTACAGGAGTGCCGGCGGCGGCACTGCCAGCGACTCGGAGGGCGCCGGACGGAGGGGTGGCCGAGGAGGCCGGGGCGGACGTGGCGGTGAGCGCGGCGATCGCCCAGAGCGCGGTGAAGGTCGGGGAGGCAGGGGACGCGGTCCGCGCGGTGGTTTGAAGGGCGAGGGTGGTGGTTCCGGCAGCCCAGCACCCACCTCTGCTGCGCCCTCGGCTGATTAAAGAAGCCAAAAAGGCCAAAAGATATATGCATCTCTCTGAGGAACGGTTTTTATTTCGGGGACTTTGTCTGGTTCGAATCCCTCTTGATTGGTCTCAGGATTAATTGGTCTTCATTTTTTTTATTGCAATCTGGTGCAAACGCAATCACTCTAGTGGTTCAAGCTGCAGTAATCACGTCTTTATGCCATTGGGCTTGTCCCTCTAGACTAGTCTTTGTTCTTCAAAACTGCTTCTGTTGAAACGGTTCGCTCAGATGAGGGGGCAGATACACCTTTTTTATTCGTTTCTTGCTGTCGTTTAGTTAGGAGATATTATTTCTTGCTGTGGCGGGATGGGGCTTCTTTTTTCTCTCTTCCTATTTCCTCTTTCCCTTTACACAGGGTCTGCGAGTAGATTTCGGTGCGTGTAAACAAAAACAGAAGATGCTAAAAAGGGTTGAATTCGGATTGCGCAGGTTACAGTTGAACCAGATAATGTATTGGAGCTTGATTATGCAGTATCTTATTCTTTTGCGTTACGTTATTATTCCACCTGGTGTTGCGTCTTGATTTTGCAAATTGCCTTGTAGTCAGTCATCCTCATCGAATTATGGGTATATATTAGATACTTCATCAGATTTTTTGCTGGCTCAGCCGAGAACGGGTTCGTATTTCAATGCGTACCTCATATGCGTTAAGCAGCCTCTATACCAGCTGAAGCTGGATTGGATCTGGTACATGATGCTGCATCATGTCGACATGGGTAAGAGTCGCAAGACTTGAGGGCGGCCGAGCGAAAACTGTTCATAGTGGTCTTTATTTCTGTCCCGTGACTAAAACTGAACAAAGGAGAAATCATTTGCGGTGGTTTTGATGTATGTGATGGTATTGTACATTTTATAATCTTAGCATCGCCTCCCTCCTCCCTTTTCTGTTGTCTTTTTGTTATTTGTTTGTTTCTTTTTGTTTCTTTTATCTTCCCGGTCGCCCTCCAGGTGTGCTAATACAAGTACATGAGATGACATTTTGTACAGTGAAAAATAGAAGGGAGTCAAGGTACAGAAAAAGGAAAAGTCGATTACAGCCCCGCGGTCAAGTCAAGCGACAACCAGGTTCAACCATCTAGTGGCTTAACGCCCTTGTGGATGGCAGCCACACCGCCCGTGAGGTCCTCGTAGCCGTCTCCCGAGACCTCAAACCCAGCTTCGACGATCATGTCGCGGAACTCCTCCTGGGAGGGGAAGCGCTCGATGCTTTCGACCAAGTACTGGTAGCTGTCGCGGTCGCCAGCGACGAGCTGGCCGATCAGGGGGATTGCCCCAAAAGACCACCGCTTGTAGACGGCGTTGAAGAGCGGGTGCCTGTCGGCCTTGCTGAACTCGAGGCAGGCAAAGACGCCGCCGGGCCGGAGGGCGCGGTACGCCTCGCGCAGCGCCGCCGGTATGTCGGTGAAGTTGCGGATGCCAAACGCCACCGTATACAGGTCCAGCGAGCCCGGTGCTGGTACGTTGTGCCTCGGCGTGGCGGAGGAGTTGGCGGACAAGAAGTCGGTCGCGTCGGCCTCGAGGAAGGACAGCGCCGAGAGCTGGGCCGGCGGGAGGGTGGATTCTGCGCGGGAGCGGCCGACGGCCAGCATGGAGGCGTTGATGTCGGAGATGGTGACGCGCACGTTGGGGTTCGCGTTGAGCACGTGTGCGTTGTGCAGCATGCGGAAGGCGATGTCGCCCGTGCCGCCTGCTACGTCGAGGATGTGTTGCGGGGAGGGCTTAAGGGGGTCGGCGGAGAGACCAGGGTTGAGGGTCCGGACGAAGTGGTCCCTGTGTTGTTGTTTCTTCTTGTCAGCAAGGCATACGAGCGGGATCTTGTGGGTATCGAAAGCTCGACCGCGGATGTCATGGACGTATGCTCTTCCAAGAGCCCAGTACATACTTCCAGACCCGGTGCCAACCAAAGGACATGAGATCGTTCATTCTGTCATAAGTCTCGGCTACATTGTGGAAGACGTCGGCCACACGTTCGGCCTTTTGTGACTCGGGAACCGTCTGGAAACCAAAGTGCGTTGTACGCTCAGAGCCAGCGGCATTGTGATTTGAGGTTGAAGTCTCGTTGCTGGACGAGACATTGCGTGAAAATTGTAGGACAGGTGGTTGTGAATATGATGCTATCGGCGAACGCTGCAAATTTGAGCGGCATTGGCGAGCCGCAGCCCGGAGTACTGTTTGTCGCGCAGCCATGTTGCGGATTTGTGTATTATGCGACTTGACGCGCTCGGCGGGCGGAAAAATAGTATGCGGGATACTGTGAAGGGGTTTTCGACAAATTCGTCAGTCATCAGTCATGCCAAAAGTCTGGTGTTGCCGTGGCTAGTGCGTTCCAATGCGCTAAGATGTGGCGGCTTGGCGTGGGCCCATTAATTCGTTTGAAGCTCTGGCACCCTTGACAACTTTATTCAGCCGAGGCCGGAGGAAACCTGCCTAACCCCTTGACAATGTAACAATGTTATTGTCCAAACCGACTAGCAGCACCATTTCACTTTCGACTCACTTGTTTGCTTTTAAGCCGCCGAAGAATCTGTGGCCCTGTCCTTTGCCTCCAAGGTGTTGGTGATGAACTTGCTCATGACCGTGCGGGCAAGGTAAATGGTGAGTCCAATGATTGCAATCATGCACAGGATGATGATCACGATGGTGCCGTTTTGGTTCATGTTGTCGTTCCGAATATCTTGCTGCTGTAGTGATTCTGTTTCAATTGGGGAGGAGAGTTGTTGTTGACTGCCGAGACTGGATTAGATTTTCTACCTGGTAGCTTCCACGGCACAGTGAATGTGGAAGCAAGATTTGCTTCAAAAATACCACGCTTGCTGAGGATGCTAAGTACCTAAGTCGTTGGTATTTGTGCTGTTGCTTGATTTGTGAGCTTGAAAAATTGGCAGCTTGGGGATTTGAAGAGCGGGAAAAGTGGCAGTGGTGGAAGACGCAAAGGCAACACGAAAAAAAATGTCTGGTCGATTGGCAAACAAACGTTAGGCGACCAGCCAGAGTTCCCTTGGTACCTCGCCGTATGCCAACAAGCTATGCGAGCCAACCAAAAGTGCCCGATGTCAAGCAAATAACAGCCGCCGTCGCCCAGGCCCTTGAATCGTTGCCCAAAACGAAGAGGTTAAATATCGGTAAGCTGCGGCAAACTATGGCTTTAGCGAATCCTTGCCGCCTTCAAACTCCCCGACATCATACTCCTCCGGATATCTTTCGATGTGGTCTTTCAGCTCTGCCATCTGCTTCTTCAAATCCGGCGTCATCTCCTCATACACGTCTTCGAACATGGCCCTGATCGGCGGCTTCTTCTCCTTTTCCGCCTCCGAGAACGCCTTCAAGATCTCCTTCCGCAACCTATCACGCATAACCTTCTCTTTGTCGTCATCCCACATATCCTTGCTTTCCATCCACTTTCGCAGCCTGGAGATTGGATTGTCTCTCCGCTTCCAATCCTCGACCTCTACACGCGCCCGGTAGGCGAACGAATCGTCAGATGTGCTGTGGTGCCCAACACGGTAGGTCAGACACTCGAGGAGGACTGGCTTCCCGCCGTTTTCCAGCGCGAGCTCCCTCGCCTTCTTTGTGGCTTTGCGCACGGCCCAGATGTCGTTACCGTCGACTCGAACCGTGTCGATGCCGTAGCCGACGCCACGGCTGGCGATTCCATCTCCCTTGTACTGTTCCAGCGAAGGGGTCGAAATGGAGTAGCCGTTGTTGCGGCAAATGAATATGACAGGGCATGCCCTCGTCGCCGCGATATTGAGTGCGGCGTGGAAGTCGCCTTCTGAGGCGGCGCCCTCACCAAAGTACACAACTGCGACCCGTTCCGGCGCGTCTGGGTTTGCGATGCGCTGCATCTTCATTGCGTATGCCGCTCCTGAAGCCTGGGGTATCTGCGTTGCTAACGGGGAGGATATCGTGTGCTGCGGACCCGCCATGAGTCTTGTGTCAATTCACAGGGCTTGTCGATCCAAAAGGAGCGAAATGTCACTCACCATGTTGAGCTCCTTGCTACCATAGTGCACGGGCATGTTTCTTCCTTGGCCCGGATCATACTTGTTCGCAAACAGCTGGTTCATAAAGTCCCTGAAAGTCATACCCCGATGCCTGTACACGCCCTGCTCACGATATTGACAGAAGATGACGTCCCTCATCTCCAAAGCCGATGCCGATCCGACACAGACGGCTTCCTCGCCAGCCGATACCATATAAAAGCTGACGCGGCCCTGTCTCTGTGCGTCAAACATGATAGAGTCCATGACCGAGACGGCCACCATATCTTCGTAAAGTTTGATGACCCCCTCGTCGTTCAAGTCCTGCTCGAACTCCGGGTCCACAACGACGCCATGCTGGTCTACCACTCGGTATGTCGGCATTGCGGGATACTGCTCCGGACGCTCGAACTGGAACTTAGTCGTGAACTCGCTCTTGACCGCGCCGGGAAATGACACGAAAGACGAGTCGGGCTTTTGTTTAAGTGTGCTAGCAGCCCTCATTGAGGATGCGCTCCCCGGAGCGGTTTGGTGCAAGGAGCCGATTTTTGGCGCGCCGCGACCGTGGTTGCGGCATCTTCGGCCGATGGATGAAGCTGCGCCAGGGAGACGAACTCGCATCTTGCTGGTTCGTCGGAACTAGCGTTCAAACCAAGCTACAATTGACAGAGTAAACGTAGAAGAGAAATCAAAGCAAAGGGATTGATTTGTGACGAGGATTGTAATCGAGGCGTTGTTATTGAGAACTAAAGTAAGGTAAACGAAGACATTACCTTGGACGCTTTAGTCTTAGAGATTAGGGTGTGTTGTGAGGGGGGACATTGGCATTGACCAGCCGTAACTACCATGAGCCGGTGTCCCGTTGATAGCCGCGCAACAAGCGTGGGGTAAACAGACGACGTCATTCCTTAAGCGGTGCTCACGTGCCTACCTAATCGCCAGTACAGAAATAACTTTTGGGGTCTTAGTATTTACTGTAGGCGTCGCGAATATGGGACATATGTTCTGGAGAGGACAGACTGTTTATAACGACCGTACTAAGAGAGAGCAAAGTAAAAACTAGGAAACTATCTACGTAGGTGGTATATGCAATTAGTTTGGTGGGAAAGGAAAAAGCTGATGTTGGGGAGTCGTCTCAGTAGGTAGATAATTAGCCCATCTTGGTCACATGAAAAGTAGACCAATATAAGTATAATTATACGAAGTACTTGTCCTATGTGTAAAAAATAACCAAAAGACAGTGTAGCAGTGGACAGTGGATATGTAGATGAGATACATAATTGCGATGAATATATTCGGCCATCGGGGTTCTCGAGTCAAACGTAGCCCGAGTTGCTCGAGTCAAGTCCAGCCCATCTCTAGAGTTGAATGATGTAACAAGGCAACCACCGATAAGAGTTCGCAATGGGTTCATTGTAGTTTCTGTGCGACTTGTCCACTCGCGTTCACTTGCTGCGATAGGACTTTTTTTTTTTTTTAATGGTCATCGTTGTTTCATTATCAATCCAGACCTCCATAACGTCAACCAAAAGGAGGGGCGCGGCGGCACGAATTAGAATTTGACCAGCGAAACGACGTAATGATAGTTGCCACACGGTCGGGAACGAAGTCTGACAGTGTCTGAATGTTAACAATGCACATTAAAAGGTCGATGAGGCGGATGCGAGAACTACCTATGTACTATGTAATTTAATAGTTTCGCGTGATATTTAATACCATACAATAGATCAAATCGAACATGTCGGAGGTTCCATGTTAGCATAGGCCGACAATGAGAAAAAGGTCGAATCCACGACACGCACGCTAGCTTCGTAATAGATCCGGCATCGCTCGTCTCGGCCCACACAGTCTGGACCCAAACGGTGCGGTCGCATCCATTGCTCACGGTAGCGCTGAACTCGCTGCTAACAATGTGATAGGGTACGCCAGGAACGCCAAGCGCACTGGAGACAGGTTGACCCATAAGCATTCAGGCCAGCGCAGGGGTCCCCGAAAGTGTTGGCGACCGTCGGGTGGGTGGACACGTCCTGTGCTTGATTTGACCGGAGCCGCCTGGGTCCTTGCCTTGTGGTTCGGACACAAAGCGCAAACTGTCACAGACAGCTAACTGTCGGCGATTGATGACTGTACATTTGTCTTTGGCTTCTCTGCTGAATCAACGTCAACCCCGATAAACAGATAGATGCTCATGTGTCTATGAGTCCAGCCGGGCGTCCAAAATTATTCTATGCTCCATCCCCCCTCGACTAACCAACCAACCGACCACCAATCAACCCCTGAACACAAATACGTTCAACAGCCAGCACAGCACTGCATCGACAAGCCCGCCCTCCGACTGTCGTGTCGCCCGCCCCTCGCCGTGCCTAATGGCGTAATCCATGGCAGAACGAATGCCATCTAATCCGCCGCGCCAAAGATCGGTCGTTGTCGAGAACAATCATCATCATCCAGCAGCCTTTGGGCTCCTGCGTCCGGATTTCCCTGCGCCCGTCGCCGATACCGCCGATAACGAGCCGTGCCCCTCTTCATCCGTCGTGCCGGCCGCTCCTGTAGTTTCTGGCGCAGTGTCGGTCAAGACTGCTCCTTCCTCGCGTCAATCGCCATCATCAAGGTACATTCTACCTCAACTGCCCGACCGTCCTCTCGTCTTCCAAGTCCCAATACAATCAATACATTATTTTCCGCAAAATCCCGCTGCACGAGACCAGCTGCATTGCATGTTCTGGGCTCTGTGCTTGCCTTGAAGAGGTCAGCCGGCGCCTGCGATCCATTGCATCCTAGATTAGAAGCCCCGCGGAGTCGTGACAGTGCAGTGCCTGTATCGGTGTTCACCCTTGTTCTGGTATTCTCGCAAGCGGCGGTGGGCTGAATGTTTTTTTTATTTATTTTTTTCATTGCCTTCCGCCGTTTTCCCCTTCTGCATTGTTGCCTTCAGCCTCTAAATTCCAGGGTGACAAATTGGCTCACCGACGTTACCCTTCCTGTCTCTCCTGGACCTCATCCACCCCGTCCAGCTGCAGTACAGTCATTCTGGCGGGCTCACCTACAGTGCACGCCACCAGGATTCTGCCCGCCCGTCATCGCCAAACCCGACTCCTCCATTTCACCGACGCATTTGGGCATCCGACACCACGCACACAATTCCACCCACCTCACTTTGACTTTGAAACCCCGTCGCCATCTTCCACGACCAACTCACTCTATCCCATCACTTTGACCTTGGAGCACTTGAATACAATTCGCGTGGTTTACTTTCATCTTACTTTTGCGTCACCGATCCCTCCTACATCACGCCATCCCCTTCGCAGCTCACTTCTACCGCCCTCCCGAAGGCCAGTCTTGGTCGTCGGGCTATCTTAGTCGCTGTGGACATGACACGCCCGAATCCTGGTTGTTGATTGATTTTTGACTCTTTGCAGTCGTACTCACACATGTCCTCATGTCTCCCAGAATCACCCGCTCGTCGGTTCGTCACGCCGCAAACCAAGCAGGTCCGCCGCCCTCCACAACTCCTGCCCCAGGTGGCGCAGAACCCGTCACGGCTGCTCCTGCTGCCTCAACTCCCGTCTCTGCCAGTCAGACCTCGCGTGCCACCACCCGCAAGCGGAAGTCAAGGGATTCCAATACGTCACAGCCCGAATCTCCGGATCACACCGCGGCATCCCGTCGACCTAAACGTCAGAAGCCGGTTACCGAGTCATCAGTAAAACCGCCTTCACAGTCCCCTGCCGCTTCCACCAGAAGTCGAAAGGGAAAGGCTCCTGCTGCAATGTCTAGCCCAGAGTAAGCTTCCAACTCGTCCTTGATCTTTTCTGACCGATTATGGTGAGCTTGGACTGACTAGCTCCACACAACTACAGTCCCAATGTCGGGCCGTCTGGCCCACCCGATAACGCCACATCGGCGTCCTCGAGTAGGAAGTCCAGCAGAAGCAAGAAGAATACACAACCCTCGGCAGGTGAGTTGGCTTATTCTGCTAGTCCAAAAATTGTTTACAGAAGCTAATACCAAAAGCGACAGAGTCGAGCACACGACCCCAGAGCTCTGCAAAACGCCGAACATCTCAACGTCCCTCTAAGAACGATCCAGATCAGGATATGGTCATGACTGGCACCGACGAAGCCGAAAAAGCAAAGCCTCCGCCTCCACCAGACCCTGCAGAGCAGCAATCTGGAGATGATAGCGACGAGAACGACGATGATGATGACCACAGATATGACGATGACGACGACGACATCGATCCTTTTGGTAGCTTTGGAGGCCCGCCTCGCGGCCTGGTGGGAGGTCTTCCGATGTTGCATACTCTTATGTCTGGAATGGGTTCCAGACTTCGCTCCCTTATGGCCAATCTATCCAACAAAGAGGATCCATCAGTACAACTGATCGCATTGCAAGATCTGTCCGAGATTCTCCTCGTATCAAACGAAGACAATCTTTCTGGGCACTTTTCACCCGATGCCTTGGTCAAAGAGCTCGTGGCTCTGATGCAGCCCCACGAGATTACAGGGGAGGAGAATCCAGAGATAATGCTTTTGGCCTGCCGCTGCTTGGCCAACCTGATGGAGGCACTGCCACCAAGCGTTGCCAACGTGGTGTATGGAGGGGCAGTTCCTGTCTTGTGCCAAAAGCTGCTTGAGATATCCTTTATCGACTTGGCAGAACAAGCCCTAAGTACCTTGGAGAAGATCTCTTATGAGTACCCGGCCAGCATTGTCCGCGAGGGTGGCTTAACGGCTTGTCTGTCGTATCTGGAGTTCTTCCCAACAAGCACGCAGCGAACAGCCGTGACTACCGCCGCAAATTGCTGCAGGAACATTACGGAAGACTCGTTCCCCGTCATCAAGGAGGTTATGCCTATTCTGCTCAACGTTCTCAACAGCAGCGATCAACGAGTTGTGGAGCAGGCATCTCTATGCGTATCACGCATCGTCGAGAGCTTCCGATACTATACTTCAAAGCTGGAGGAGCTTGTCAGCGTTGATCTTCTCAAGGCCGTCCTACGACTACTTCTTCCAGGCACGACAAATCTTATCTCACCGAGTATTCATACCCAATTCCTCAGGGTTTTGGCACACACAGCTCGAGCAAGTCCTCGGCTATCGGCGGAACTCTTCAAGCTGAACATTGTCGAGACGCTGTACCAGATCTTGACTGGTGTTTCGCCTCCAGCCGGTACTGATGATGTCGCCTCTAAGCTGGACAGTGTCCTCATAATGCAGGCTTTAATCCACCGTCCTAGGGAACAGATTATTGAGACATTGAATGTCATATGCGAACTGTTGCCTGCTCCTATTCCTGTATCTGCGCCCCAGCAATCCGAGATATCTGTTTCGACAGCAGAACCAGCAACCCCGTCTTCTCAGGCGTCTCGGAAAAAGACGACAAATGAAAAGAGAGTCGAGCTCCTCGAGGACTGCAAGGAGCAAGTTCGGCGCTTCTGTTTGATCTTGTTCCCTACCCTCACGGATGCATTCTCCAGTACCGTCAATTTGACAGTCCGCCAAAAGGTTCTCACTGCACAACTCAAAATGTTGTCAAACTTGGACACGGAAATTCTCACGGAAGCCCTCAAGGTTGTCCCTTATGCTTCGTTTCTTGCTTCAATTTTATCGCAGCAAGATCATCCTAGCCTCGTTATGTACGCCCTGCACGCTACCGAGCTGCTTATGAGCCGTCTCGATAGCGTCTATAGGTACCAGCTGTACCGTGAGGGCGTTATCACGGAAATCACCAAGCTTTCCATCGAGGAAGATAAGTCGGTAGCAGATGAGGGCAAGAAGCCCGCTGATGAAGCAGGGTTGGAAACACCCGGACAGTCTACGGCCTCGGCCGCAGCTGGGAGCAAGGCTGCCGATCACGATTCAGACGAGGAAAACGGTGACGAGGACAAAGATGACGATGACGAAGACGACCACGACGTAGATGATGATTGTGAGGATGGCGAGGATGCCATGCGCTCTCACCACTCATCTGACGACGAGAATGATGACGAAAACGATAACAATCACCGAATCGAAGAAATGTCAGCGTCACCGGCCAGTTCCGAAGGTTCCTCGATGTCCATCGATGGTCCAGCTCGTCATATTATTGCTCCTATTGATTCCATGCAGAAAGCCATTTCGGATGTTGCCAAGAAGTTCCTTGAGACCTACGAAACGGAGAAGCACAGCAAGGTTATGAAGAAGAAGGCCACCAAGATTCTCGACAGTCTCTCAGCCCTCGCGACGGATATCGAAGTCTTCTACCTCCAACGCAGCTCTCAAAGCGTAGATGCCTCCAGAGGTGTTGCTTATTTCAAGCAGCTTGCGTCTTACTTCGACTCGGACCAGCTGGAGAGCGTCACAAGTGCTGAGCTTCTTGCTTCAGGACTGGTGCGGGTTCTTGAGCGGGTGTTTAGTAATCCCGACGAGAGCCTTGCTGCGGCTGCGCAGTCGGACTTTCTGCAAGTTTTTATGGGCTACACTGTCAAGTCAAAGCCAAAGACTGCTACGGCAGACTCGCCGGCTACTCCTTTTAGTGTCATGGTTCACAAGCTGCAGGATTTACTAAGCAGATCAGAGCATTTTGAAGTTATTACAGTCCATCAGAATGCGCTTGATGGCAATAGGAGCAGTGCAGCATCAATGCTGGCCAAGCAGATCAGGCTCAGGTTGGTTGCTGACGATGATTCGGATATACCTCGGGCGTATCGCAATATCATGGTCAGTATCCATGCCATTTCGACATTCAAGTCCCTGGACGATTACCTGCGACCTCGCATCAGTCTTTCGGAACGACCTAGGAACAACAGCTCTAGGAGTGTTCTTTCAAGGGCTATGGCTGCACTTGCTGGCCATCCAGGAATTCCTCTAGAGGCGGCCGAGCGGCTCGCTGCCCGTCTGCCGGCCCTTGCCGCAGGCGGAAGCCCTTTCGGTGGTCCGAGTGCAGGATCGTCGCTGTTCCAGCCTTCGCAACCCTCTGCGTCTCGATCCGCCCGCAAGCCCAAGGCCAAATCCAACTCGTATGCGGAGTCCCCGAGCACGCCAGACCAAGCTTCGCCAACGTCTCGCGATAAGGCTGTGCTCAGACGGTCGAGTAGACGACAGGCTGCATCGGCGGATACGCCCCCACCACCACCCCCTCCTGAAGAAGAAGAGAGCTTGGCCAATGCTCTCGAGTGTGCCGATGAAAAGCAGCTTTCTGACGGGGACGACATGGGAGAAGCTAGTGCGCTCGATGCGATAGTGGGCGAGCTTGAGGAAGACATGGGAGACGAGCCAGCAGTGGATCCTACAGCTGTTAACATGGAGGTTGCAGCTGGCGGGAAGATCACCGCGAGGAAGGACGATGGGACGCGTGTGCCAACCCCCTCACAGGCAGCCGGCTCGGCTTCAACCGCACCACCATCAGCCAGTGGAATCAGTAGGGACAGGACCAGTGCCATCAGTGCGGCCTTCCAAAGCCTGCAGGGTACTCCCACCCCCGGCGGACCTTCGAGGCCGCTGTCATATGCTGCTGCGGTGCAGGCAACTCCACAAGACTGGCACATTGAGTTCAGTGTAGATTCCAAAGTGATCCCGAACGAAACGACAATCTACCGGGCGATACACAGCCCCAATGCGATTGTCGATAGCAGCGTCAGCCGCAGCGTCTGGTCTGCTGTACACTCGGTCAAGTTTCGCCGAGTCCCCGGTCCACCTCCAACTTCTGAAGGCTCACCTTTCGGTGCATCTTTTGAAGGAGCTGCAGGGACCGTGGATGAGAACGGGACACCTGCATCTCTCAGCAAGCATCCTGCCACTACGTCAATCTTGCGTCTTCTCAAGATGCTTCATGATCTGAATGCCAATATTGATGACGTTTTGGTAGAGAACAAGGAGGCCTTGAAACTGAACATCGAGCCACTATCGCAATTTGTAAACACGAAACTCACGGCAAAACTAAACAGACAACTGGAGGAGCCGTTGATTGTGGCGAGCAATTGTTTACCCAGCTGGAGTGAGGATCTGGCTAGGCAGTTCCCATTCTTGTTCCCCTTCGAGACGAGACACCTATTTTTGCAGTCAACCTCATTTGGCTATGCACGATCCATGACAAGGTGGCAGAACGCGCAATCTCAAGAGGAATCGCGTCGCGACCGAAGGGATGAGCGTCCCTTCCTGGGCCGCCTGCAGCGCCAGAAGGTGCGCATTTCCAGATCCAAGATACTCGAGTCGGCGGTCAAAGTCATGGAGCTGTATGGCGCAAATCAGAGCATACTTGAGGTGGAATATTTCGAAGAAGTTGGTACTGGCCTCGGGCCTACCCTGGAGTTCTACAGCACGGTGTCCAAAGAGTTCTCGAAGAAGAAGCTCAAACTTTGGCGCGATGCGGATCCCCACGACTCGGACGAGTTTGTTTCCAGCCCCAACGGCCTATTCCCGCGACCGATCAGTGAGGAAGATGGCTCGGGAAGCAACAGCGATAGGGTTTTGGGTCTTTTCAAGATCCTTGGCAAATTCGTTGCTAGGTCAATGATCGATTCTCGAATTATTGACATCAATCTTAATCCCATCTTCTTCAGAATCGGAGATGAAAAATCAGGGGTGAAGCCTTCGCTGGGCGCGGTCAAGATGGTTGACCCAGCACTTGCACGGTCACTGATGCTGATCAAGAAGTTTTCCCTGGCGAAGAAGGAAATTGACGAGGATCCTTGCCGGACGCCTGCCCAGAAGGTCGCCGACACGGAACGTATCACGCTTAACAACATCTCTATAGAGGACCTATCGTTGGATTTCACACTACCTGGCCAGCCCCATATCGAGCTTATCCCCAACGGGGCTCAAATCAACCTTACTATGGACAACGTGGATCTTTACCTCGACAAGGTCATCGATATGACCCTGGGGAGCGGGGTTCGTCGACAGGTCGATGCCTTCCGCCAAGGCTTCTCTCAGGTGTTCCCTTACGCCGCCCTAAGCGCTTTCACTCCGGATGAGCTTGTGTCTCTATTCGGTCGTATTGATGAGGATTGGTCCCTTGAAAGTGCGTCGTCCCTGGTTTTCTCCTGTCGCTCGTGATCGCTTACTGACTTGTTGTTCCAATTAGCACTCATGGATTCAATTAAGGCCGATCACGGCTACAACATGGACAGTCTTAGTGTCAAGAATCTCCTGCAGTTCATGAGTGAGCTCTCGCCTGCTGAGCGACGCGACTTCTTGCAATTCACCACGGGCAGCCCTAAGCTACCTATTGGAGGTAGGTTCAACCGCTTGACATGTGCGTTTGCAAGCATCGCTAACGATTTGTTTTCTCTCGACATAGGGTTCAAGAGTCTCAATCCCATGTTCACTGTGGTATGCAAGCCAAGCGAGGAGCCTTACACTTCAGACGACTATCTTCCGAGCGTGATGACATGCGTCAACTACCTCAAGCTTCCAAACTATACCGATATTAATGTCCTCAGGAAGAGGATGTCGACAGCTATGAAGGAAGGCCAGGGAGCCTTCCACTTGTCTTAGCTCTTATCAAGACTGGGACTCGTAATGCCGGATATGTATTTATTATTTCGATCGCCGCCCGCCTCTCCCGGCAGCAATGATCCTTGCCCTTCTTGGAAGGTTCGCGTGTGAATTGGCAGGCGCAAGGTTTTCCGGGGATAACAGCGATGACTGCATCAATGATGGCCACGATGAGAGGCATTAACATTCTGTTTTTGGGCGCCTATTTGGGGTTTTATTCTTGTCACATGCATTTAAGGCAATGGTATTAAACTTGAGGTACATGGCGAACTGAGTGAGGATGGTTCCAAATTGCCCCATATAATAGCTGGAGAACAAGGCAGACGATTGAAGCACTTGTTCGCCTGACCTTGATTTTTATATTCCTATCAGCACCATGTAGCGATATTTTCATTTGCCCTTGACTAGCCGTAAATCAATGTTTTTATGATCGTCCAGAGTACAGTAGACACTAGGGTGCATTTGGTTTTGAGTCCACTGGTTAATCGTGTCACGTTTCGGCGTCGGTGGGACTTCGCGTTACTGGAGCAAAGATCACAGAGGAAACTGGTGTATGCAAGGTCTGGATGCCCAGACCAATTCAGTCCGACCAAAGTCTGCCGTTGCTAGGCACTTCGCAGGGATGCGTAGGTACAGCTAGATCGATAACGCTTCGGGTTTGGCATTTAATAATTTAGCTACCCTATTTTGAAGATGTGAAAGTTGATTTGCCGATGGTGGCGCCAGTCTCTAGAGATACGCAGAGCCGTGCTTCATGTCACCGAAAGTGCACTGTGTTAATTCAGTGGCCAAAGCTCACCGGTCGCAGTAGCCTTGGCGTACAAGTTTTTGATATTTTGTAGGCGATAGATGAATATTACAAACTATTGCGATTAATACAGAAAAGAGAAAGAAAAAAAAAGAGAGTAAGAATAAAGAAATAGAAAAAAAAATACATTTATTTACATGTCTGAGTTCCATGTCTTTGTCTCTCCTACCCTTACCCATGGAAACGCGGTGGACGCGTTTGAATGAACAAGTCCAGAATTAGGACATTTCTCAAGCCTCGGTACTTCTGAGTGCCGTTGTTACTTTGCGATTCCAAACAAGGTACCGATTGTTTAATGAGTCCGGCGAAAAGGGTGCCGGACTTCCCGCGCCCCTCTTTTGCGCATCCTGGGCTGGGTCTCGGCCAATGGGAATTGGATCTGGGGACCCTTTAGAACTTCTGGAGCTTCCAAGGAGCTAACTACCCCACGTTCCTGTGGGCTGCAGCAACAACAGAAATGGCAAGGCAAACAAAGTTCCGACAGGGGTCCGGTCAGCAGAATGAGAACCGTATTCTCTTGCATCTATCTTTTTGCTTGTTCGGATCTCTTCAGCCAACCGCGTGTCTGTTCACCGATGCACAGACCATGGTAAATTCATCCCATGTTTACATACACCTCACCCACCCGCGCTACACAATACTCACACCCGTTATCGCCCGCCCGCCTCCTTCTTGGCTTAGCTTGGCCCTGGGTTTGCGGCTGGCAGGATCGAGGCTCACCACGCAGTGCATGGAGATGCAGATGTGCACACGGGCTTTCGCTCCCCCATGGTGTGAATGTACAATCTGGCCCCAGCTTTCCTGTCTTGTTTGCATCGGGGGTTTGGCGAGATGGCTGCACCCCTGCCCCTCTTTCTACCGTATCTTGTGTCTTTCTCACCCGTCCCCGTGTTTGGCTTGCCCAAATAAGCTGCTCTTCCGAAGTGTTTACCTGGGAGACACCGCCAAAACTACCTGCCCACAGCCGCCACCGTTGACGTTTGCCTTGCTACTGTTTCCCTACCATCCCAGCACATGGGGCCTATCATCTCGCGTCTCATGTGTGGCTTGCTCATGCTTTTTTGGTGTTTTCCTTTTTTTTTGTCTTGTCTTGTCTACCTTACCTACCGTAACCTCGCAAGGTCGCTCTGCTCACCTGCAATGATTCCCAACTCCACACCCCCTGCCAATCCCTGGGCTTGACTTAATCCGCGCTTTCGCCTGGGCTCCATCCCCGCCCATTTGTATGGATCGTGGTCCGCGACCTTGGTGTTTTCTTCTTTGGTCAATTTCCTTCAAAGTCGCGCGGCCTTGTCCAGCCCCACGGCCACGTCCATCATTGAAGCTGCTCTCATTTTCGTGCCCACCCCTTGACCGGTTCTTTGGACTGGTTCCGTTCCATCTTCGCAATTATGTATCATGCCTACCTTGCCTAGGCAGTTTCTCCCATCCAACCCCCCCGTCATGTTCCCGCTGGTTTTTTGTCCCCCAAGCAAGCTTGCTCGCTCGCTTGCTTGCTACAGTACGTACAGTACGTGCTTAAATCTCTCTTGTTCTTTTCGCCCTGGTCATCAGTTGACTCTATTCCCGATGGTCCCAGGGCCCAATTTTCCGCCTTCCGTCTGCACTCTGCCCAAAACAAACCAAAAAAAATTAACCATTTTTTACATTTTCTCAAAACGCAGCTATCCCCATCATTTTCCTTCCCACCCAACCGCCACTAATCTCTCTCTTTCTCCCACCATTTTTTTCCACCACCACAGCGCCATTTGGCTGCACTCATTTTTTCTATTTTCCATCAACAGCATCGCGACGCCCATCTTGAGCATTACCAAACTGGTATTATTCGACGCAGAAAAGTCGTCTGCGTCATTTTCCGCCATTGAATCTTCACCGATCGCCCTGTTTGGACTCTTAATCGCGATTTGAAAAGTTGGCCGATCGGGCTTTTGGCATCTGCTTTCCGATCGGGCGTGAGGATATTCGCAACTCTCCAAGGTTCCACTTTGGGAATTGGCCTGCACCAACGCCTGCAACTGCAGTTCGACCACGCTAGGATCCACCACCACATAAAGTCTAGCCGGCCAGGTCACGTTACTTGCATCAGTACTCAGCCGATAGGCAGCTGCCGCCACTTGCAAGTTGGAGATTCCGTCACCAACCGATTGGCCGTAGGCAAAAATACCTACTAAGTTACCAACTGACAGGCCAATTGTCCGAACAAGCATATACCCTCTAGTAACAATCTTGGGTTGTTCGGTCGCAAAAAAAACGCATCACGTTCTATTAATTTACTTTTAAATGGACCGACAGTTTGTCTTCGATTGCAAGTGACGCCACCTGAACAAATTACAAGTACAACGCCAACTTGAACTTGTGCATCACTTTGTTGTCAGCAAGTCCCAAAACGCCACTGCGGGATATCAAGCCAAAACGTTCGCGCCTCTGAGAGCAATTCTACTCGAGTTGCAACACGGGAGGGGGAACGTGGTGGTCCGAAGGAGGGAACTGGCGCCGGGAAAGTATGGCCCAGTACAGCTCGTCGCCATCTCTGTCGTCACCACCTTCAGGTTCAATATCAGATCCCGGCTCACCGTCCCGTCTTATTCAGGGACGCGCCAACATCGCCATGGGCGACGAAATCGTTGTCGACACCGAGGCCAGGTTCCGCCTGGACTTGGGACAACCGTCAGCACCTCAGGATAACGTACCCTTGACAGCAGCTGGCGTTCCGCGGAAGAAGCCCGGCCGTAAGCCCGGGGCGGCAGCAGCAGCAAAGAAGGCTGCCGCCACCGAGGATGGATCGGCTGCCAGCACGGATGCCCCCGCTAAGCAGCGGAGGCCGCGCAAGCCCAAGGACCCTAGTGCGCCTACTGTTCAGCGAAAACGGAAACAACCCCCTACCGAACTCGAAGGTGCTCCCGACAAGAGGAGCTCTTCCGCAGGTCTGGACTCTCGCCAGCCAAAGATCACTGACCTTACCAGTCTTCGCTCGGACCTTGATTCACCCTCACGGAGCCAACAGTCCGCCCCGCCCCCGGCTCCTCCCAAGGCTCCGGCTCGCAGTTCCATGCACAGTCTGCTCAACCACGATGACCCGCCATCGCCGCAGCACTCACCGCCGCCAGTTAGAAACAGTGGCCAGAGCTACGACCCCGTGCGGTCTTCCAACTACGATCCTGTCAGGGAGACCATGGTGGCTCGCGATCCCTGGGGCACCGGCTCTCTTGGCTCACCCCGCGCACCCACCCAAATGCAAAATCGAGCCAGTGCATCCCCCTCGATTACCAGTCTCATCGACCCAGTTCCTTCCTCCTCAGCAGCAGCTCCGCTCAGATCCCCCTTGCTGCCGTCCAAGCATGTGTATGGCAATTATCCCGAGTCGATATCGGCTCCCACTTCACCATCGACTGAGATGAAGGCACCGATTGTGCCCGCTCCATCAACCTCTAAGCCGACTCCTGCACCTACTGCCTCGCCAGAGGCACCGGCCCCAGCATCGAAGGCGGTCAAGAAGGAGTTGGTAGCTTCAGAGGTCACTAAGCCAGCAAAGAGGCAGTCAACGGGTGGTAAGGCTAAAGATGCAACGTCGTCTGGCAAGGCAACCACAACCAAGTCAGCTAGGACATCATTGGCAAAGGCAACGCCCAAGGCTTCATCGGCAAAAGCATCAGCAGAAGTCTCCGAGAGCTGTGCCTCGGTTTCTTCCCCAGAGGAAGCAGCTCCGCCGGCACCTACGTCTGCACCGAGCAAGAAAATCACGTCGGTAGCTCTTCAAGAGCGCAAGCAACAGAAGGTTGCGAGCGCGACATCGTCACCAAGGATATCTGCACCGGTCAAGATGCCTCCGGTTCCAGACTTCCCAGATGAGGATAGCGAACGATCGATCCTTGACTTTGGCAAGATCAACCCTGCGGACAAGAAGGCGGCGCCATCGATTGTACTATCCATACCGTTGCGTGGGGAGTCGAACAAGTACGTCAACTTTATGCGCATGGCAGAGGACAAGTACGGCTGGGATGCCCTGCACCCCCGTGAGGCCGCTCACCGCGACCGCAAGGCTCGCATAGCTGCTGCCGCGTCCGCACTCGAGAAGAACGTGTCTGGTCGTGAGACGGGTGACGAGGAGACGGACAAGGAATCAGATGGCGACAACAGCGACGCCGAGAACAAGGGCGGCAACGGGGCTGCTAGTGCTGGGGAAGCCGGTGCTGACGCTGCTAGCGGAGCTGACGGCGCGCCGATGAAGAAGCAGCGCAGGAAGCGCAACTGGAGGGAGGATGAATACGACAAGGAGGACGACTTTGTTGACGACTCGGAGATGCTGTGGGAGGAGCAAGCCGCGGCTAGCAAAGATGGTTTCTTTGTCTACTCGGGCCCGCTCATCCCCGAGGTGGAAAAGCCAGCACCAGGGTACGTTGGTATTTGTTTTCTTTTTTATCATTTTAGGATTGTTTGGCTAACTGAAGCTTTATTTTTTCTCTCAGATCCGAGGGACCTGCTAAGCGCGGGCGCGGAGGTGGACGAGGCAGTCGGGGCGGTGGCCGTGGTGGGGCGACACGCGGCGGCACGACGACTGGAAGAGGCCGTGGTGGTGGTCCAGGTTCCAGAGGCGGTCAGATTCGCAAGCCGCGCGCTACCAAGGCCGAAAAAGAGCAGGCAGAGCGAGAAAAGGCCGAGAAGCTAGCCCAGGACGGATCTACCAAGACGACCAACGGCTCTCTCGGTTATGACCTCAACCCGGCAGGCACCAATCCACAGTTCTCGGGAATGGTCATTGACCTCTGAGATGAACGATATCTTCTGGAAAAGTGCGAACAATCAAGTGTCAACCTTGTACGGCTCGTCTTTTGCGGTTATTTTCAATTGCCACAATACCCATGTTTTTTTAGCTAGTCGTCTGTGGGGGTTTGGCTGGAATGCTTTCAAGTTTGGGGGGGATTTTGGTTGATAGAACCCCTCTGTGTTTGCGATCGAAGGGCGTTATTGGAGCTTTGCTGGTTACGTCTGCATGACCCTGTCCTACTATTTTGATTTGTTGTGGGAAAGATATCTTGATTCCAGTTGCCATCATTGATGGCCTTCCCGGGTTATTTCATCTGATATTATTGCAGACAAGCGGGCCTTTATTTATTTTGTCTTTTTATTATTTTCAGGTCGTTGCCAGTGCACGGTTGTGTAAGCTGTTGTTTCGTGTTTGTTACACGGCACACAAGAATCGGGACTGGAATGAGGAGGAATAGTTGGTGGACCATGTACATGGAGAGAGAGAGCGTTACCCTGAAAAGAGATATGGGTGAAGAGTACACGGAAAAACTTGGGATGGAAGGCGTACTGGAAGGAACAAAGAAGGGCAACAAAGGAAGACAGGCGCAAAGGTTACAAGGCATTATTCACTACCAGGTAACTACCTAGGTACCTACCTACAGTGGCTCGATTAATAGACATTATAAAAATAAACCATGAACGCGCGTTGGTGAAGGAAGGTGACCTGTGAATTGACTGGAACACGATGACAGTGGGGCGAAGGCGGTTGAATCCGGAGGCATGCGGCAGCATCCGTTGAACTCAAAACCGCTTTGCTACGTGAGTAATGAGTACCGGTAATGCCGTATTGGGCTCTCAACGGTGTTATGATCAACTCGAAGCAATCAAACCCGCAAAGGCCCACAGCGCTAAAAATCCAAGAAGGACCATTGCTGTGAAGCAGGTTCCGAACATCGGCGTAAAAATTGCTGCATTAGAGCAGGCACTAATTACACCAGCTGCTTATCTTCTTTTGTTCTATTATGTGTTTTTTGCTTGGCGCAAACGAGGTGACACCGCTTCGTCTTGTACAGCAAACAAAAGAAAAGAAAACAAGTGCGGAACAGATACCGCGGTTTCAATTTACAATTAGCGGTAGTCATGCCGCACAATTATCCTTTTTTGCGCGTCACCCAAACGAGAAAAAAAAAAGGTGCGTCGGTTGAACGGTCATCAGGTCGGCCGAGACTAGGGTGGGAAATCGCAGGGTCACATTGCCAAGCTATCTTTTTCTCACTGACCCTTTCGCCGTGGTCTTATTACCGCGATGTACCCGTTTTTCCTTTGGTCCCTGATAGGTTCTGGTCCTACAAAGTACGTGCAGCACTGCAGTGGGCTAGCTCAAAGTCCGAGGCAAGCAGTGGAGCACTGGAGAGGAGGGGGGAAACCGAACAGAGAGATACAGGGCTGTTGTGGAGTCGTACAACTGATAAACAGCAAAAAAAAGCACCCCCTGAGGTGACTGATGATGCCATCTATCGGCGGCCAGCGGGGGCGATTGGAGGTAGGGGTTCTGTTTTTTTTTTCCCTTGGGGTCTATGGGGTCTATGCCAATCAAACACCGAGGTGCTGTCTTTCTTTCCTCTTTTCTGCATTGAACTACTTATTTTGGATTTGTCAGTTGGGTTTTCTTAGTTCCCTTTTCTTCATATCGGGCCGGCCCAGTCCTGTCAGCTCTTTGGTATCATCTGCTTGGAATCCTTGGATTCCCGGGCCAATTCTTTACCGTTTGTTTGTTTAAAGGTGACTGTTTCATTAGATGGTCCCTGTGTTATTGTTGGGCTTTCTCCTTCTTGGCATATAATATGAACAAGCCCACCTTTCTCATTGTCTGCTAGATTTGCTCGGCTGCTTTATCCTGGGTTGTCTACATGTAGAAAGTGTTCAAACAAGGGTCTTTGTTTGTGTCACGTTGTCCCGGAAGGTGCCATACAGCTCGTCCAGGGGATTCTAGGCTGCTTTGCGGCACCAAAAGGCAGTCACGGAAAGTCGATTACACACATCCAATTAAAGAACAGCTGCTGGGAATCTAGCAAACGTGGAGATGGACCCGGAAAAGAAGGATGACCTGGGGCGGCAGCAGCAGCAGCAGCAGACAGAAGTATACTCTCTGTCGGACACATCCGAAAGCGACGACAAAGCCATCGACGTAAAGACGGACCAGATCAGCCACAGCCAGCAGCCGCCGGCCACGCTAAACGGACACCACGCCCACGGCTCCAGCCAAGGTCCCTCGGGCGGGCTCTCGGAGGAATCGCTCGCGGCGCTCTCCCGGCACACCACGGAAGCGTCCCACGTCTCGTCGGACGGCCAGCACGCCGATGTCGAGGGCGATTTCCGAGGCGCGTCCATGTCGCGGGCCAGGACGGGGACCAGCTTTGGCAGCACGGCGTCGCGCATGCCGGAGCACGAGGTGACGTTTGACGAGGGCAGCAGCAGCAGCAGCAGCAGCGACGGCGACGAGGACAAGAGCAGCAGCAACAGCGACAACCCGCGCGACTGGCCGCTCTGGTACCGCGGGTGGGTGCTCTTCTGCATCGCCTTCTCGACGTGGGTGGTGGTCCTGTACAGCACCAGCTACACGGCGTCGATCCCGGGCTTGATGCTCGAGTTTGACGTTGCGGATCAGACCATTGCCACCCTCGGCGTCACCAGCTACCTTGTCGGATTGGCCGTCGGGAGTCTGGTGCTGGCCCCGTTGAGTGAGCTGTATGGTCGACGACCGGTCTATCTCGTCTGCATGGCCTGCTTTACGGTGCTTGTCATTCCGACGGGTTTGGCTACATCGCTGGTGGAGATAATAGTTGTGAGGTTTTTTGGGTATGTTTTTTTTTCTCCCTCTTGTAGTGTTTCGTCTCCACCTCCACCGCCGTCCACCCCAGCCGTGCCAAGCCATACTAAACAAGACTTTGAACCCCCTCCAGAGCCGTCTTTGGCGCCGCCATGATCTCCAACAGCCCCGGCACGGTGGTGGACATATCGACCGAACAGTACCGGGCGCTGTGCATGTCGCTCTTCTCCATCGCGCCCTTCAACGGGCCGGTGACGGGGCCCCTGATCGGCGGCTTCATATACCAGGCCTACGGCTGGCGCTGGGACAATTGGCTGGTGCTGATCTTGGGCGCCGTGGCCTTTGGGCTCATGTTCACCGTCCGCGAGACCTACGCGCCCGCCATACTTCGGGCCAAGGCGAAGCGCAGGAGAAAGGAGACGGGCGACGATAGGTGGTGGTCCAGGTACGACGAGGCGGCCGCTTCAAAGGTCCAGTTGTTTAGGGAGAACATGGCCAGGCCGTTTGTGTTGGCTGTCACGGAGCCGATTTTGTGGTTTTTTAATCTATGGTATGCTTTTTGTTTCACTCTTTCTTTGATCATTCTGGTTGGTGTGTTAGACTACTAACCGACGCTGTTCATCAACTCATAGGATCTCCTTGATCTACGGAATCCTGTAAGTAATCATCACACCTACAAGGGTCTCCGCTGCTTCACACAACCCACCACCAAGATCTTTCACTAACTCAACCCGCACTCGACAGCTACCTCTGCTTCGTCGCCTACCCCATCGTCTTTTCCCAGCACCGCGGCTGGGGTCCCGGCACATCAGGGCTCGCCTTTGTCGGCATCGGTATCGGCACGCTGCTCTCCATCGCCGCGGAGCCACTCCTCCGACGACTCATCAATTCGCACCCCAAGGACCCCGCGACGGGCCGCGTGGCCCCCGAGGCGTCGGCCAGCGCCATGGTGATCGGCGCCGTGCTGGCGGCGACGGGCCAGCTCGTGTTCGCGTGGACGTCGCTGCCCGTTAGCATCCACTGGGCGGTGCCCATCGCGGCGGGCATCCCCTTTGGCGCCGGCAACACGCTCGTCTTCATCTACGGCAGCAGCTACCTGACGTCGGCCTACGGCATCTACAGCGCGAGCGCCATGGCCGGCAACGCCGTCGTCAGGTCGCTCTTTGGCGGCACCCTGCCCCTCGCCGGCGCGGCCATGTACGCGGCGCTGTCGCCGCTCTGGGCCGGCACGCTGCTGGGGTTGCTCGAGGTGATTTTCATACCCATCCCCGTCGCGTTTTACAAGTATGGCGACAGGATCAGGGCGCGCAGCCCGGTTATTCGGCGCATGAGGGAGGAGGAGGAGGAGAACGAGGCGAAGCGGGCGAGGAGATTGGCCAGGGCGCTGAGGAGGCAGGAGAGGGGGGATGCTGCTGCTGTGGAGAGGAGTGGTGTTGGTCGTGGTGCGGATATTGGTGGTGGTAATGTTGTGGAAAATGATGCTACGGCTGGAGATGCCGAAAAGGGGACTGCTCACAGGGGGCAAGTGGCCATATAAAATGCATGTGACGGATGGCAGCACATTAAACTACACTACACTGCAGTACAGTACAGAAACGGCATGACTGTCGCTATTAGAGCTACACGTTACAAAATACAAAATACACAAAAATATCAGGATTTGTATACCCGCCTCGGTTCAATAATACAACGAGCGGCACCCACATGCGGAGTCAAAAATTAATCACAGGGACGGCGGCAATTTTTTGAGGTTTTGACCACGATGCTACTGTACCGTATGTGCCGTTACGTATCAAACCAAAGGGGTTCGCCCAAAGAGAGGGGGCAAAAACAAGCATCACGCGCTCCCATCCTTGGGGTATCCACGCAAAGTCACATCGCCCCCCCCCCCCCAGTTCTGCACTGGCTGCGGCCGGGACAAGTCCACCGAGAACGAGTCGTGGTTGACCCGCATCATGACGAACCTGGGGTTACTTCGGTTTGTATTTCCCCACAATCACACAAAGTTGCATGTCAATGCCACGTTAATACGTCCCTTAACCAGATTGGGGTTTGCGTTGATGCTCATTTGTCGCTGCTAAGAATGGAAGTCAATTGGAGGGATTCGTGCAAGGTCCGACCTTCCGAGTTCATTCTTTTTTTGGTGCTCAAAGCAGTATCCTGGGAACGTCTATATAAATGGCACAGGGATATGTATGTTCCTGAGAACAAGATGTCTTTTTTATTTTTTTCCTTTTTTATATCGTCCATGGTCCAGGTCCCAGTTCCCTTTGTGAATCTGGCATCTTGACCGTCATCCTCCGGTCATAGGGGCAACCGTGTCTGACAAGCACTTGGCGATAATCATACACTGGGAACCAGCTTGTATATATCCTAAAAAAAAATGCTTGCACTGCGCCGTTCGGCCACTCTTGGCCTTGCCATCCTCTCGGGTGCATATGCGTCGCTGCAGATTGTGCCCGGAGGAACATGGACGGCGGTATGTTTTTTGTTCCCTTGCTTACATTTCATGACACCGCATTATGTTTTTTTTTTTTACTAACAGAACTAAACCCCCTTCCATAGGACAACGGCCAACACATCCAGGCTCACGGCACGGGCATCACCGTCGTTAATGGGACGTACTTTATGATCGGAGAGGACAAGACCAACGGCAGCGCCTTCCAGAACGTCAATTGCTACTCCAGCACCGACCTGGTGCGATGGCACTACGAGGGTTCTCTTCTGTCCCGAACCGCCGAGGCTGGTGATCTGGGCCCAAACAGGATCGTCGAGCGGCCCAAGGTCATCTTCAACGAGCGTACACAAAAGTATGTCTTGTGGATGCACATTGACAGTAGCGATTACAAGGATGCCAGGGCTGGTGTTGCTGTGGGCGACTCGGTCTGTGGAAAGTTCAGTAAGTTGATCCCAACCGCCCTCAGGTTTTAAAATGTTTGGTTTGTTTTGTGTTTCAACAGGACTGACTGGAATACGTCTTCAATAGCCTACTTGGGTAGCTCTCGACCTCTTGGCTTCCAGAGCCGGGATAGCGGCTTGTTCAAGGACGACGATGGCACTGCGTATCTGCTTACCGAAGACGTAGGTTTACCCATTCCTAGCCTCAAAAAACATAACCCAGTATATCCTTGGGCGCCCCCCCTTTTTTTCAAGGCCTTTCTCCTGCAGAATACAGACAGCTGACCCATCGAAAAAAACCTCCCTCCACCGCCCAGCGCGAACACGGCCTGCGCATCAACCGTCTGACAGACGACTACCTCGGCTTTGCCGACAACACGTCGACGTACCTGTGGAGCGAAAGCATCGAGTCGCCCGCCATGCTCAAGCGCAACGGCACCTACTACATGTTTGGGTCCAAGCTCACCGGCTGGGACCCCAACGACAACGTCTACAGCACGGCGACGTCCATCTCGGGCCCCTGGAGCGGCTGGCAGACCTTTGCCGACAAGGGCAGCAACACGTACGCGTCGCAGACCACCTACATCCTCCCCTACGGCGACGGCGGCAACGTCATGTACCTGGGCGACCGCTGGGTGTCGACCAACCTGCAGTCCAGCACCTACATCTGGCTGCCGCTCGACATCTCGGGCACCACCGTCTCGCTCAAGAACAGGGACGCCTGGATCCCCAACGCCGCCCCGCCCGGCGCCCCCTGGCAGCCCGCCGGCGACGTCAACGCCTACGAGGGCGAGGTCGCGCAGCTGGGCGGCGGCGCCCGCGTCGTCTCGTGCAGCGGCTGCTCGGCCGGAAGCGCCGCCGGCTACATTGGCGGCGACGTCAACGGCATCGTCACCATCTCGGGCGTGCGCAGCTCCGCCCCCGACGGCACCCTCACCACCGTGCGCATCCGCTTCGCCAATGGCGACGGCAACCCGCGCTACGCCAACGTGACGGTCAACGGCGGGCCGCCCACCAGGCTGGCCTTTGAGCCGACGAGGGGTGGCGTGTCCGACAGCACCCTCAACGTGCAGCTGCGTCCCAGTACCGACAACACCATTGTCGTGTCGGGCGCGGGAGGCGGGCTGTGGGGCCCTGACGTTGACCGGCTCATCGTGCCCGTGGATTGAGACGACAGACGACGGATGTTGTGGAGGGGAGAGCATGGATGATGTGGCCGGATCAGGGGAGCTGTGGCAGTGTTGCAGTATTGCAGTATTGCTCTACGTACCTAGAGGTGGTCGTGACTAACTTTTCCACCCAAGTCTTAATTCATTTCCTTTAATTCTTTCGTCTTCTTGCAACCCAAACCCGATAAACCCCCCGCTGCCGAGCCTGTCTCGGTTGACCAATGTCTGGTAACACCCCGCCCGTAATTTAGTGCTTGGTGCCTGAATCTCTATCTCTAAGCCACATCTATGACGAGATTCTTTCGTACGAAGTAAGCCACTGAAAACTGAATCGGCGGACTTACTTTGTACGTTTTTGGCTCGATAGAGATTGGAAACTGAGACTAGAACCCCGAAACGGGGACTCTAGAAACAAAGAGGCGCACCCTTCTAGGCCGTAATTACTCCGTAATGTTTGGTTCATTTCATCAAAACGGTTTCATTCCTTGTGCTTCCTTTTCTTTAATTTTTTTTTTCTTTTCTCTTTTATGGCCCTTGATTAGCATCCGTTGAGCCGAGTCCGAGACATTTGTTTGGTTTACTTGTTTAGACGAGCTACCTTGGCTCATATTGTTAGTTGTAGTTTAATCTCCTAACGTGATATAGCTTTCATCTTCCCCTGGTGACGGACAGTCAATCGTGTGATGTTTCCCCCCCACAAAAGACCAGGGGGCCACTTTCTGAGATGGGGCCTCCCTTGGCGGGGAAGTTTTTTTTTTTCCTTTTTTTTTTCCTTATGAATTTCACCTAGTACAACCCAAGTGACCACATTGTAGCGCGGTAGAAGCCGTTCGATTACGTAGTAGGTTTAATTGTAGGTTTAATTGGCAAGCGATGTCTAGAACTATAACAGACTAGCACGCACACGTTTTTTGAGCCGAGGGCAGAGAAAAAAAGTGAGCTAAGATCTGCACACAAGACCTGCGTGACAAGTACAGTAATTAGGCCCAAAAGAACATGCAACAACTATTTAATTGCCATTGCCCAATCAGACCAGTCCCCCTCATCTCGGATCCTACCGACCAAGGTACACACGCACCTTAACGGCCAAGGGAGCCAGCCCGCGAAAGCGACAAAAAAAGTGGTTCAAGTTAGGCGAAGTGGTGCGATAACGATAGTCTGTCTGCGCGCCCTGATTCGTATATCTTTTTTTTGTTTATTTCTATTTTTTGTTCGATATTCCCATTATCCCCTTCCCGTATAGCAGCCTCAGCCACCACCAGATCGGATCTATTTTTACCAACTACTGCCTATGCTATCTCTGGCAGGTATCTGCTCATCCTCGGGAGATCAAAGCGTTTCGGTGTCGATGTTCCGTGGGATGGGTAAACACATGCCTACCTAGCTTACTCGGTTGCCCATCGCGTACATCTGTGTGTAATTTAGCGTTCCTAGAGAGATGGGGAAGGTTGTGGGGGGTGAAGTTTGGTTTTTTCTTTCTTTTTCTTCTGCTTTTTGCGCGTGCTTCAGGCGCGCGATGCTGCGTGAACAAATGTGGATTAGGCTGATCTCGGTTCTGCCTCACCAGAGTCAATTGAGTTCAAATCCTTGTGTCCCCCGAACTCGTAGGTTTTCATCATGAAGATGCGCTTGTAGATAATAGGCAAAAATGCCACTGCAGGCATGAGAACTAAAGACTAGACTAATTAGGAGCATTTTCACCTCCATCCCTTACTTCGTTCATACCTTGTACCCTCGTGGCTAACCTGGAAACCTTACCGATGCTAGTCTCTAGCTTTTGCTAGCCAGGGATCTCTACATAGTAAGCGTGATGACATGTTCTCAACCATGTCCCCACATCACTGGAATGTTGCTCACCATGCGGCAAGGCAGAGCCTGAATGTGACCGCTTGTTGCTTGGCATCTCCTGTTTCGTCATTAACATTGAAACCCAAAAAAAAAATGCTACCCCGTCACTCCCAAATCGAGCCAGGGCTGCCTTCCCTTTCTGTGAGTGAGTGGGTGGGTGTGCAGCAGGACCGTTGAAATCCTTTAAACGATACCGTACCCGTCGGTTGGTTTCTCACGGACCTTTGCACATAAATGCTAGGGTACTGAATTAATACTCCGTACCCATGAAAGAAAACGCACAGCCTTCAGCCCAACATGAGCAAAGTTGTGACATCAACATTTTTCTACAAACCCGTGAGTTGAATAAAAAGAATATAGAAGACGATCCGAACGGTCCAGATCCCAATGGAACTTCAAGCCGATTCCCCCTTCATGTCAACACCACCATAAAATTCCCTGTCAAAACACAGGATAAACGTGGTCAGCAGAAGTATGCCGATTAGCCAGTCTGTAGATACCCAATGCTTCGTTTTGTGCAGGGCCAACCAGGCGGGTTAGGCTTGGGAGGGGAAAAAAACAACAACAAAAAAAGTGGTGGGTGCAAGTTTGAAACAATGCCATGCCGCTATGTTCCATGGACAAATGCCGATTTGAGGTTCGCCAGGATAGCTATCTTCAATCGATCTGACCTAGTGATCAGTACCATGGAATTTTCTTCCCGCTGTATTAATAATTATCTGTGGCTTTGCTAAGTTTCTGGGATCAAAGAAAAAAAAGATCAAAGCCCGGTAACAGCAAATGCAAGGAAGCCTGGTTCATGACTCGGTTCCATAGGCCGATTTTTGGAGGATCGCATGCAAATCCGCCCGAGGCCAGAGCCAGACACTAGAGAACCTACGAAGTAGATTCCAAGATACGCAGCTTGGCAGTAATGAAGTGCAAGGAGGCAAAAAAAAAAAAAAAAAAAAAAAAAAAAAAAAAAAAAAAGAGATATCCGGGAACTCGTCTCCCGCCGGAGCGGGCCATGAAAGGATTCTCCGTTGAAGAAATCGGCCGATACTTTGACGATGCGACGCATCACCGAAGAGACGGTTGCATAATTTGCAAGGACGGATGATGCAGAAGTATGCCTAACTACTGCTGGTGCGATGGGAAGAGAACAGAACAGAACAGAAAAAAAAGAGGCTCTGTATCACAACCATGTTCTCAACCATGATTTTAAGTTGTCCCGTCTTATTTACCACGTACTTCTTGACCTGGTTGTTTCTCCCCTGGCCAGGTGGAAATTATGCGCTTGACAATGTACGGGAAGTATCGGTGGAAGGTTTGGAAAACTGATACTGAAAAGGTACTTTGGTATACTGTGCATATCTGGAATATCTGGACTGGACAAGTCCGGTGTTCTAGAAACCGAACCCCGACTGCATGCTTGTTGGACACGCCGATGGGTTTCCGTCTGCACCATGCGACGAAACAAAACCCGACAGACAGACAGCCAGCCACTTGCCATGTCGGCAGATGAGCTGCTGGACACTGGTTAAAAATAAAGAATGTAGGGTAGTTGGTAAAAAAAAAAAAAGTGAGACGTCTTTTTAGCAAGCGCTTATCTGTCGGCGGCCTCGGGACTACAGAAAGTAGTACGGATAAGTGCACTTTCTTCAACCAACAAGGGCCATTTCGAAGCCGTCACCCTGCTAGCAAAGCCAAACAACCAATCAAGCAAAACAATCTTGCCATCCCGTACCATGTGTCAAAATCTGACATGCCTTATACGTACGTGTTCTTGGACTTCTTGCGGCATCCGAAGTTCGAGGTTGTTGACTAGGTAGTTCTAGTTACAGTAGCGGATGACAATAATAGCACATCGTACCCTTGGGTCGCGTAGATCTACTGCAGAGCAAACACCAAGCCACGGCTGACGTTTTCCCTTCCTCTTTGGGCCGGATGCCTAACTCTCAGCTGGGGTCTTTGAGGAATAAAAAAAAAGGAAGGCAGCAAAAGTATTGTGGGGAGGAACAAATGTCGTTTTCATGCCCTGCAGAGAGAAAATTGTTCAATGCCACAGATCCTTGATATCTGCGGCTGATATAGACGAGCAAGCACTAATCCTGTTTCGAAGAACGGAGTAAGGAAAAAAAGGAGGGGGGCTTTCTTGTGCAGTGGCGGATCGACAACCGAGGCAATTACTTTTCTCGTTACTCAGCTGCGGTGTGGATTGCTAAAGATATCTACCCCGAATAGGACTACCGGTGATTAATTGCGAAACGAAACATATATCTCTCCCCTTTCGAATGCGATTGACATGAGAAGATAGCGATGGCGCTTGATTGAATCCGTCAATCGTTGCTGGCAAACTGTACCGTACACAAGAAAGCAACGGCGTTGGACTGAGACCTAAATCAAGACGACAACAAAAAAGATACGTATTGTACCGTAGTAGAAAAAAGAAAGAGAGTCGCGGATATGTTATAGGGTGCATCCCTCCACTCACCCCTGAGGGGGGAATGCATGTCTGAGTGGAGATTTGGACTGGCCACTCATAGCCGGCACTCCCCTGACATTCTGCACGCCCTCATTCACCCCTGCAGCAATTCTCAAACAAAAGATTGACGAGTGCCGTGTGCAAGGGAGCCACCACCGCCCTGGACCGCCGTCAAGATCGGGTCGCACTCCACTCGATGGTTTGAACAAATCACTCTAAGTAGTAAAGTGGTTTGTCTGACAATGCTGTCCACACACGCAAAAAAAAAGGACTTTTTAGTCACATCCTTGCAAACCACCTAGGAAGCTGCCTGTCAATCTACGAATCTGAAGCCGGAATATAAAGTTGCGACGCCAAGGGGTCCTTTAATCACGTCACTGCAAATCTTGCAGGTGCACCTAAATTTATCGAATGCCGACAATAGGATGGATAAGGTAGGGAGGAAACGAGACGATAAAAATCAAGCTGTTTGATTAGATGAGGTAAGCTGGGCTAAATGGCACGTTTGGTGAGATTGTGTGTGTGTGTGTGTGTGTGTGTGTGTGCTCAGTGCCATTGCCCAGGGGGCATAGCCTGTTCGGATTGCGTACAGCGTAATTAAAACTGTGCCACAGGCCGGTAAGTTTAACCCTTACCTAGAGCCGATGTCTATCACCTTACAGTCGTCATGAGATTCTACTGCGCTTCGTGAGGGTTTGAATGCTCGAGATTCTTGGGTAGGTAGCCATGGGCGGATGAACCCTTTGGTCTAATTGTTGATTGATATACGGCCTGGAAAGCCAGTCGACGTTGGATTGCAGTTCGTCTGTTCTTCGGTACACGATGGGGAGGATTCATGGCCGATCTTTTAGCACGGAGTAAAAACCATCCAATGATTTGAAAGAAAAGCAATTTTAACTGGCTCGTAGGCAACCTGTGTACCGAGCTTCCTAGCGCACCCAGGCGAAGGCAGTCGTACCGGAAACACTCCCCACTAACTTTTGCTTATCATCCTGGGAGGAGCCCGGCCAAGCAGGGCGTTAAGTGGTACCCCGACTGTACCGTACCTTTGTGTACTCCATTTGTACAGTACCTTTGGTACGTACAGTATACATGCAATGAATGTGTGTGCTTGGTGGCCCTTGTTATCTGCTACTGCAGCTGCAGTCAGGTATGTTTTTAGGTGCCAAGGCCCACAGCTAGGGCAGTTTGGGTACGTACAAAGTAGCAAAAGTAGCTGGAGGTTAATTTCTATGCAAGCAGTCCGGAAGCAGGGCAGGGTTATGTGAGGTAACGTCGGACGCCTCTTTTCGTGCCCAAAGTCGTTGCGCAACATTCGACTCCATCAAGCTTGCTGCTGCATCCTATTGAATCCAGGAACAGCACCATTTGCTTAGCCTTCCCGCTCCCTTTTTGTCTCAATCCACACACACAATTCTCTCTCTCTCACATACAAACATACCATACATACACACACGCACACACACATCACCCACCCACTCACTTCTCGGATGGTCAGCAGCGCCAGGGTCGAAAACTTGACCGAATTAATTTGTCGCGGTTTGCAGTAATCAATCATTCTTGGCTGCGAAACAAAGACGACCCAGATAATCGTGCAAAACAGACCCTGGCCCAGCCGTCCATGTCCGTCAAGTAACGTAACCAACCCCAACGCGCGTGCTTGTCTGTCCTATCGGCGCCTGACCTGGTCTAATATCCCGCCCCGGACCTTTTTTCTTGCATGGTGGGGGGCCACGCATCTCCCCCTTTCCTGAGACAGAAGTCTCAAGCACAAGCTCCCTCAATTAATTCCCACGCCTGACGCACCGCACTTTTTCGCAACCAACCCAGAGGGAAACCCTCCAACACCGTTCGTTGCCCAGTCACGCCCGCTACCACCTGTCAATCGCCAAACCCAACCGCAAGCAAGAGAAAAAAAAAGTTCACGCTGCTTTTTCTCCCCCCTCCCAGTCACACGAAAATACACAAGGACGATCGCGAAACGAAACTAGAACCTGACACCTGAGGAGGACATTTTCCGAACCCATTCAATCGAAAACAAGCCTCTTGATTCTCAGGGGCGCTCCTTGCATCCCCCCCGCCCGTGCGACCGACCGACACGATCGATCTCTTCAGCATTGATTGTCACTACTTTGATGTCAACAGCCGTCGCCAACCAGCCACAGTCAAACCAAACCCGACTTTTTTCCAATATCGTCGACCTAGCCGCCCGATTAACTGGCACATCGACATTTGCCCTTTCTTTTTTCGCACTCGACACCACAGCATAGTCGCCAGTACCGATTCCATCTGGCCTATATTCTCTGTTTCAACCCGTCACAAAGTGACAACCGCGACGCAAACGAACACCAAGACATAGTGGTTTTGTCTTCTCCCTCCGTCGCCGGGCCACTGACCGTCACATACCAGAGGTCGATCAGCGGTCGCGGAGGCTTCAGCCCAGCAACCTGACCGGTCGCTTCGGGTTCACCAAAGCCGCGCCTCCGTCAAAATGTCCGTCATGCTGCAAACTCCATCCAGAGCCTCGTCAGCCTCCTCATCATCCTTCCAGCCTATATCTCGCCAGAACACCATGTCTTCCTACGATGGATCGCGGTCAACCCGCCAGTCCAAGCGGTATTCCATGTCGGCATTGTACATGTCAATGTCTGCAAACGAGACCGACTTGGAAATAGAAGATGATCTTGCCAAAGGTATGATTGACTGTTTGATTCCGACACCATATGGAACAGCTGGGAAAAGCGGAATGGCTGATTTTGTTATTGCCATGTAGCGCAAAAAGTACTTCGCGACCTCAAGTCCAAGATCTCGTCACAATCCAAAAAGAATTTCGTCCTAGAAAAGGATGTCCGGTATCTCGACGGCCGGATTGCCCTCCTGATCCAAAATCGCATGGCATTGGAAGAGGTGAGCTCCTGTGTACTATCAGCAACACATCCGCCTTGTTGAGCTCCTTTGGACTCCCACTAACTGGCACTGCGCTTAACAGCAACACGAGACCGCAAGCTATTTGGAAGATGCCGCCGATTTACAAGAAGGAGCTTTCCCCAACGACGACAGGACACAAAAGTACGGCAACTTGATGTTCTTACTGCAGTCCGAGCCGAGGCACATTGCCCACCTCTGCCGACTGGTCTCGATGCAAGAGATCGACTCGCTGCTTCAGACAGTCATGTTCACCATTTACGGTAACCAATACGAGAGCCGTGAAGAGCACCTTCTTCTTACCATGTTCCAGGTGCGTCTAGCTGAACTAACCGAAGCCCTACGGCTGCATCAGCCTTCAGTGGCACTGACACCCATTCAAACATTAGTCCGTTTTGACCTACAACTTCGAAAACACGCCGGAGTACTCGTCCCTCCTCCGCGCAAACACCCCAGTGTCGCGAATGATGACGACATACACGCGGCGAGGCCCTGGTCAGAGCTTCCTCAAGTCCGTACTTGCCGATAAGATCAACAGTCTGATCGAGCTCAGGGACCTCGACCTGGAGATCAACCCGTTGAAGGTTTACGAGCGGATGATTGAACAGATCGAAGAGGATACAGGCAGCGTGCCCCCGTCACTACCTCGGGGAGTCACGGCCGAACAGGCTGCTGCAAACCCACAGGTTCAAGAGATCATTGAACCCAGGTTAGCCATGCTTACCGATATCGCCAACGGCTTCCTCAGCACGATTATAGACGGGTTGGAAGAGGCACCATACGGTATAAGGTGGATCTGCAAGCAGATCCGAAGCCTTACAAAGAGGAAGTACCCTGATGCTAATGACCAGGTTATATGTACCCTCATTGGCGGTTTCTTTTTCCTCCGCTTCATCAACCCGGCTATCGTAACGCCAAAGTCCTACATGCTCATCGATGGACAGCCTGCCGACAAGCCACGAAGGACATTGACACTCATAGCAAAGATGCTACAGAACCTCGCGAACAAGCCATCGTATGCCAAAGAGCCATACATGGCTGGACTTCAGCCCTTTGTACAGATGAACAAGAGCAGGGTCAACAAGTTCATGCTTGATCTTTGCGAGGTTGGAGACTTTTACGAGAGCCTGGAGATGGACAACTACGTGGCGTTGTCAAAGAAGGACCTCGAACTATCCATCACGCTCAACGAGATTTACGCTATGCACGGCCTGCTGGAGAAGCATGCACATGAGCTTTGCAGGGACGAGAACTCGCATCTCGCCCTGCTCATGGGAGAACTCGGCCAAGCGCCGCAGCAAGTTCCCCGCAAAGAAAACAGAGTCATGAATCTGCCTCTGTACAGCCGCTGGGAGACGGCTATCGACAACCTGACAGCCGCTTTGGATATCACGCAAGAAGAGGTCTTTTTCATGGAGGCGAAATCTATCTTTGTCCAGATTATGCGCTCCATACCTCAAAATACGGCCGTGGCGCGTCGCCCACTAAGGCTGGAGAGGATCGCAGACGCGGCTGCCACATCCAAGAATGATGCGGTCATGGTCCGCAAGGGAATCAGGGCCATGGAGTTGCTCAGCCAGTTACAAGAACTGAAGGTGACCGATAAGTCGGATGGTTTCGGTTTGTTGCGCGACGAAATCGAGCAGGAGCTGCAACATCTGGGCTCGCTCAAGGAGGGTGTCATCGCCGAGACACAGAAGCTAGAGGAGGTGTACAAGACGATTCGCGATCACAATGCGTACCTCGTGGGTCAGCTGGAGACGTATAAGAGCTATCTGCACAATGTGCGCAGCCAAAGCGAGGGCACGCGCCGCAAGGCCCAGAAGCAGCAGGTGCTGGGCCCATACAAGTTTACCCACCAGCAGCTAGAGAAGGAGGGCGTCATTCAAAAGAGTAATGTTCCGGATAACAGGCGGGCAAACATCTATTTCAACTTTACAAGCCCTCTACCCGGAACATTTGTCATTTCGCTACACTATAAGGGTAAGTTGTCAGTCCTGCCATTGACCGAGTTTCAAGCTCAGCCCACTGACCTGATTGATTGATAGGACGCACACGAGGACTCCTCGAGCTGGATCTGAAGCTGGACGATCTGCTCGAAATGCAGAAAGACGGCCAGGACGATCTGGATTTGGAGTACGTTCAGTTCAACGTCACCAAGGTCCTCGCACTGCTGAACAAGCGGTTCGCGCGGAAGAAGGGCTGGTAGAAACAGCAACCTTTACCACCATTATCAACCTACATCCACACCGAATCTATACCATCGTGTTCCTCAAAAACTGGCTTGACGGGAAGGACGGACGATTTTACGAGTATTCCCGAATTTGAACGGCCAGCAACTCGCCATGATGCACCGAGCTTCTCACACTTCTGTAGAATGTGTGGACTTCTACCTTTTTCCTATGGAGTTCGGGGACCATGATACCACTTCTTCTTTATTTCTTTACCTGCTCTCTATCTCTATTTTTGTCCCTTACTAGCGGACAACTAACTCTGTATACGACCTGCCCAGCGATGAGGCTTTATATTCTGCTCATTTGTTGGGGTTTATATCCTCCTTTTTTTGGGTGCCTCCCAGGTTACCTATATGGCTCAGCAATTGCTTCGATTGACGTTTTTCTCAATATTTTTTATGTTACTTTTTTTTTCTTTCGTTTCTTTGTTTGAACGACGAAAAGCGCCATATCAGCTATAATGCCACCAGGCCGATGAGGCCTACGAAATCTAGTGCGACATGCCTTCAACACTCTTCAGGAAATTCAGGTTGCGTGGAATAGTTCTCATCGCAAAGTCCACTCCGGGTACCAAACATAGTTGGTGTCATAGCCAATGCTTGGAAAGGCAGCGTCACGGGTTTAAGGGTGACAAGTGTGAGGATCTAGTGTTCTCATCATGACACCAGCCGAACCTCTGGCACAATACGATGTTCCCGGCGTGCAAGACCAACTTGCTTGACACAGATGCGATTAACCGGAACCAGTAGAGCCTGCAAGGAGTGATAAGGAGCGGAGTCTGGACATTTTCATTGCCCGTATTCGGGCATGACCGGTACATATATATATTTTTTGTTGTGGTGGGACAAGCAAGACCAGTTGATTTTAATGAACAGACCCGCGTTCAGCGAGAAGTCTGAGGTCGTAAAAACAAGAGGGGGTTGGGCGGCAGGCGAGCTTTTTCTTGGGTTGTGCTTGAATGGAAGGGAGATTGGGGCGGCTTTCACATATCAGTATTATATTCCTCGGCTGGTCCGGTGTCAGTGATCGAGCTTTTGTCTTACTACATCCAAACTATTTTTTCCCCCTGACTTGATATCATCCCTCCTGCACTGTACATAAATAATGTATTTGGTGAATACTAACCACTGAGGTTTGTGATACGTGGTTGAACCTGTCGTGAATTTCAGATATGAGATGGCGTCCCAATCGAGCATCGGGGTGGGTCCCCGAAAGCGTCCGGCAACGGAGAGCTCGTCCAGGGAAATGGCACACACCAAGGCTAGGATACAGCCGCATGTATACCCACGGATAACTAGCTGCCTATCTCAAAGGACCTAGCAAGGTAGATAGATTACTATACGTATTCTGGCTGGCTGGCGAATTGAGGAGCGTTTCCACGAGAATTGTAATTAACGGGATGCCTCGCAAGGGTTACATGTCATTAGCAGCAAGACCACTTTATTAGCTCAGGAGCGTGGCTTTTGCACATCCATTCTAAAGTTACTTTGCATAAGAACAACTTAAATAGAACACTTGTCCTGTCAACCTAGGAGCCCGTGTAGTTGGCGGGTTCCAGCGCCGACACTGTTCATGATACATGACATTGGCGACTCCCAACTGCGAATCAAGCTGACATATATCACAGCATGTCGACGATGAAGGAGTTTACAACCGGCAAAGCCGTGCGACTGGCAGCACGCAGTAAAAGGTTGACGGACCAAACATCAGGACTCGCGCCGTCATACATCCAAGCAAACCTGCTCGTGCTGCCCCAACGCTACGCAGACGACTTTCGCCTCCTCTGCGCGCGGAACCCCGTTCCATGTCCACTTCTGGCAGAGTCGGTCGCGCCGGGCAACTACAGGAATCTCAAATCCCACATGGTCGGGACGACGGGGACCAAGCTCCAGGTCGCCGAGGACGTGGACCTCAGGCACGACTTTCCAGCCTACAGGGTCTACAGGGACGGAGCACTCAGCGCAGGCGGGGACGGAGAAGCGGGCAAGAAAACAGACACCGAGGCCGAGTGGACGGCCGAGCACGTCGGGTTCCTGATCGGCTGCTCATTTTCGTTCGAGGCGGCGCTGGCGGCCGCGGGCCTCGCGCCGCGCCACACCCTGCAGCGTCGCAACGTGCCCATGTACCGCACGACGGTGCTGCTCTGCAGCGCGGGCGCCTTTGCTGGCGCGACCATGGTGGTGTCGATGCGGCCGTACCGTGCGGCTTCGGAACTGCCGCGCGTCCGCGACGTCACGCGGCGGTTCGGCGCGACGCACGGCGAGCCCGTGGCCTGGGGGTGGGACGGCGCCAGGGCGTTGGGGATCCGGGATGTGGCGGAGCCCGAGTTTGGCGACGCGCCGCTGCGGGGCGACGGGAGCGGGGAGCGGTTTGGGCCCGGGGAGGGAGGGGAGGAGGACGGCTACGTGCCGGTGTTTTGGGGCTGCGGCGTCACGCCCCAGGAGGCGGTGCGGCAGGCCCGGTTGGAGGGGACCGTCATGGCGCACTCCCCCGGGTGCATGATCGTGTTGGATCTAATGGATCATGAGGTGTTTGCGGGGGTTGGGTCTGTATGAGGGGAGAGGGGACCGGACCCTACGTGGGGATTTGGGAGTGGGTGAATGAAGGAAAAGTTGGGAACAAGAATTTTACTCCGTTAAACCCATGGAAAAATCAAGCTTCGAAAAAAAAGGGGGAAGTGCCAAGGCTTTTGAGAGTTGGGAGGAGCAACTGGAGTTGTTCTCCATCACGGGTTAGGGTTCTCTTGGCGTACCACTTGGCTGTCTGACAGGCAATCTAATTGGCAAATTTGGTTGGCAGTTGTGTGTATATGGGACGGTTCGTCAATGTAATTACTATGTTCAACTTGAAGATATTACATGCCCCTATCTTTTAGGCCCATTGTAGATAGGGGATTGAATGGTGGCAGAGCAGACAATGACGTGCATGCAGTCTCAGAAGCCGTAATTTGTGCTGTGGATCGATCAATCACATCTCAACTTGGGCCCCGATAACGGGGACTGGCTCCGCCCAATTATCATGACCCCGCGTCCCTCGCATATCAGTCTTGGTCAAACTCGATCCATTCCCAGCGGGTACGACAACCTACTACCCAGCATCACCATGTCTCGAGGTAGCATAACTGCAGGGACCTGTCAGCGGAGGTGGATCATTGAATGGGCAAACCAATTCTACCGTAATGCGATTTTGGGCTGGTGTTGGCTTTGGCGAGACCCAGGCACGCGTTTGATTCCGAGTTTTGTGTACAATATTCTTTCGGCTGGGAGAACAACACTTTGGCATCGTCAGGAACAACCAACCATCTTTGGCACCATTCGCTAGCACACAGGCACCTCGCTTGATCACTCTTTCAATCACCATTGGATCCCGATCTTTGCGGGCCCTCTTCTCGATTGTTATTATTATGGAGAACCCTGGATGAGTTTGGCCCATGACTCCTTTCTGTCCACCAAACCATGGCATCCTCTGCTTCGCCGTCGTCACCACCTGAATCCAGCTCAGTAAGACCCATAGCGTAAGTGACTTTTTTTTTTTACCTGCGTGCTTTACCTCCGCAATGGTCACGGCGTCTGTTTCTATTACCACCGCCAAGAAATCCAAGACACAGCTCCTGACATCCGTGTCACATCTAGGTGCAATGCATGTCGGCAACGCCGCTCCCAATGCTCAAAGGAGCGGCCAAAATGCAAGCGTTGTCGTGAGGCCGACATTGAATGCATCTATGAAGAGGCCCGCAAGATCACTGTCAATGAGAGGTACGTACCTGCAGCCTGCATCGTACTCGGCGTGATCTGTCACGACTGACCAAACCCGGCAGCTACTTGAGAGATCTGGAAGCAAAGGCCAGGGCTTTTGAGGAAACACTTCAAAATCCAGACACAAAGGGCTCGGCTTCGGTCCCCAAGAAGGGACCCTCGGTGTCAAACACGGAAAACGATGAAGAAATAACAGAAGGCAATGCACTGTTGGAGGATTTCGGCCACCTCGGTGTCGAGGGAGGGCCCGCATCCCCTAGCCTGTCGGGCAGCGTCAAGGGCGGCGGGTTCAAGGGACCAGGCCACTCGGACCTGTTTCTCCGCAGCATGATTACGACTCTGAGAGCACCCAGAAGTATGGGCAAACTCGCCGGCGTCCGATCTGGCGTTAGATACCCCGACGATGTCAGCCTCGATCTGAACCACAACCTCTACGAGCCGGGCCTACTGGCTCCCAGGCGGCTAGCCGTCTGGAGCAGCATACGCCTGCCTCCAATAGAGACGGCCAGGCGGTACTACGCTGCGCAATACACGTACATCGGCACCATATTCTCCTTTACAGACCCGACCGAATTCGAAAAGTCCCTGACTAGGGCATATCAGAGCTCGGGGCCGGACCTCTGTGACCCGCAAGCTTGCCTCGAGTATGCCAAGATCCTCGTCATACTCGCCTTTGGCCAGCTCTACTCGGTCAACCAGTGGATAGATTTCAAGGGCCCGCCGGGTTTCGACTACTTTACACACGCGCTACAGTTGCTACCCGACGTGCATGAAGAGGGATCCATCCTCTGCGTCGAGACGCTGTCTCTGATAGGCTATTTTATGCAAAACATGAACCGTCGCGACGCGGCGTTTCTGTACATCGGCATGGCCCTGCGCATGGCCATCTCGCTCGGTCTGCACCAGGAGGTGCCCGACGCGACCCTCACCGAGGAGGACCGCGAGCATCGCCGACGTGTGTGGTGGAGCGTGTACAGCCTCGACAGGATCCTGTCCGTCAAGGCCGGCAACCCCATAACGATACAGGACGAGGACATTGGCGTCAAGCCGCCGTCGAAACTCGCCTCTGAGCCCGAGTACTGCCCGGCCGTTGTGCTCCGCCACTATACGGAACTGTCCAGGATCCTGGGCGAGGTCAACAAACACGTCTTCCGAAAGGGGACGCATAAATCCGGCACGATGCTGATGGCCTCAGTCAAGGACATCATGCGGTCGCTGTCAAAGTGGCACCGTGAGCTTCCAGACCAGCTGAGGTTTGACCCGGCGAGGCTGGCCATATCCAGGGAGTCGGTCTCGACCCTGGTGCATTACTACCAGTGCATCAACATGACCGCCAGGCCTCTGCTCTTCCACGTGGTGCAGAAGCGGCTCCAGTCAGGCGGCCCCCGGTCGAAAGATTGGAAGCAGGGCCTGTCGCAGACGACCGTCGGGGTCATTGAGACGTGCGTCAACGCCGCGCAGGACTCGATCAAGATCATGAGCATCGCTGCGCAGCGGGACCTGGTCGCCACCTATGGCTACATGGACAGCGAGCACATATTCTCCGCGGCCATCGTGCTCCTGATGGTGTGCTTTGCCTTCCCGCCGGACGAGAGGAACATGCAGGCCATGAGCATGGGGTTGAACCTGCTCAAGGGGATGGCGGAGCGGGGGAACAGCTACATCGGGGCGAGGTATCAGCTGCTGCATCATTTGCGCTCCATCATCGACCCCCCGTCCTCTGCTGCACCAAGTCTCAGGCATAATCGACGGCATGAAAAGGCAAAGCTGAGGAGGAGGTCGACGAGTAATCATGCGACTATCGTTGGGCTGGAAGCCATGTATAATGCATCTCCCCAAATGATACCATCATCCCCGCCCGTCCAGTCCGTCTCGGGGTACCAAAAGGCTCGGGGTAGCTTCAGTGGTGTGTCGATGTCACCGCAGGGACAGGCCATGCTGCCGTCTTTTGTGACGCCCAACACTGGCCTGTCGCGGGACAATATGGGATTCGGGCAGACTCCATTCGCAGATGCACCGTCGGCTTATCACCAGCCGCAGCAAGACGCGACACCTGCACCACAAATGATGGACCACTTTTCTGGAGTCGGCGGCGGCGGCAGCTACATGCCGGGGCTCCGGCTGGGCGACATGGACGACATGTTTATCGACGTCAATATGAACAACCTCAGCGGAGACGACGACTTTGGGCTCTGGGAGGCGGGGTTTGCCGATCCGTCGGCATACGACCTGGCGCAGCTGACGCAGGCGGCGCAGATGGCTGTCGACCAAGGGGTCGACGACGAGGGTAGCTGCAGCGAAAAGTCGCCCGGGACCGGTGTCAACATGAATATGGAGCTGTAGTTAGTCAGGGCCTCGGCGCAATATTTATATTTACTCGGAATGTCGGGGCGGTCCTCTTTTTGGATATTTTGACTTTGCTCTTTTGCTTTTTCCCCGCGGCTAATGATGCATTTTGGTCAGTCTCACTTTTGGGGGCCCCCCATGCAGAGGTTGATGAAGATCAGCACTCTATGTCAAGGGCTTCCATGTCAAATGGACTGTGTCACACTGTCACGACATGTTTTAACCTTTTAATATTTTTCTCTCTCTTCGGATTCCCACTACTATTAATAATGCTTCATGTCATCCAGGAACAGCCCAGTCCAAATATGTTTTGCCATACCCCAGGCGCTAAATTCACCGAAAACTCCTCGCCAGAAAACAAAAGGTGTATGCGCGGGCCGGTGCAAAGACGCTCGTTATACGTAATGGGCTCACCGCTGCATAATCATTTCGGGCACGATCACGCGCCGTCCCCAAAAAGTAAATAATAAACCGGAATTTACACTTTATTTTATTCACAAAAAGAAAACAACCCAAAAAGGGAGGGAAATGCCCACGAATAGAGAAAGAAGGGCAGAGAAAAAAAAGGACAAAAGGAAAAATAAACAATGACTGAGAACCTTGGGGCAGACATTGCCAAAAGGTAAAAAAGGACCTAAAAAAATCGTACATGAGTGCTGCCTTTAGACTTCTCCGTTTACTGCAACCCCTCGAAAACCTCAGCTTGATCGACCCATCATCTAGGCGTTTGCTTTGAGGGTCTTGGTGCCGGGGTCCTTGGCCGTGGGCGAGCACTTGATGGTGGTCGCCTTGGTGGCGGGCTTGCCGGCGTCGTCGATGTATTTGCACTGCTGGGTGCCCACCTTGGGGTCATTGGGCCCGGCCACGCAGGTCATGCTGATTTCCTTGAGGTTGGCGCACTCGGGCGGGATGACGGCGGCGGCGGACCAGCCGTCATCTCCAGCCGCCGGCGGTGGAGCCTTCGCGCCGGGCTTGTCGGCTGGCTTGTCGGCCGGCATTGGGGCCGCTGCGGCCAGGGCTGAGAGGGAGATGACGATTGCTGCGAGGAAATGCATGGTTTGTGATTTTTGTAGTGCTATTATGTGCAAGTGTTGTTTGTATATATTTAGCACTGGTAACGAATATGTGGTTGGTTGTGTAAGTGGTTTTATGAGCTTAAAAACACGAGTTTGGTCTTTTCGATTTTTTGTAAACACAATTGAATGAATGAATGAATGAATGAATGAATGAATGATTACAACCATAGGTCATCGAGTCCCAGAGATCATCCATGGTGAGAGAGAGGCCTCTGTCCTCCCCTTTGTACTCCCTCGACCCCTTAACGTTTTTTTCTTTACCTCGATAATATTACCTAGTCCATGTGGTCCCGATCCATCCGGTCCAGGTTTAGGTTCTTGGGCAGTTAGATGTTACTTTGCACTTACTGGGTTTTTGTTTTAGCAAGCAAAAAGGGAAACGCTAGAGTGCTGATCTTTTTTTTTCTCCTTTTTTTGTTTCTTACAATCGGGGCTTTTTTTTTTTTTTTTTGATTACAGTACTGTAAACAAAAGCCAAGCCAGCCTTGTCTAGCTTTCTAGAAGCTAGCAGAACATGCGATTAGTGCCTAGCACCTTTAGAATTACCTCTAGATCCCTTCTCTCCTTGCAAGCAAGCTAGCCCCTGTTGCCCCCCCTTCCGCCAGGGCTGAGCCTGCCAGCCGGTGGAGAAATTGCAGACGGGTTTTAGGCATGTATGCACCAGCACTCTTTAGGGGACTATGTTGGGCGATCGAGTCTGGGGCGCTGCTTGTTTAAAGCGCTCAGAAAGAAGAAAATGATGCGAAAATCAAACCAAGAAAAGAAAGGACTAACCCCTGACGGAGTTCTAACACGAGTTTGTGACATTGGTATTTTTAAATCGTTGTTTTTTTATTTATAGGAGGATTTGCACGTCAATGAGTCGTCGCGCTGCACGCGGTTTTTTTTTTCTTCCTCAATCTGGATTATTGCTTACTGTAACTCCTGTACCTACCTACCTAGGTATGTACACTCACTGGTTTGTATAGCTAACCAGGTCTCTCCTTCAGCTTTAAAACAAATCAATCGAAACCAAAACACCAAACACTACAAAACCAACGACTGCCAAGCCCTGTCATCCACAATTTCCCTTTTTGTTTACCCATTCACTTTACTTTGTCTGGATTCCTCAAGGGTGTCCTGTCAAAGAATTAGGCTTTCTTCCAGACCCCTAAACTCAGTCTCGGCCTCCGGTATGGGTCTCGAATAGGGCAAGCGGACCTCACAGTCGTTCCCCGAATTTTCCTATCGCGACAGCATCAGAAGGGCTGCACCTGCGTCACCTTACCAGCGCAAACCATTTCGGGCAGCGGCTTGCGCCGTCATGTTATAGGTAGGTGGGCCGTAGGGTGGGGCGGTTCCGGGCTAGCTACGCAGCTTTACAACTATTTGGATACTCCCAGGTACGACGGGGGGTTCGATCAGGCGGAGGACTGCGGGTATCTCCAGGTGATGGATGAGGGATATAGCCCGGTTCAGGGTCTAGGCCTGGCCTCCTGAAGCAGCCCGGCGACAGTTTTTCGATCAGAAAAGGGCATATAAGACTCAAGGCCGGGATATTCCCCTCGCCCATCCAATCTTCCGCCTCGATCAACGTCCCGCTTCAAAATCAGACCGGAGCCTGAACAGGCCATTTCGAGAATCTGGATCTTCGAAACAACCATCAGATGATAAGTATGCTCGTACGCATCCATTTTTATCCGTCACACCCCTAGAGGCCACCTTTGTAAAAACACCAGAACTTTGCAGTCCAGCATCCAAAGCCCATATATTCTCGATTAATGGCACTTTCAAGTCCATGTAATCTAGGGTTTCTCAGAAACTTAACGATACAGCCGCCATGGAGGTAGTACGGGGGTTTTGACCTGGGACGGAAGGATCGCTGCTAATCGGAGTAGTCCGCTGCTCTGCGAACATGATCCACATCTCGTTTGTGGGATGTGGCAGGTTCAGCCTTTTTTAACTTGAGGCGACCGACCTGTTAAACGTTCCGTGGTGACACTTAATTTTTTTCTTTCTTTTTTCTTTTTTTTTTTTTTTTTTTTTTTTTAATAATACCCCCAAACCATTTGTTAGGCGGTTGGATGGCCAAGGATGGATCTTTGTCTTATTCACATATATTCAATCTCTGTGACAATAGACCAAACTAGACTGTAACCTCCATCTTCAGTGTTGTAACCACCACAACGAGTATGGAAGCTTCTGCAGACAGATAGGGGTAATTGTCATATATGGCGGCATCATTTTCGTACAACTTCTCCAAGCTTAAGCCTGCATATAGTTTGTGGAGACGACTATTATTGTATGTGTCGGGAAAATAATGCAAACAGAATACAAAATGCTATGCTTGTCCATGTGCAAGGACAGACCACACGCCAAACCTCCATACCCGTTCTTATCAACAGACGGACAGACCGTATACAAACAGCTTATGCGACTCCAAACACCGATATCACAAAAAAAGGGGATACAAAGCTCCTCAAATTGCCGCAAATAGTTCTCCGGCAACATCCTCCAACATCTTCAACCCGTAAAATTTGGCCACGTTCCGATACACCTTCATCCTACGGACGACTTCATCCCTCTTGACCGTCGCCACCCAGTCCCCACTGCAGGTGCAGTGCTCCATGAACTCGTTGACCCTCAGAGCACCACACTTTGCGCACTTGAGGTCCTGCGTCGTCCACTCCACCACCACAGCCTCCACCTGCGCCAACAGCACCTCCTCGAGCCCGTTGCGGTCGTACTCGGACTCACAGAATGTGCACCGCCACGGCCGCTGTTGTCCTTGTGCCTCCCCGGGTGGCGGAAGAAGGTCTTCGTCACGACATAGGTCCAGATCTCGCGCCACGGTGCAGTTGTCACACGAAACCTGCGGTAGCTTCAGGCTCTCAGATGGGTTTTGGAATGTCGCCTCTTTGCTGAATTCTCGCACGTCCAGCATCGCGAGGAGCTCTTTGCGCACCAACCTCGCCTCGAGAGCAATGTTCTTGTCCAGGCTCAACACTTGCATGAGCATCTTGACTAGCTCGAGCACTGCTGTGCTGGGATGCAGGTTCGAAAGATGGCTGCCGGGGAGGACTGGGAAGTCGTAGTCCACTGCAAGTTCCGGGTGCAGTAGCTCGCGCTTTTGAGCTGCGATCAGGCCCGCGATTTCCCTTTTGAGAGGACGCTCAAATGCCTTTCCAAGAATAATGTGACCCTCGCCATCCTCAGACAGTCCGTTGTTGCTTCGGACGGGAAGTTGCGTTGCACGCGGTGTCGACCCGTCAATGGCGGCTGGGCGTTTGTGAGAGTGCATGAGCTGGATGAACTCAATGACCCACTCCTTGAAGACTGATTGTAGTCGTAGGGGTAGGAAAGTAGCCATCTGCCAGTGCATAATCATGTCCAGGCTCTGAGTCTCAGCCTCAACCACCTCTTGACAAGCCTTCCCGCCATAGTTGAACTGGTCGTACCAGACCAGGTAGTCCCAGTATTCTTTGATCTCGAGGTCGATGAAATGGAACAGCGGCTTGCTCTTGATGCTCTTGAGGATATACTGGCTGTAAGCGTAGGCATTGCCCACCTCCCCCTTGGTCGTCTGGAGGAGCAGCCTGTTGGCGCTGGCAAAGACAACCTGGGAGCCAACGCGGCGGAAGTCTGACATGAGCTGCTGGAATGCCTTTCGCGACATTATCTGTACGTAGTAGTGCAGCGCGCGATCATACAGGAAGGAATCCGGGCTTTCCACCCACCGCACTAGGTGCTGCACCATGACATCTGCCATCGTGCTGCCGCGGCATGCTTCTGCCCACCAGCTCTTGACCATCTCCCGCAGAACCTGAACACCGGCATTGGCGAACGCGTTTTCTGAATGAAGAATCTCGCCAGCACCGTCTCCGCCAGTCGCATCAGAAGCAGGGTTGAAAGATATAGACTCGGCGCCTTCGAGCTCATTGATGAGAGATGAGGTGAGGATGGTGTTGATAGCCAGGTTGCGTACCTCGATATCTATGCATACGGAAGCAAACGTTCCTGGGTTGTTGACTGCTGGCATTTGTACGACATCCAGAGGGCCCGCGACATCGTCCTTCTCGTATCCAGCATGGTCCGGCCGTGGGCCTGGTGACCACCACAAGACGACATTGTTCGCCTGCAAGCGCCGCGCGTACGCGACGTCGATCAAGAACCTGGGGTCATCGCGCTCGAGGTTGCACAGTGGCACGTCGCCATACCTTGCCAAAGCAGTGAGGTGGAGGATCCACGATCCCAGGCCGAGATAATGATTGACAAGACGTCTTGCCACGACGGACTGCCAGCCCAATGGTGGCAGTGAGCTGTCGGCGGGGTCGAACTTCAGAGGCAATACTGGGAACTCCTGTAGGATCGGGATCTCGTGGAGCAGCATGTTCCTCTGCGAAGACTGAATGACCATCATAATGGGATTGACCTCATCCTTGCGCATCTTTTTCACCATGTCGCTGATCTCGAGGAACGCCTTCCTGCGTGTTGTGACCTGTGTAGTCTTGAAGGAGACCCGATCCTGGTACTCGAAACAATCCTGCCATGTCGACTCTGGCGTAGACGCCTCTTCCTGTCTACGCTTGGCCAAGAGGTCCGCGTAAAGCTTTGTGATGTTCGGCATATCTTGGGCGCTGTCTCTGCTCTTGTTGAGGATCACGACCTGGGCGTACTCTGTCCTTGATGAAAACACGCCAAATATCTGTCGCTCACCAGCGCTGATGTGTGAGATATAAATGTACGCCATCTTTGCGGAATCAAGATAGGGTTGGGGCTTGGCTGGCCTCTGAAGACTGGTGAGCTCGAAGCCCTGGTCAAGCCCTTTGCCCAAAACACCTGGCTGGCTCTCGTCAATTGTGCAAAGGTTACCAAGCTGAAGAACAGCGCGCATGTTGAGAGGAACTTGCGTCTCGTACACTCCCTCAACACTCGGGTGGTTGAACAGAAGCGAGAATTTTTCCGACTCTGCAAAGTAGACCTCCTCATCGACGACCAGCTTGAAGAGATGGACTGACGAGTGGCCGTTTGGTAGTGTGTGGCTAACCTGTTCCACTTGGCAGCCCTCTACCTCCACGTCTGGCAGTTCCCTGCTCTTGAGGTTCAGGAAGACTTGGCGAGGCACCTTGATCTTGACCGAGTGGATTTTATTGTCAATCAGTACATACGCCGACACGATACCCGGGTTGTCGGTCAGTTTGAGTTGCAAGAGTTGCCAAGTGTTTCTGAACGTAATCTCGGCCTGGTTCCGGAAAGTTTGCTGAATATTGTTGTTTGCATTGCCGCGACGGTCGCCAAAAAGGTGCCTTCTACGAATCCTTGCCTGCTTCTGCAGCTTCCACTTCAGCTTCTGGTATTGCAAAAAGGCAGGGTAGTCCTTCGAGGGGTCCGGCATGACCTTGGGCAAAGATGCGAATGGATCAGCCGGGACAGCTGGTTCCGGTTCTTTCCTTTTCGAGGTCGAGACTTTCTGGCTGGCGGTGATGGCAGCATCTACTGTTTTGGGTTGCAGAAGCTTGTTGCCAAAGTCCTCCAGATCGTTCAGTCGTGAGGAGCTGATGTTAGTGATGTCCTCCAAAGGCCCCTTTGAGGCAAACAAGTCCGTCATCTTTTTCTGCTTCATCTTGTCGTCCTTGGCATTGATTCTGCGTTGGAGCCAGTCTGGATGTGGCACCCTCGGAACCGGATTCCGGACCTTTTGCAACGCCGCCGGAATAGTAATAAGCTTCTGAATGACTGACCCAAGACGTTCTGCGTAATATGCCCAGTCAAGGAGGGCTCTGGGATCCGTGTCTTGTGGCTCTTCCTTCAACCACTTCTTCAGATACAGACGCTTGGTATCCTCATCAGCCGAGAATATCGCGACAGGTACAGCTCTCTCAGTGACCGGGGCACCCTTGGGCCTAGCACAGATAATGAACTTGCAGTTGAGACCCTTATCCTTGACCATCTGCTCGCCGAGGAAGTCGGCCAAGCGCTTTGCTGTCGTGATGGAGGTTGACTTCTGGCTGCCGTACTCCTCCAACGTCTTACTCATGCTTCGGTTCTCCGAAATGAGGTCCATAAGCTCCTCGTCCGCCAGAGTCGTCCCCTTGTTGTCCAAGACGTCCAGCCATCTGTTTGCAACCTTTGCCACTGCACTGTAGCATTCGGCTAGTGTTTCGCCTTCGAGGAAGAACTTGAAGATTTGCTGTTGGAAGATCTTGATGAGCTTGAGCTCACCTCTTCGCTTGACTTCGAATCCCTTCAGCTCGGCAAGACTACCATCGTCGTTGAACACAGCATATCGCTTCTTCAAGTTCTTGTCCTCCTCCTTGGATGTGGGCAGGACCATGGCCTTGTAAGGTCCGTCAACCTCGAAGAAGATGGAATTGTCGCTGTGCGTCTCGTACTTGAATGTATCTGCGTCGACGAGCGTTTGGTACTGGTGGTTTGTGAACTTGGCATGGACGAGGTGGTTCAACATGACACAAGGGTACGATATGGCGAGCTTTTTGCCGTTCTTGAGCTTGAAAGCAAAATTCTCAGGGAAAGTAGCGGGGAGCATGCACCAGATACCGTCAGTGTCCAGTTCCAGAGGCCTTCCAAGTCGCTCCACAAGCTCCTTGGCAAGTTGAATAATAGTTGCTCCCGTCAGACACGTCACACCAGCCATCTCCATGGAGTACCATCTTGAACCTTTTCTCATGACGTAGCCATAGAATGAGTTCAAAATAACCTTGTGTGCGAGCTGAAGTGAATCAAACAAGATGATCATCTTCTTGGCCGCGTCGACTTCACTGCCAGGGGCCCCTGAGGACTTCAAGGCATCTGTCTTGCCCTTCCAAACCTTTGCTTTGCCCTTGTAGTCGTATCGCCGATCTCGAAAGTCGCGCACGGTGTCGATGTAGAAAGGGTTCTCTCGTTGGCATATGATCGCCTCACGAACTTTGGTAGTGGAGTCGTGGATCTTGTGATATACTTTCTGCGAGTAAAGCTGCAACCTCTTGCGTACCAGATTGGCTTGCTCATCCGCCGGGAGCTCTTGGAATGTTCTCATAGGCGAGTTTGGCCATTTACCAGGGAACCTCTCGTTCTCCAATGCGTTCCTGATCATGTTATACTCATCTCGTTTTGCCGGAAGATACTCTCCTCTCCATGCCCATGGTAGCCTCCTGTCGCAAGTTTTGCCAGGCCGGTTGAAATCACAGGCTGCGCAGTCTGCTTCTGAAATCATGGAGTCGGGCTGGAGTCGATTCGTCGTCATGATGTTTGGGTACATGGACGCGACATCCAAGTGGTAGATCAATGGCCTTTCTTGCCTGTTTGGTGTATCCCTGAGCGCAAGCAACTTTGCCTTAATTTGATCCCGGACTTCCTCGTAGTTTGTCACATCGTCCATGTCCTTCTTCTCTTCCACGGTAATGCTGAATTTGAGTGCAGCGTCCAGATCCCGTATCAGTTCGTCACATGCCGAAGGGTCCACGGCAAAATTGACTGGTATGTCTGCGCGAAACACTCCAGCCTCGATACTTTCGACGTGACCACCAACGTAAGTCTCGGAATCCAACAAATGACCTTCCCAGAATGACTCCTTGGGAGACATGTGCTTATTTGGCAGCACGATATTTTTTTGGTATGCCTGCACCATCAACAACATCTCGCAAAGGGTTCCGGTTCCTTTCCTCTCTGTGTCGTCGGGACCCAGGGGTAAAATGGTGCAGAGGGAGAAGATGAAGGGGTGCACGTATTTCATGTACAGATAATACGTCGCCACCGCATCGGAAACTGAGTACTCTGCCAGTGTCTGAGGCCTCTCCTGCGCATACGGTGTCATCAGTTCCGGGTCGAGTTCGTCGGGGTCGTAGCCGAGCTTGGCCACTGTAACGGCCTTGAGACCTCTGCTACCTTGCGGGAGGTAACTGTCTCGGTTGACCCAGTGGAAACAATCCATGTGCACCGAGTAGTTGCACTTGTACTGATCGTCGGTATCTTTCCTCCAACCTATTTCCCTGTACATGTCGATCCCGTTGAAGCTCGCCCTGGCGTCGACAAATGGCCAATCGAAGAAATCACCGTTGTATGTGGCGATCACGGTCGGCCGTGCCTCTTTGATATGTAGGAAGAATCTCTCAAGCAAGGCTTTCTCGTCCGGCTCGTTAAATATCATGAAAGGGCCAGGATATTCGGGTTTTGGCGTGTACTCGAAATCCGCAATATCCTCAGAGATGACTTCCCGATTCGTGATCAGGAACCCCTGGCCATCAATCATGTACGATATCATCATGACCTGGTCAATGGCGGCGTCTGGAAACTTCAGTGGCAGCTTCGTCGTTTCGATATCGTAGGCCATTACCACCGGATCTGCCATCACCAGGTGCTCTTCGTTGCAAACAATGGACGTGACCCCATGTTTCGCCTCCACCCAGTACCACTTTCCAACTCGGATATCTGGTTGTTTCTCGAGTTAGAATTTCCACGCATGCGACCCTAGGAAGTCAACTTACTTAGATCAATCATTACTCTGACGTGGTAAGGTACGTCATATTCTCGTATATCGACAAGGAAATCGCTAGCATCAGCAAAAGAAGCATTATGTCGTTTTTCATCATTTCGTAAATCGTCATCGAACAAGTCGAAATCGCCATTTGTACTGCAGCGCAGTCCATCGTATTAGAAAGAATCACAAATCAGTCACAATGGCAACCGGAAAGGAGAACTTACGCTGCGACCTCGGCATAAGTGTCCATCGCATCCATATTCTTCTTATTCCTCTCCGCAATGGGCATGATATCCTTCCTTGCGGCCATCAGGTTCTGTACATTGGCAAAGCTCAGCTCCAGAAATGTGCGCCTGTACCCCAGCAGATGGTTTGGCATCTTGAGGTCCTCCTTCTCTATCCTCCGGACCTTTTTGACGACGCCGCCGCCCGGCACGCGCTTGCACCACTCCTCGACCTCACCCTCGTGGCCCTTGCGCACCGCAACGAGGAAGTAAGGATCGTACTGCACGGTGGCCTTGAATGTGCCGCCGTCCTCCTCGATGAAGTAGCAGTCGAGCGCCGCCCGGCCGCCGCCGCCAGGGACGCGGTCGTCCTCGATGCTCGTTGACTGGACGTTGACGAGCCAGCCCTCACGCTTCCGGCCGGCATCATAGCGTCCAAACCCCATGTTCTCGTCGATGTCGTGGGCAAGCTTCACGCGCTCCCACTTTTCGTCGGTCGAGGTTGCCTCGTTGCGGCCCGGGGCGGCGGCGAAGGTCCTGGCGCCGCGTGAGCCTCCATGGTAGGCGATCTTGCGCGGACCGCCGCGATATACCCTTTGGGGTTTTCTTAATGATGTATTGGGCATGGTGGATGTGTATTTCTGGTTATCCCCGGTGAATTCGTGGGGCCACTGGTTGCTGATGGCTATATCAAGATTTGGGCCAAAGCCCTGAACTAGAGAAGGGAGCCACTGCGGATCGCCCAGCCGGGGTCATATATGTGAAAAAAGATCACTATTTTCCCTATGTTGAAAGCCGTTAGGGACACCAATCGTTAGTTTGCCCAGCGATGTCTTAATTTTAGACTGTTTGTATGGTTTCCTGTGGTGTTATTGTAAGCAGTACGGTGGGGTTCATGGTTTTCCTCCAGTCCAATATTCCATTCGACATAGAAGCGCGTCCAGCCACGAGCTTCGACGCGATTGAATTGGTTGGAAGCGGGCAACGACGCGACTGCACGGACCAGAGCACTTTAACCCCTGCTCAATTTTATTTAGTGGACTACCATCCCTGTCATCAACCCCAACCCTGCGCCTCTAACGACTACTGAAATTCGGAGAGCTCCAAGCTTGCTTTCAGCAAGTAGTGGGCTAAAGCGGCGCGAGAAAACGAGCCTCCTACTAGAACTAGGAGATGATTTCATACGACACACCAAACTTGACCAACTCTCCGATATAGCGAGTTATACTATCACGCCATGGCTCCTACAGCCCCCATGAATATAATACCGACCCCGCCGGCGTCAGGATCTGAGAAAGGAGCGCCTCCGCCGTGGCAGCAGCAGCAGTTTCAAGGTGCACCGACGCCCGAGCAGGTCAAGGCGCTGCAGGAGGAGGACAAACGGAGGGCGGAGATCAAGGCCCGGGCCGGCCAACCGAACGCGGGTGTGGGCGAGGTGGTCAAGACGATCAGCGCCGACGATTTTCTCAAGGTCCACCAGGCACCGTGCTCGCGAGATGGGTTTCTGCAGGGCATAGCCGCCGGTGCGGCGGTTGGTGGGCTGCGCTATGTGATCGGAGGTGCGCATTAGCCCCCTGACAGCGGCGCTCGCCGTATCTTTGATGTGGAAACGAGTACTCTAAACTAACACCACTTGACGCACAGCCCCGATACCTAAATCCGCAAATTGGGCGGTGGGAGCGTTCGTGCTCGCCGCGACAGGCTCGTACGAGTACTGTCAGTACAACCGGAGACTACAACGAGAAAACATGAAGAGAACCGTAGAGGTATATACCCAAAGAGCAGCCGAGGCGAAAGCGAAACAAGAGGCAAAGAAAAAGGCCGATGAGGAAGCAGAAGCCGCAAGATTAGCAACACAGAAGAGTTGGTACAAGTTTTGGTAGTTTCGTCGACCAGGGCGCAGTTTTGAAAAAAGGGATGGGATGTAACGCTATTGTGACATTATGTGTAAGTATATAGAATATTGCCATTTCTGTGGTCAATTAGTTGAAGCCGCCAGTGTTGCACATGGGTATATATTGGTATTCAAAGAAGAGCAGCTTTTGTCATATGGCCTATGCGTATGCCTTCATCTGCAAGCCAAAAGCGCCATCTTTGTCAAAGCCGTCCGTTATACATAGATGAAGCCATGCAGGCGTCAACTCCAAGATGAACTCATCCCTTTAACCACGTATAAAATAAACCAGGTCCTCTCCGCACCGTTTGAACTACCAGGACCGGAAAAGATGTTGCAAATCCAAAACGCCATATGCGCTCCAAACGCCAAAGCCTCATCAGCATTTCATAATTTCATCAAGTGGTGATTACGACGGTGGGTTCAAATTCCGTAAAACGGACCCTCCTCGCCGGTGGCTCGGGGGACTGCGTAGGGTTTGCATCGCCATCCGGAACCTGGGCTGCCTCGCTGCCCGATTTCGGACTTGTTCTCCTACGCAATGTCCTCCTAGCTCGTGCCTCTCGCTCTTCTCGTTTCTTGTACTCGGCAAGCTGCTGGCGCCGCTTCATGGATCGAGCGTGGGCGATGGCAGGCGTGGGTCGAAACCCGATCCCGTTGATACCGACGCCATCGTCGTCCTCATCGTTCGGGTCGTAAACCGTAATCTCATCCTCGTGCCAGGTCAAAGCCGCGCGCACAGGATCCACCACTTCCATGTCCGAGTCCTCAGTAGCATTCCCATCGCCGTTGGTTTTGGCAGCGACTAAGGGTGGGCCGGCTTGTTGACGACGCCCCTTGAACACCGAAATGCCACTGCCGGTTTTACTTTGCGCTACCTTGCCGCCAGATAGGCCCGCGATTTTCAGGTCCGTGGTGCCTGAATCTCTGGCAGGGCTGTTCGCTTGATTTTCTGGTGATTTGTCCAGAATTGGGGTAAATACGCTCGACGTGTGGGTTAGCGACGCGCCAGCCAGTACGGCGTCATGTTTGCGTGGCGTGGTTTCTGTAGCGTCTGGAAGCTTTAATCGCTTGCGCATGGCCGACCCATCGTCGGCATGTCCCTCGACCGACACATAATGCATTTCTTTGCTGCTGCCAAAGCTTTCAATGGCCGAGCGTTTTGCGGCACCTGATGTGCTATCCGCGTCGGGAGGTTGTGATGAAGACGCCAAAGTCCCTGCCCCGCTATCGGTTGCGACAACGCCCAGGGCAAGCCCCTGGAACTTGCGGGCTACCTTTGAGCGCGGGCTGCTGTTTCCATCTTCGCAATCTTTAGCAGGGAGCTCAAAAGAGAAATTTGATGTTTGATTTTGCAAGGCTGGTGTGTGGGGTCTGCTGTCCAACGATAGCTGGTCTCGTTTGCGCTTCGGTGATGTTGAAGCTGCCAAAGGCGCCGTCGGTGGTTTCAGTGTTGCCATTGCTCCTATTCGGAGCCTCCACCCGTGCGGCGGCGATCAGTTCTGTGGATATCCAACCGCAAGATCAAGGATTTTGTACTTGAAGTGAGTATATGACCTCGAGCATGCTGCTCGCAGTGCACTGTGTAAAAGTCGCTGTTCGGACAGATAGAAAGATGATTGTAATGCTAGCTTGATGCGGTGGACAAAACCAAGAATCAATAGCACACATGTCATCAAAGGAAACTGACTGTGCAGTGGCTGACAGTCAACGTATGACTACGCCTGGTAAAAGAATCCAGTGAACGAATTGTAGTGTGGAACTTGTTGACGGGCCATGAGTCTCAGTGTCTCAGTAAGACCGCAGGCTGAATTAGGAATAGATAAAGTTGGCGGGAGAGATGAAGGACAGTCTGCCTCTCAGATATGATTTAACGGACTGTACTGCCGCCGCCATGTCATTATCTGGCGGCGCCTTTTCATTCTAATAGCTTGCCAACAAATTGATCAGGCGCAACTTGAGTCCGCCACAGCCAGGTGCCGATCTTGGATTGGAACGGGCAGGCATGCATCCCCGCACTGCATGTACCGAAAACGGCAGCGACAAGCAAAGAGGTGACACGCGAATGGAAAGACAGGGAGGCTGCTATCTAACCTCTTACGGCATTTGAAGATAGGTGTCAATCGTATAAATACCTATTCTACAAGTCATGTCGCATTATGCATTGAACTGCACATGATTCAATTATCAAGGGCGATGGTATTAATATAGCAGGTTGCTCAACCCCAGTACGATGGATTGCTTCTGAGTCTGCATTGGCGCGCATAGGACAGGGACGATGATTATCCACAGCAGTAGCTACCCCGCAGGATGGCGCCCTTCCCCGCCGAGAAACCACCTCGTTGAAGTGACGAGGGGCAATATGGTAGGTTGGTGCCTTTGTCTCCATTGCACCACACCTCTTGTGAGATCATTGACACCAAGACTCGGTTGCCATATGACAAGAATATCAAACATTAGGCTGAATTGTGCCGTGGAATAGAAGTGGGTATTTCGGGCGAAACCTGTCGATAGATCCAGCCTGGCTTTCCTTAATAGAGAAATCGATTCTACTTAGCTCAGCTGCTCCTCTTCCCCATCTTCCCCATTGTGATCACTGCTTTGATACTGCATCGCAAGCCTGGACGCTGAGCCTCAATAATCCTAGTTAGCTCGTAAATACATACTGCACACATCTCCCTTACAACAATGTCTCTTCACGAGCCGATCAAGCTCCTGCCGCTCGGCGCAATCATCCAGTCCTTCAAGGTTGGTGACGTCGACATTGTCCAGGGTTTCCCCACTCAGGAGCTCTACGAGAAGCACAACAGCCCTTACTTTGGCGAGACCATTGGCCGCGTCGCGAACCGCACCAAGGATGCCAAGATCAACTCGCTAAACGGCGGCAAGAGCTACACCCTCACGGCCAACGACGGACCGAACAACCTGCATGGAGGCGTTGTCGGTTGGGGTAAGCGCGTCTGGGAAGGGCCAAAAGCTGTCGGCATTCGCGACATTCCCGGTATCGAGGGGCTGGTCGGCGGCGAGTCCGTCGAGTTCTCGTTGACCAGCGAGGACGGCGATGAAGGATTCCCAGGCACCGTCAAGGCCAAGACGATCTACACGGCAGGCGAGCAGACAGTCGATGGCAAGAAGGTGACTGTTTTGGGCATCGAGTACATTGCCGAGCTGGTCGGAGATGCCGAAGAAACACCCATTAACATGACCAACCACTCGTAAGCCTGACCCGCTACCTCTGTGACTGTTGGCAAAGCAGGTTTAGAGTGCTAATATATCTCAATACGGCTCGCAGATACTTCAACTTGACAGGCGGCCCCTCCATCGCCGGCACAGTGGTTGAAATCGCGACCAACGCATACCTCCCAGTCGATGACGGCGGCATCCCTACAGGCGGCGTTGGCGCATTCTCCAAGTTCGAGGGAAACAAGCCCTTCACTCTCGGCCCCCAGGAGCCTTGCATTGACGACTGCTTCATCGCCAACGACAAGCCAGAGTCCGTCCCTATTGACACCTCATCGTTGCCCCTGAGCCGCCACGTTGCCGCGCACCATCCAGACTCGGGTATTCACCTCGAAGTGTACAGCACTGAGCCTGCGTTCCAGTTCTACACTGGCAAGTACATCGACGTGCCCGAGGTTGGTGGCGTGCCAGCCCGGAAGGCGCGGAGTGCATTCTGCGTCGAGCCGAGCCGTTATGTCAACGCTGTCAATGTGGATGAGTGGAAGAACATGACAGTTTTGAAGAAGGGTCAGAAATACGGTGCCCGTATTGTCTATCGCGCCTGGAAAGAGTAGGCTAGAGGGTAGCGTGGACTGCCCCTGGCTGGCCGGAGCACAAGCACGATTGAAGCCTGTTGGCTAGTAATACTTTACTTAGTCCTTGATAGTCTTTTGTTCCTGAGCCCCGTAATATAGCATGATAGGTCATTCGTATTCATCATCTGGTATCCCCTGTGCGACCGTCGGTGCCTTGGCCTCTTGCTTACGGAACAAGGTTGCAAGGAATTCACCTGAGCTGGCTTCATCAATACTCTTGTCTTCTCGCTTTTTCAGAAATCGAGGGAATCGCAGACTGAGACCCCTTTCATCGCTGATCAAACCGATTGCGGCAGTGTATGTAGGACTGAGAGTTATGTCCGCAAATGCCATCTCCCAAACCTCTTGAGGCTCGAACCAAACATCAGGCTCTGGACCCGAGTACTCCACAAAAGCTGGCCTTCGAGCTCTCGTGTTCTGTCTTTCGCCGTCTTCCTCGCCGTCATTGTAAAATGCTCTATTCTCTTTGTAAAAGGCATCCGTAAAGCCTGACATGCATTTGGTGACCGCCTCAAGCGACCCCGTCGCCTCATTACGGACGGCGAGGAGGATCGGAGACCACCACTTGGCTTTCCTGCCCTGGCCATGCCAGGCAGCAATGGGAATAAGGTCCAGTGTATCAAATGTTGAGTCGTAGTCCTTCTTCACCTTGAGCCACGAGTCGAGGCGTTTGTCGGGTTCGTAAGTGGCGAGCAATGGCTTCCTTCGTGTTCTCTTGGGCTCGGCATTATCAGCCCTTGTCTTCGTTTTGCCTTTCGCCTTGGCGGTAGTAGTTTTGGAGATTTTCTCTTGCTCGTCTACTGGCTCAGTAGTACCGTCACCTTTGTAGGCAATATCGGGCAAGTTGTCCAATATCTTCACCATCAACCCTTCGCACTTCTGATCGGTAGCAGCCTTGAAAAACTCCAGCACAGCTTCGGAATCTTGTGATGTTGCGTCTATGCTCTTGACCCAAGTGAAGTTGTGAGGAACCTCGATGAACAGGGACTTTAACAGCTCGCGGCGCTCCCTGAAAGGTCTATTCAAGAGTGGCTGTCCGTTGAGTAACATAAGATCGAACGCGAACAGGCATACATTGACTGTAATGCTACCAATTTCAACGTCCTTCCGGGCACGATTGGTCAGTGTCTGGAAGTTCTTGAGATCTCCCGTCGTCGAGTCGACGGCTACAACTTCTCCCTCCAGGATGAAGCTTGAAACACCCTCTCCCCTGATCTTGGGGATGAGCGCAACAAGATCAGGATATTTGTCAGTCATCAACTCCAGATGTCTGGAGAATATTGAGACTTTTCCGTTTTCGTCGCAGTGGACTTGAGCTCTTTGGCCATCATACTTGAATTCACAAGCAAAATCACGCCCCTGAAGTTTTGTGAGCATTTCGCTGAGATCTCTGGTGATGCTTCCCAGCATAGGTCGCAGCGGTATATGAATTGCTAGACCGCAGCGCACAAGCAGCTCGTCCGTGATGCCAATCTCCAAAAGCACCGGAACAAGGTCATTGTAGTTGGGACGCCTTGCAAAGCAAGCCTTGACGAGTTCTTCGCCTCGTGCCCAAACTTCGGCAAGTTCTTCTTTCTTCAAGCGAGCCAGTTCCTTGGTATCTCTGGTTTCGAAGTCAGCCCCATAGGGCTTTGATAAGAGAAAAGCCCTCGATAACGCGATGAGCATTGTTGTCTTGACTGCTCCTATCCGTAGCTAGTAGGGACAAGAAATGGTTAGTTTCTACACATTCAATATCCAGCTATGTCACCATAGCAGAGCTATCACAAGCGTAAAATTGTGAGAAGCTTACATGTTGACAGAGGGTCCGAACAATAAATCTGCTTTCCTCGCCTCCTCGGGCATCCTGTAATAGCCTGTCTACTATTTGCTGCTTCACGTTGACACTTCCCTGGCCCTGGCTTTGAGCGATTTTAACCAAGGACTGGAAGACACCTTTTATAGTAAGTGGTTTGGGCTTTCTCAGGGTGAAGTTCTGTTTCTTCTTGGCCTCGAACGCAACGTCGCCCGGATCGCCATGTTTGTCGTAGATGGCCTTGAGGCTGCGGCTGTCTAGACCGCATACTTGTTTCAAAGCCTTTGAAATTGCCGATCCACCAAGGCCCAGCTCCAGCGAGATATATGGCGGCGAAATGGAGTTTGTAGCCAGCCAGACCTATAAAGTGGCAGTTAGTGGCAATTCAACCAGCATAGAGATGCAAGTGATCGAGATGAGATAAGTAGCATTCGGGAGACAACAAAGAAAAATGTTGAGAAATAAGCAGGGGCGATGAAACGGGTAGTAATTTATCCCAAATTGATATCCCTTTATTTTACAAAAAAACCATGGGCGCACGAAGAACGTATAAATGCTTTGGAATGGCGAGGTCATGGATATAAAGAGGCGATGCTCACCGCTGGTAGAAGACTGTCTGGGTCTGCTTCTATAAGAATCCTCAAGCAATTCACCAGAGTATCGACAATCTTGATGCGACTGGTCGTGGCGCTTACGAGCACAAAACATCGAGTGAGGATGGCGTAAGAGGCATTGCCACCTTCTGCATTCCAATGAGCTTTCAGTTTGGTGATGTATTCTGAAACGTTGAATGCTAATGGACTTTCGTCTAGAGGTATTACGGAGGAGATTGTGTCCTCAGCAGACGCAACAGACTGGAGAGTGAGTGTGTTGGTCTTTGTTGAATTCGCAGTTACAGTAAGGGCGCTACCGTCGGCTAATGGATTGTCGGTGGCGAGAGTAGCATCGTCCAAGTTCGAACCATCCGCATTTCGTGCAGCAACACCCTCGCTCTCCTTAGATGATACACCTTGGGCTTCGTTACGAACAGTATCCTCCCTGTTCCATTCCGCTTGCAGTTTACGAGCAAGCTCCTCGTCACTCAAGACTTGGCTAGATGTGGCGGTATATTCATTCAACGGTGGCTCTGGGGGCTTTTGCTTCTGCTTGGCAAAGAAGTATTCTAGCCCTCGAGACGGCGTTGGCTTGGTGTCGCCATTAAGCTTCCTCTTCTTCGCAGGGCTGCCCATCGTTGTAGTGTGATGGTTGCAAGTGTTATTGACCACACAGGATGATCATACTGGTAATTGTGAATAACCTCAGTGATCGTGAGAGATTTTCACCCGTACATTGTTACTGAGGCTGATAATTGAGATTCGGGTAGCATGTTACTGTATCAGCCCGGATAAAAGCTAAGCTTCCTTGCCTGACATCAATGTATGGCACACAAACAAACATGTAACTTCTCTGCGCGCCAATCAATTGGTGAGGTCATTCTATTCACCAACTAGCCACCAAATCACGTGGCAACATCACAAGCGCGCTAGTCCTAATCGAGCCAAACAAGCATTTTCACACACGACGAAATTGCGCCCCACCATACGCGAACTTTCCAAAAAGGCGCTGGCCTGCCCCTCGCTTGAAGACGACGACAACGAACGACGACGAGGCTCGACGACCATCCCTCCACCCGACACCTCCATATCACAGAAGGGGACACCCACATATTCAAGATGCCTCGTCTTCCCAACAGCGAGGACCCGCCCGAGAGGCCCGACTTCATCACCAACATCATCAATGGCCTCGAGAGGTACAACCCCGAAGCCGTTGGCACACTCGAGCAATACCTCACAACACAATGCGAGGAGAGGTTCTGCGACTGCAATGCCAACAGGACATTGCTGAAGCTGTAAGGATACCCGAAGGCTTGCACCAGTCGCAGTTTCCTGATTTTGGTTTTCTCGACTCTGGACCCGCAACTTGTCCAGTCTGCCCGCCTTCCTATGATGCACGATTAAACGTTTCCTATTACCTGACTACATCCTATGATACCGGACCGACTTGCGTTTGCTCGTCCGCGGCGCAGGTTGGTCCGGCTCATATGGAGCTGAAGTCAACTGTGACCCTGATTATTCTCCTTCCAGCGCGGAGCTATTTACACGATCATGGACACCCGAGGTTATGAATCGGAAGCTAACAGTTTACCTACTCCCCCTCGCCCAACCTGACAGGTACCAACTTAACCCAGACCGTATCAAGGACGAGGTCATCACCAACATCCTCGTCAAGGCCATGACCCTCTTTCCCTCCCCACAATTCAGCCAAGCCCTGCACCTCCTCAGCCCATCCGCCCTCTCCCAGCAATCTGAGCTCTCAGAGGCCGTGTCCAAGCTGCGTGCCCTCAACAACCAGCTCGAGGGTGCCCAGTACGCCCGCTTCTGGGCCACTATCGAGAGCGACGACCTCTACGCCGATCTCACCACCGACATTCAGGGTTTTGAAGAGATGGTGCGCCTGCGCATCGCCGTCCTGGTCAGCCAAGCATTTAGGGAGGTGCAGCTTTCGCTAATGGAGCAGTGGCTGGGTCTGGACGAGGCGCCGCTCAAGACGTTCATCACGGAGGCTTGCGGGTTCAAGATCGAGGGCGACATCGTCCAGATTCCCAAGAACCCCGACAACGAGGCGAAGAAGGCTGAGATTAGGGAAGACGTTAACGTGGAAATGTTCTCGAGGGTTATCAGGAGGGCATGGGAAGAGGTTGCATGAGGGTCTTGTGTCGGGGCATGTTATGGTTTACGACGCAATAGATTTTATGATACCAGCCATCGTTTCGAATCCGAATGTTGCTCATGGGAAGGGTATAAAAGGTTGGGACAAAAGCCATGCGTTCAGGTTGAGGCGGAGTTTATGCGATCTTGGTGCTAGTCGATGCCGTGGAATGTTACAGGGGCTATGAGCTATTGAAGCCATGCCTGCATGAACAACAAGTTTTGTTGTGGACGAATTTGCTGGGTATATATGGCAGATCCATTGTTACCTAAAAGCCACCGGCTCCGAAGCCATTGCCATGTTTATGATATTTTTCATGTGTGTGATCGCAACCATACTGGACTACCTCTTCATTGTGAGCTCCTCCCACTGCACCCCAGCCCATTCCTCCACGTAACCAACCTCAGCCTCGCCTACGCCTCTTTCCTGGCAATCTTTGGAGCAAACGGCGACGATCACAGTACCCCAATCCATACCATCCAATCCGTCCTCCTCCCGCTCCAGCTCCGTGATGGCATGCGGCGCAAGCTGTACCTCAAACACCCTGCTGGCACCACAGTTGGCACAAGACGGTATCTTGCCAGCCTCCAGCGCCTTTCCAACCTTGTCATCCTTGCTGTACAGCAACGGGCTGCCGCTGTACTCGTAGCGGATGACCTGCTCCGGGTTCTCACCCACGCGGTCCGCAAACTTTTGGAACTGAGCATCCATACTGCTCTCAAAGACAACCTTGTCCTCCTTGCCTCCGGAGCCGCCGGCAGTATCGTCAATATCCATTGAGACGGTGGGCACGCGCGGCATCGGCGTCGGCTCGAGAGTTTCGTACTCAGCATCCGAGATCCACGAGACCGGGTAGGCCTTGGGCTGCGCATCCTCCGCGGGCCACGGTTCCGGCGGGGGTGGTGGTCCGGCGGGGGGTTGTGTGTTGTTGATGTTCAATTTCTCTGCAAAGGTTGCCGGGAGAGTCTTGGTCTCGGCTTCTAGCTTTGCGGGTGCTGCCTCGGGGGCAGGTGGTGCTTCGACTTTACTGCTGGCGGTGCTGAAGGGGTTTGCTCCTGCGGCTGGCTGTGGTTTTGTTGAGAATGGGTTTGCAAAGGGGTTTGCGGCACCGGAACTGGCGCCAGTAGATGGTTTGACACCGAATAAGGACTCGCCTAGTCCTGTGCTGGGCTGCGCGGGTTTGGCTGCCGGGGGCTTTTCCACCGGGGCCTTTGCCGCCGCCGCAGGAACATTCGATAGTGCAGATGCCTTTAGACCTCTAAGGGCACGAACTGAGCCCTCCTGTCGCCGGCATGACTTTTTCCTGCAAGCGAATACATAGAGTCGCCTCTCATGGCCTGGGAAACGGTCTGGGAGTTCTCCGTTAAGCTGCAGTAGGAGGACCATAAGGTCCTTGCAGACTTTGCATTTTGCCAACGCTGCTGATGGCGGCTTGTCTGCTATTATCCAATCCTAGTGATAAATGTCATGTTAGCCGTGAAACTTTGAGGAGCGTTTTAAGTGGCACTTACAGGACGGCCACCGAGACGGCTAACTGTTTCTGCTCCTGCTTCCTTGGAGGTATATCCAAGAAGAACATCAGTCTCGGTGTAATCCTCCCCCTCTCCTGAAGAATCACTATCGTAGTTGACCATTGTGTATGGCCTGGCGCATGAATAGAAAATTCGTTTGTTGATGTTCAGAAATTCCCTAAGCAACGGAGGCGTCGCATTGGTGGGGCTAGGGACTTTTTTTTGTGAGCGCGACGCGGGGCAAAAAAAGAGAAGGGTGGGGTGGAATTGGTCTATGTAATTTTGGGGGCAATATATGAAAGCGATGAAGGGTAGGATACCGCTACATAACTTTCCTTTCTAGACATTGTCGGGTGTTGGTGTTTTAGGATGTGTCGGTCATCATATGCTCTGTCACTGAACAGTGGAACACAATTACGCTGTCTACCTCCTTTTTGATCAATCCATATCTACCATATAACGCCTTGGGGTTGCAGAGCTATAGGTACATTGGTATCGTGTCTATGTGAAAGAGACGCAATTACTCCTCTGGACCATCCATGCCTGGGCCAGGTCCTCCTTGTCTACCCATCTGTCGTGCCTTGAGCATCTCATCACACAACAAGAGGTTTGATGCGATGCTAGCGCTTGAAGCAACAGAGTTCCTCAACACCCTAAAGGAGTCGTAGACACCCTCCAATGTTGGGTCCATGGTACCACCGGTCTGCAGATCCAGGCCGAAAGCGTTGCCATCGGCAAGGTCGTCTTGCAAGTTGGCCACTGCAAAGGTGGGTTAGTATTTCGCATTAATACATAAGCAGAAGAGAAACACGTACATGATTCTTGGATATCGTGACCGGCGTTCGCCGCAAGAGTCTTGGGGATGATGAGCAACGCATCGGCAAACGCCTGGACACCCCATTTGCCCTTTCCCTTGACAGTCTTCGAGAAAGCGTCGCTGCGGAGGTGAGCAGCGCACGCAACCTGGAAAGCACCACCACCGGGAACGACACTCTTGTCTACAATGGTGTTGTAGACACTTCGAAGGCCATCCCGGACAGCGTCGGTGATCTGAGTGATGGTATGCGCATTCGGGCCCTTGATAAGCAACGTGACCGACTTGGGGTCTTTGACCTCCTCGATAAATGTGTACTTCTCCTCTCCCAACTGCTGCTCATAGACCAGGCCAGCCCAGCCGAGAACCTCAGGTGAAAGATCCTCAACACTGTTCTGGGCCACGCCTCCGGCGATAAGCTGCAGGCGCTCCATGTTTCTCCTCTTGGCTCTCCGCAGGGCAAAGATGCCGTTCTTGGCCAGAACATCAAGCGAAAGAGGGTCAATACCCTTCTGGTTAACAATCACAAAGCTCTTCTTGGGATCGTTGCCGCAAACTTCCTTCTTGAGCTCAACAATCTTCTTCAGCTTGGCATCGACATGTCTGCGCTCACTCTCAACGAGCTTGTCGCGCTGTTCGGCGCTGTTATAGAAGAATCCAGAGTTGATCTCCGACTTCTCATACTCCAGGCCAACATTCAGGGTCAGGATGTAGGCATTCTCCAATCTCTTGGGCATGTCGGGATGCCTCGCTCCGTGGTCAAGAACAAGGCCCCGGATCAGTTGCGTATCAGAGGCCGTCCTGTGCTGCATCTTCATGATTTCCACCATGTGCAGGTCAGGCTTTGCGGGTGCCTTGTAAATGGCAAGGACAGCGTCAACAATATCCGGAGTGAGCTTGTTCGCAAGGGTCGAGTTGAGCTTGGTCGCCAGGGAAGTCCTAGCAACGCTAATCAAAAGCTCACGGTCGATATCGCGAGGGATCCTGAAGTCATCGAGGAACTAAATCGACAAGAAGTGATCAGTATAAACGATGGGTACCGTACGTATCGAAGACGCAGCTGCCAACCATCATACCTTCAGAGCCTCATTTTTCGCGATTTCAAAGCCGTCCGCAATGATTCTCGGGTGCAGGCCCTCCTGAATATGCCTCTCCGCCTGCTTCAAAAGCTCTCCAACAAGGAGCACAACAGAGGTTGTTCCATCACCGCAGATGTCGTCCTGTGCTGTGGCAGCTCTCGCGATCATTACGGCTGTGGGGTTTTGTATTTGCATCTCGCGAAGTAGAACGTTTCCATCTTTTGTAAGTTTGATCTATGCGCAAAGATTTCCGGTCAGTTGTCGATTGCGCAAGGCCGAGGGGTATTCGCTTCGATTCGTTTACCTGTCCCGAGCCGTCGACAAGCCTAGCGAAGGTCAGTTATAAATCGCAAAACAAGTGAGTACAGTAGTAGCGGCCTACATCTTGATGGTCCCAAGGGGGCCAAGGTTCGACTTGAGGACATCCTGCAGTCCCTCACCGGCGCTGATGTTGACTCTCAGAGCCTCGCCCCGCCGCTATATCCATCGTCAGTCACGGAACCCTGCGAGATGAACAGAGGGGGAATTTGTGTGTCATACCCTGGACTCGGCCTTGGGGTTGAGAAGCTGCGCCGCCGACATGGCTTTAGTATCTTTTGGTGTGGAGGCGTGTAAAGTCTGTGGAAGCAGGGAGTTTTTGCTTCGTTGAATGCCTGGTTGACGCCGTCTGATAGCGCCGTTCGCCGATGCGGGACACGAACTTTTTTGCTTGACGCCTGCAAGCTCTCAGAGCGGGACATGGCGGGCGGCGGTGACCAGGGTGTTTGAGCTTCGGCCAATCAGCGAAGACATTCTGTTGTTAAGGGGTACGGCGTACCCCGCCTCGGATTCGCCCACTTTACAGGTACCTTTCATCAGCGTTTTATGTTGTCCTCACTCAGCAACCCAGGCTACGGCATAGCGTAGATCAAGAACTCAAACGCGTTCATGAGTAGGCGAATAAATAATTGAGCAATCCCAACCCGTATTTCAGTCAAGGGATCAAGCGCAAACTGTAAAAAAAATCGAAGTCGTTCATCCTTTCATTTAGTCGTTGCGGGGATTATCTTGAACATGAGGCTTTCCGCAGAACTAGCAGTGCTTGCTTCGAGCTTGTGGATCTTGGTTGGAGCCGAGCCGGCTCCTACGGATCAACAATGTTCACCATTTCCAGGCGTCAAGGGCACCGTGACGACCTGCGACAAGCCTCAACAGATTGCTATCATCGGTCAGTTCTAACGACCCAGGCGTGAATAGTCATGTACTGTCACTTGAGTGTGACTTCGGTTCATATCTGGGACAAAGTATACGACAGTGAAGACTGTAGCTAACAATTCGGAATCAGGCGCTGGAGCTGCGGGAGCCTCGGCAGCATACCATCTCACGCAATTCGCCAGTGATGCAAATATTCCCATAAATATCACGGTTTTTGAAAAGACCACCCGAATCGGAGGTCGTACTCTCACTGTTAACGCCTATGATGATCCTGAACATCCAGTAGAGCTCGGCGCCTCCATTTTCATCGAGCTCAATCATATTTTGTACAACGCAGCCAACCACTTCAAACTTCCCCTCAAGACGCCAGGACCTGAAGAGGATGAGTATCTTGTCATCTGGGATGGCAGTCGCTTCAGATTTGAGTCCCGGGATAGCCAATGGAACTGGTGGAAACTCGTCAAGCTGTTTTGGAAGTATGGCCAGGCGCCGTACAAAGCCCAACAGCTCATGAAGGCAACTATCGCAGAGTTCCTGAAGCTATATGAGGAGCCTTATTTTCCGTTCCGCTCACTGACGACTACGGCATACGAGCTGGGGCTCACCAAGATAACGGGACTGACAGGCACGCAATACCTCGATCAGAATAATGTAAGATTCTTTTCTCCTGCTCATTTCTTTCTCCCTTTTCACGAGACTCATTTGATATAGATCGGTTCATCCTTTTCCGAAGATGTCATCCAGGCGGCCACACGTGTCAACTATGCCTCGAATCTTGGCCGCATTCATGGGCTTGATGCTATGGTAAGTCGGTCTCAACAATTTCCTGGATGGCGCTATTTCTCACAGATATATTATTGGGGTAGGTATCGATTGCTCCCGACGGTGCCTCCCAAGTCACCGGAGGCAACTGGCAAATATTCGACCACATGTTGAAGGCAACAAATGCTTCACTACACCTTAACACAACTGTTACATCCATTGAATTTGACAAGGCCGATGACGACTCGAGCATACTGGGTTATGTTCTCGAAACGAGTAAAGACAGCTCCGGTAGCATTGCGAGCAGTTCGCAACGCTTCGACAAGGTTGTCATAGCGACCCCTTATCAGTTTAGTAACATCCATACCGGCGAGGAGGTCCTGCAGCGGCCGATCGACGAAATCCCTTACGTCAAACTACATGTTACGCTTTTCACATCTCCTCTGCGCCTGAGCCCCGCATTCTTCAACTTGCCCGCCGATGCTGAAGCCCCGACTACTGTATTGACCACACTCGGCGAGGGAGACGATGCATCTTCAGGCGCGGGCAAGGCTGGATTCTTCAGCATCAGCAATCAACGAAGTCTCACCAACCCAGCAACGGGCAAGACTGAATTTATTTACAAGATATTTTCTCCAGAAAAGGTGACAACCGAATTCATGTCCTCACTGCTGGGCGTACAGGTTCCAGAATCAGTCACCGCTCAGAGGACTGAGAGTGAAGCTAAAAGCTGGAAAGGCACTGGTCCTGTGACATGGTACTACCCTCACGTATTCTACTCCTACCCGCAAGCACTACCGCGTGTAACATTCCAGGACCCAATACTGGGACCTGGCTTGTATTACACGTCAGGAATGGAAAGTTTCATTTCTACAATGGAAACAAACGCTTTAATGGGCAAAAATGTCGCAAGGCTTGTCGTAGACAGTCTTCTTGGGCACAAGGCAGACGTTGGAGAAGACAAGGACCGGGTCGTTATAGGAGAGCTGTGAGAGTTGGCGAAGCAGCTGGAGATTGCATATGCAAGATGTTTAGGAACCCATCGGTCCGTACAACATAGTGAAATGACAGGTCATATATATTTTCCAAAGCGTTTCATTGGATTTATGGATGTTTTCGGGACAGGTTATTAGTCTATCATATGGCTGTACAATGCCTAATTAAAAATATGGCTTCGGCAATAGCGTACGTTATCTTTTTTTTTTTTTTTTTTTGGCGTATAGATTAGAGTGGATATTGACCTGGTAGATTGATCTAGGTAGGTAGGTGCCTATTTAACATGAGAATTGACATGTTCTGGGAAGCAAAAAAGACAAAGTAGTGCAGAAGAAAAATAAGAACAGAGGCATGTGAAAACGTCATGAGCTAACAGTCAGACGTAGATTCTAGAAATAGGAATTGCCAGCTCATAAAAAAGTGGCAACACAAAGTATGGTCCCTTTCTTAAAGTAGGATCTCTTTGTCGTTATGGTCGAGGGAGCATTAATCTCCTGCGATGCCACTGACTTGGTGGCTACGCACTTGTGCTTCTTAGGTTCGCGCACAAGTCTCACGCAGGCTTACATACCGGTACAGTTGAATAAAAGAGAAAAAAGATCAACGAAAGAGGTACGAACGAACATCAAGCCTTCACATCCAGGTGGCGATTTCGGGTAGATCAAGGTACATTCAGCAAATTAGGCAGGTTTTGTTATCAAGACTGGTCTTAGTAGAAGGGGTCATGTGCAGCAAAAGCAGCAAGCTACAATGGCTCGTCAACAACCAGGTGGGTCTGGATCGGAGAGTTTCGACCAATGATATGACATAGTCTTCTGAGGGGTGTCACTACTTTCTCAGCTTTTATGACGCAGTTATCCTAGAAAATTGCTGGACTTTAGACGACATTAAGCCCAGAAAAACTAGGCTGTATTCCAGCACGGCCGTTCGTTGCCTGAGTATTCCCTTTGTTCCGGCAAATCGCTAGGTATTTAGTAGCCTTTGGAGATGCTCTATTGACATTTGGTCTAAACAACCAGAGGTTTCCATTGCAGCTGGACATCATCCCAACAGAACAAAGAATCTCGCAACAAAATACAGGCGAGGCAACTTGCCCCGCAGCGCAACATTTTGACTGTAAACAAACAACACAAAACACTGTTTACCTGCCAACTTTCCAGCCAAGATAAAGAAGATGTTTTTGGTGCGCAATGGTAAGTGAGGCCATAACGACTGATTGCATTCTTGACTTTCTTTTGTCACCTTGAGACACATTCCTTCCTTTCTGCTCGGTTTTTTTTTGGCTTCACCCCTCTTCACAATTATCTACACGACCGAACCAAACTAACACTTTAAATAACCCCGCCATCAGCCGCCAAGCTTATCTTCGGCTCTGGAAGTCAAGAGTCACTGATCGAACTCCCCCAAGGCCAACTCTACCTCGTCCGACCGCTCTCTCCCAAAGGCTATTCTGAGCTGATCTTCAAGGACGCCGCCGCTTCGATACGCAGAACCGCACAAGACTTTCAGTACCAGCTTGTTGTCCAGCGATTCTACGAGGAAGGAGAAGCCGAACTGCTCAACGAGGGCGACGAGGAAGAAACCGCAGAGGACGCCCTTTCATCGGAGCGGGACGAAAAGACCTTCCTACTCGACGAGGCCCTGCACCTGAGGGTTGAGAACCGGGAGGGTTCCTCGGAACGCGTGATTTGCTGGCGCGACCTTAGTGGCGACGCCGGTGACGTCTACGAGTTTGTCTGCGATAGCTCAGCTGCCACCTCGGCTGCACGAGTTGACGACTTTGTGCGTATCGCCCGCCAGTGCCAGTACGAGCGGAAATATCGCAAGCCGCATACCACAGCTTCTGAAGCGGACCTCGAAAGTTTCGATTTTGACGAACAGCTCATTCCGCCCGCCAGCCCAATTCATAGTCCCTCCATCAGTCGAACTCTCGAGGCTAACGAATCGATGTTTTCCACAATCACCAACACGCCTAATAAGGCGGTAAAACGGGCACCAAAGCCCGAGCCCGAGCCCGAGCTTGAATCCGAACCTGAAGTTGAGACTGCACCTCTGGAAGCTGAGGTGACACCAACGAAGGCGAGTAAGGGAAATGACCGGGAGATTGGTCCCCCACCCGCAGCGGCACCGCCGGAGGCCACTGAGATCCTGGCCGCCGAGTTAGGCGAGCTACACTTTTTTGATTTCCCGTCTGGAGCGTTCGTTCTGCAAGCTTCTTCTGTCACGGCAACCGTATCCGAGGTTGGAAAGTGGGAGTATTGGCTGCAGATCTCGAGCTCGGAGAAGGACTTTGTTGGATTGCCCGTGATTGCAGACATGAACCCAGTTTTTAACTTTGAGTTCCTGTCATTCATTTTCAATCACTTCTCTGACCATGGAGCCGTCTCTTGGCTCGTCAGGTTCAAGGACACGGAGACGCTTGAGCGTTTCCAAGAAGGTCTGATGCGCGCTCTCTGGGAACAGTTGAACGAGATCAAGTGGGAAAAGATCAAGGAGAAGGAGCGCGACTATGTCACTGAAGCCTTTGCAGACTTGGCCATGGAGGACTCTCCCGAGGCGCAGCTTCTTGAAGAAGAAGAAGAGGAGGAAGAGGAAGAGGAAGAGGAAGACACCGACGACGGAGCCAGGAGTGAACACTACGATAGTGACGAGGAGGACGATGATGTCGAGACAGGTACCAAAGGCGGCGCCAAGAATAAAGCTTTGGCTGTGGGCTATAAGCACGACAGGTCATTTGTGGTCCGGGGCTCGCAAATCGGTGTCTTCAAGCACACTGCCAACAATAAGCTGGAATTCAGCACAAACATTTCCAAGGTCGAGACGCCCAAGGGAGGTCTCTTCAGCCCGAAGAAGGTTATGTTACACAACGAGGATCGTAACATGATTCTGCAGAACGACGCCGACCCCAACAAATTGTACCGCATGGACCTTGAGTATGGCAAGGTAGTTGATGAGTGGAACGTTCACGAGGATATTCCTGTTGTGACGTTTGCGCCTGAAAACAAGTTCGCGCAGATGACCCACGAGCCGACATTCTTGGGTATCTCGCGCAATGCTCTATACCGCATCGATCCCCGTCTATCCGGCACAAAGCTTGTCGATAGTCAACTGAAGCAATATGTATCCAAGAACGACTTCTCCTCAGTCGCCACCACAGAGAAGGGACACATTGCTGTCGCATCAAACAAGGGTGACATCAGGCTATTTGACCGCCTCGGTATCAACGCAAAGACACACATCCCCGCTCTCGGAGAGCCCATCCTCGGCTTGGATGTATCGGCGGACGGTCGCTGGGTCCTGGGAACATGCCGTACATACCTTTTGCTTATCGATGCGCTCCAAAAGGACGGCAAAAATGAGGGCAAGCTTGGCTTCGAGAAGAGTTTCGCAGCAGACTCCAAGCCGCAGCCGCGTCGCCTGGCCTTGACTCCAGAGCACGTAGCACAGTTTGCCTATGAAACAGGCAAGGGCGTTTCGTTCACGCCGGCGCGCTTCAACACTGGATCCGGCCAGGAGGAGACGCAGATCATCACAGCCACCGGACCGTACGTGGTCGAGTGGAGTCTTCGCAAGGTTGTGGCAGGAAACAAGGCGGCATACAAGATTAAGCGGTACTCGGACGAGGTCATGGCCGACGACTTCAAGTTTGGCAGCGACAAGAACATCATCATGGCTCTGCCGCACGAGGTCAACATGGTGGACAACAAGACGCTGAAGAAGCCGACGAGGCAGAGCATTGCAGGGAACGCACTCCTCGGTAGTGGAAGGCGCTCGTCGGCGAGGATCGGCACCAGAGACAGCGGCAGGTATAAGCTGGGCAAGGATGACGTTGTCGACTCACCCTACTGATTGTTAGACGAGGCGATGGTCTATATGGATTTTCCTTTGTCTTTATTATTTTCGGTAGTCTGGCGATAGGGATAATATCCGGGTATTTCTTTTTTTGTTTTCGAACGCGGTAGACAAGGGTGGCTGGGTTTCTCAGAAAGATGATGGAAATAATACCTATGTTCTCTTCTTCTTTGTGGGGCAATGTTTTTGTCAAGTCTGGATTGCATATCACATGGGAGTTGGGAGTTCAGCACCTTTTGAGCCAGTGCTATTTTATTCGACCATGACTTATTCGCTATACCTAGATTTCTACTTGAGGGATCTTAGACTGCTTCTGCTCTTGACATGGAATATTTGTCAGGAAAGGTTTGTTGAGGTGATGAATGCCATGCTGATCATTGGAATGGCTGGCAAGCCAGACTTATGTGAATGTTGCGTTGATCAGGGTTGCATTCTGACGTATCCGTGGATGCATTACAATAGCTGAAATATACTCTGTTATCAATTCTCAGGTGCATGGAGAATTTCAATTCGAAATCTATTCCTGCTACGCCTACTTTCGTTTGCTATTTGTGTATTTTGCCTCGGTGGCATCTCGGAAAGGCACAACCTGTTTATGAAAGAGAGACCGTCACTGGCACGCAAATAGGCAGATGAAATAGTAAATAAGAGACAAAATCACAAGTCATTATAAAACAAAGTCATTATGTTACCCCGTCAAGCCTCAGTTTCCCTCCGTCTTGTTGTCGCCACCCGGCAAGACTGACGAGACGGCGTCTGCAACCTTGCCGGCGCCGTCGGCAACGGCATCGCCAACGCCCCTGATGGCGATCTTGGTCTTTGAGCCTTCCGCATCCGCACCTTCAATCCCGGCTGCAAGCCTATTGAGCTCGGCGACGAAGCTGGAGCCCCACCATGCGCTGGTGTACTTGAAGACGTACCTCTCAAGCTTCTTGAAGTTGGCCTCGCGCTGCTCGGGGCCCATGGTGACGGCGTCGTGGATGGCGTTGGCCAGCTCTTCCGTGTTCCAGGGGTTGACGATAAGCGAGCCAGACAGCGACTGCGCAGCGCCGGTGAACTCGGACAGGATCATGACACCATGGCGGTCGCGCTGGGTGGCAATGTACTCGTAGCTGACGAGGTTCATGCCGTCGCGCGTGCTGCTGACCAGGCACACGTCCGAAACGGCATACAGGGCGGCGAGCTCGTCGAAGCTGACCGACTGGTGAAGGAAGTGGATGGGCATGAACTCGATGGTGCCGAATTTGCCGTTGATACGCCCAACCAGCTCGTTGACCACGGCGCGCAGGTTCTGGTACTCCTCGACGTCCTGTCGCGAAGGCACCGCTACCTGCACGAGCACGATCTTGCCGATCCACTCTGGGTGCTCCGTCAGGAAGACCTCGAGCGCGTGCAGCTTCTGCGGCACGCCCTTGATGTAGTCAAGCCTGTCGACACCTACGATGAGCTTCACGCCCTCGAACTTGCGAGTGAGAGCCGCAATTCGCTGCTGGACTTTGGGTTTTTGGAGACCCTCGACAAACTTCTCCGGGTCAATTCCGATGGGGAAGGCGCCGACTGTGACAAACCGACCGGCGAATTGGACGCCGTTGGGGGTTGTTGGCGCAGACCTGCATAAAATCAGTCAGGCATTCTCGGTCTAGGACAGGAGAGAAAAAGCTCCTGGTCGGACATGGACTTACAAGATACGTGAGCATGAGCTCAGGAAATGCCGTGCGTAATCATATGTGTGGAACCCAAGCAAGTCGCAGTGCAGCACACCCTGGAGCAGGGCCTGGCGAACTGGCAGGATTCTGTATATCTCGGATGAGGGGAAGGGCGTGTGGAGGAAGAATCCAATTTTGACGTTCTTCTTCGAGTCCCCTATCTCCTCGCGCAGCATCTCAGGAAGCAGCATCAGGTGGTAGTCGTGGACCCAAATCATGTCGCCATCCTGCACATCCTTGACGACTGTCTGGGCGAACAGCCTGTTAACCTCCTTATAGGCAGACCACGCCGATTCGTCAAAAGTGATCTCTCCAGGGTGGTAGTGGAAAAGTGGCCAGAGGATCGAGTCTGCGATGGTGCGGCAAGGCTTTTGTTAGCAGGCGACCAAAGAGGCTTTTGAAGCTGAACAGCAGATGAGTCTTTGCATACTGGCAAACCCGTTGTAGTGCCTGTCGGCGAGCTCGTCGTCCACAAACACCGGGTGGGCGCCGTATTCATTCTTCAGCCTCTGCACGACAGGGCCGGCCTCGGCGTCTGGGACTTCGAGACCCGGCCATCCGTACCATTGAAAGCTCGTGGTTTTGGCGAGACCACTCAGGCCGGTGACCAGACCACCAGAGGACATGGAGAAGCTGTATTGGCCATCATCTGAGCGCTTGATGGTGATGGGCAGGCGATTTGAGATGAGCAAAAGTCGGCCGCCCGAAGGAAGGGCCGTCTCGTCTTCAACGCTGCCCATGTTGACGAGTGTGCTGGAGCTTGATTCTTGGTGTTGTGGTCGGTAGTTTGGTTTGAACAGAAAGACCGGTCGACTAGTGTATATGACGATGTTGTGACTGAGGGGAACAGCTGCAAAGGAGCTACCTAGCTACCCGAGAAGGCTGTTTACCGCCCTAGGAAAACAGCTGTCTGTCAGTCCGCTGCCCATGTTGCCAACAAAGTCCAGTAACGCAGGTCGTTGAATAATTTTCTATCGAGTGTGTTTGATTGGATGCAACCTTTCAGGCTGTGCTGACACCGCATCTAGAAGTCATCTGATGCGTTGATGTGATAATATTTGCGCGGGCGCAGGTGAACGAGGCTCACAGGACCGTTGACTTTGACAGCCCTGGATGATTGATGGCGGGGTCGTGGGAATAGGTCTGAATGGGACCGGGTCGGGACTGAGCAACTTACAAGAACCCAGACCAGCCTTAGCCGGTATGATCCAGAGAGATGAAGCCTGGGGGATGAACAGAAATCCGATTGCTCGTCGAGATTTCAATATGTCAAAAATTTCATTAAGAAAGGGAAGAGAATATTCCCAAAGCAGCTTGTACCAAGAGATGCAAAGCTGTTGTAACGAGTCGACAGGAACACATGGGGATCATGTCTACTACGTAATTTGTACCGCTAGTATACTGCTATACAGGGGTGTTGGACCCGCCTGCCCGCCTTATTCCAGCTAACGCGGCGCGCCCATGGATTTCGTTGAGAGCCGCTGGGCGGGCTGGGTCCCAGTCCATTATTTTTTTTTTCGCTCCCGCACTTCCTCCGCCTTCTTGCATCCCATGCCTGCAAGCAACTTTGCGTGAACGGGGCCGATGCTCCGGCTGAATAGAACAACCAATTTAAGGTACTGACTGGCGGCCACAGGTTGAATTTGGTGCTCTCTTCCCTACAAAGATGGCATTTACGATAAGCAAGTTGAGGGACTTTTGGGATGGTATGTGTGGAGCCGGGCTGATCTGAACAAAGCTCCGAATAAAGCAAACCAGTCAATTAGCCCGTCCTATCATACCTACAGTCTCGGGTTGGCGCAAGACACACGCAACCAGCCAGCCGTAGAATGTTCGACGATCTTGTCCCACCATGAATTCAATTCAGAGAAGCAACCAGAAGCATGTGTTCTAACCAGTGCTTACTGGTGCAGCAAAAACAATCTAAACAGAAAATCACATTCAACCTCCCTAACATCGTAGGGAGAGTCTGTTTGATATTTTTTTGAATCAAGCATGTCTGTCAGTTGCGAAAGCGCATTATATGTACCAGTATAGGTATGTATGCTCAACACCATAATGAGCGTGATTTCTTTTCCTTTTCTTTTTTTTTTCCCCCGTCGTAACGGGCCGAGATTCCAACTCGGTGTCGCTTGGGGACGAACAACCGTTAACACCCAATCATCCGCGCACACATTGGCCTCACAGCTGCCTGGTACCTTATCCTTAGGACCCTGGCCAAAAGCGTCGTGTAATAGATGCGTCGTCGAATTCTTTGCAGCTGGCTAAACAGTAAATATCCCGAAGTATAAGCGGGGGTTTTAAATTACCGGCAAAATAATATCCTTGGATTTGAGAATACAAACTGAAGAAACCAGATAATCACCGAAGTGCAAACATTCGCATCTACAAATAATGAAGTCATTATGCAGTAATACCGGCATTTCAACTGGACAGGCAGAATCTGTGATACTCAAGATGGTATCCAATTATGTGGTCATTTTGTAGCGGTGAGATTACGAGATATCGTTCCCCTCCCCGAAGGTGATGGCTGGAGAAGCGGTTTCTCTGCGGGTCCACGTTGTGATTATAATGCTATCACGGAGCTCAGCTAACAACTGCCCTTGTGGCGTAGTGGTAGCGCGTCGCACTTGTAGCACCGTCATGGTCGCCTTCATGCGAAGGTCCCTAGTTCAATCCTGGGCGGGGGCAGATCTTTTTTCGACTTTTTTTGCCATTCTTTCTTTGTGTTCTTTTTTTTCAACTTTTTTCTTCTCAGCAATGCTTTCAGCATTAGCTTGTGCTTGCTTGATTTACTGTATATAAACAATTATTCATGTGCATGCATACATATCTTTTCTCTCAAAATGTTCGTGACCATATAATTTCCCGGGAACCAACGGACCGCTCGTGTTTATTTACCTCAACTCAAACTATATTTGTCCCCATTCGCAAAAATGCATGCGAGTAAATACACACAGTGTACATGAATACATATATGGTAGTTGGTAAATTCATTCATATCTGTAAATACACCCTGTCCACGCCTAGATAGATAGCCTTTTCGTTTTCTATTTCAACTAGTCTAGTAAGATTCGCCTTCTATTCCATTTAACACGGCAGTGACTCATGAGGAACAACTGACTTATATCATTTGTATAGTGTATTGGACAGGCCGTCGTACAAGTTCTTAGTACTTTTTTTTTTTTTTTTTTTAAATATTACAGTTGAATAATTTCCTAGCTGGGCATTTTGACCAACTAGAACTAGAATTTGAGAATTCCAAATACAAAAATCCATAGTATGTATGTTTGTTTATAAAATTTGAACCTACATGTGTGCATAAGCACATGCCACGATATCCAGTATCAGTCAGAGCTTCATGAAACTATAAACGCGCTTTATCAGGTCACTCTGGTGACCGTCAAAGACTTATACAGAACGCGAACTTAAAGCTCCTGAATACAAACAATGATTACATGTGCAGCTAATCCACGAGTGAAAGTGCCTACCGTAGAAATGGCTGCTTCTTCCTCTCCCCTGATGATTATCGATTCATTGCTGCCATGAACTTCTATGCCTACATTGTCTGCCATCACAAACTACACGTCCTAAACTGACATATCATCACTGTTCCGCCAGTCTTTGTCTCCGTGAACAGAATTCCAAATCTTGGTTTCAGAAACAAGCATGGCACCTCATCTGCTGCTCAACACGGGCATTACCGTGAATACAGACTTGGAGTCGGCAAACACCAACGCGCCGACAATGACAAACACGCCCCAAGATGTCGAAGCGAATAGCCTGGACTGCCTCGTGCAGTCCAATGGAGCTGTCCCCGTGGAGACAAACTCACTAATGGGCCAATCGGTTGGGCCTTTCACGGTCGTCATGTTGAACATCGGCAACATCATAGGCATCGGCGTCTTTTCGACCTGTAAGTATCAGCAAAGTCTTCAGTTTACCGAGCTCCTCCTGATCGCCGACTGACCAAACTTCATGAGCAAACAGCATCCTCCATCCTCAAGGGCACCGGCTCAGTCGGCATGAGCATGATATACTGGACCATTGGCATCTTCATCGCCGCCAGTCACCTCGCCGTGTTCCTCGAGTTCGCCTGCTACTTCCCCAAGCGTTCGGGGTCCCTGGTCGTGTTTCTCGAGCAGTCCTACCCGAAGCCCCGGTACCTATTCCCCATCATGATCGCCCTGGTCGGTCTTATTCTCGGCTTCGGCAGCAGCATGGCCCTCGTGCTGGCCAAGTACCTCTTCCAAGCTGTCGGCCACACCTATACCACCTGGGAGCTCAAGGGGCTGGCCGTGGCGGGCTACACGGCCGTCATCGTGCTCCTGACGCTCAGCAATCGCGTCTCGTACTGGGTCATCAACGTCATGGGCGTCATCAAGATCGCCACGCTCGCCTTCATCTCGGTCGCAGGCCTGCTCGTGCTCGGCGGCCGCGTTCCTAAAATCCCCGACCCGCTCGCAAACTTCCGCGACCCCTTCTCCGGAACCGCCACCGCCTACGGCCTGACCAACGCCCTCGTCAAGATCATCTTCTCCTACGCCGGGTCCGGCAACGGCATAAACGTCCAAGGGGAGCTGAAGAAACCCGGCAAGAGCCTGCGCAACATGGAATTCCTCGCCCTCGGCGCCACGGGCATCCTATTCGTCCTGACAAACCTCGCCTTCTTCGCCGCGATACCCAAGAACGAGCTGGAAAACTCCACCGAGATCGCGGCCGGCATGTTCTTCCGCAGGGTTTTTGGGGACTCGGGCTGGGTGCGCGGCCTCAACGTGCTCATCGCCCTCTGCGCGCTCGGCAGCATCGTCTCGACGACTCTCGGCCTGTCGCGCATGACGCGCGAGTCGGGCCGGCAGGGCGTCATCCCCTGGACCCGGTTCTGGGCCTCGACCAGGCCGTTCGGCACGCCGCTGGGCCCCTACGCGTGGCGGTGGGCGCTGACGACGATCATGATTCTCGCCGTGCCTTCCGGCGACGCCTTCAACTTTATGGTCGATCTGCAGATGTACCCGGGGGTATTTTTCGAGCTCGCGCTCAACGTTGGCCTGGTTGTGGTACGGGCTCGTCGGAGCCGGCAGCACGCGCCGAGGCCAGAGTTCCGCGCCTGGAACGTCGCACTGATGGTCAACACGCTCGCGTCGCTGGCCGTCATCGTCATGCCGTGGTATCCTCCCGACGGCGGTCCGTACGCTGGCGACGTCAGCTTCTGGTATGCGACGTATGCTGCGGCTGGAGTCGGTGTGCTGGTCGTCTGCGCGCTGTATTACCTATTCAAGATCCACCTGATGCCACGGTGGGGAGGCTATGTCATCCGCGATACGACCGTGATGCTTCAAGACAATGTTCAGACCAACATGCTTGTCAAGGTTCCACTGGGGAAGCTTGCTAGCTTGGGCGAGGCATGCAAAGGGACACCTTCCAATATTTCGTCGGAGCCAAACAATGGAAAAGACTGAGAACAAATCACCATGGCGCATCAGGTGTCACCTGCGGGAAGCAGTCAAGGTCGTGAGGACAGAAAAGTACATGGGATATGACAGGACAGGTCTAAACTGTATCAAGAAATGAGCATAGATTTTGGGTTTTCACTGCTCGGCTGAAGATTTCCAAGAGGGTTGAACAGGAAGCGCTGATGTATATATTATAAATTGATTGGGTTGCTCAGAACAACATTACTTTGGAATGCTTTCATCCTCTGTTATTGGCTCATTGTCAGAAAACGGCAAAAGGACGTCGGATTCAGAGCCGTCGCTTTCGTCGGCATTCGCATTGTTGTCCGCAGAACTTGCCTCGGCCACAGGCTCCGCAGTGGCTTCGGTTCGACCCTCTGGCTCGTACGCCGCCAAATCGTCGAGGGTGATATGACCCTTTGGTTTGTTCACATGGTACCTCCAAGCTATGCACGCAACAGCCAAACCCGACACCAAGACGTTGAGCCAGAGCAAGACCATGTAGGGGCGGTTCTGCCGCGGCCGCATGGACATGCCCTTGGGGAGGTCGTGGTCGATGAAGTTTAGAATGCTGAGGAAGAACATGGGCATGACGGTATCTTGCACGGCCGCAAGGAACAAGTACGCCAGCAAGAGAGGGTATGTGAACATCCGGACGCGATCCCAGCGGTGTTCCGGCAGCGCCTCGATCTCGTCCGCCGTCCCGCTCGGGTAGGGACACCAGCGTTTGCCAACCAGGCAGCGGCATTTCATGTGCCGCGGGGCGAACGTGATGAGGGCCTCACTGACAAGCGTCGTGGCGGCGAGAACGAGGCAGAAGATGTAAGTGATGAACGATATGGGGATCTCCGAGACCCCAGTCAGCCAAAAGTCGTGGAACGATTTGGTCCATCCCTTGAAGAAGACGTTTTCGGGGCAGTCGGTGCCGTCGGGCTGGGGGGCATCTCTGTAGCAGTGCCAGAAGGCGCTATCGTTCTTGCCGGACAGCTTGTCGGCTATGTGGAGCATGAGGGTCAGGGGATAGTACCCGGCGTACGGCCCGGTTTCGGCTACTCCGGCGAGTTCGACGAACCCTCGTGGCGAGTACAACACGGCCGGACAGTCCGGACATTCCCAGCTGAATGCGTTGGGGAACTTGTGGATTGTGACCATGTAATTGGGCGAGTCGGATGAGTGAGTCTTGTTCACGGGGATGATGCCGTCATACTGGGCGGCGAGGGCGAGAAGTGTCAGTCAGGGCCAGCGCAAAATGTTGCCGGAGACTGTCGATTTGGAAGCAGGTGGGCGCGAATTTACGTACCGAAACCATCGCCAGACTCCTCAAGCCTAAACTCAAGACGGTCGGGCGGTAGGGCGCATTATACAAGAACGTGCCGGCGGAAAGCAGCAGAGCCGTTGTGATGATGGGGATAAAGATCAGCCATCTGCTGGCGACGAGCAAAACGCGCGTCAAAGTCGCATTTGGGTAGGTTTGTGACGTTCCGGGCATTGCGTATAATCGTGCTCATCGACCGTTGTCGTTGATGTACGTGAAGGGAGAAAAACAAAAGGAGGTTTCCATGATTTCCTCCGTTGTGGTTCCCGGTGTTTACCTTGGTTGATGGATGCTGCTACTTTTAGACTGCAAGTGCTAAAGCTAAAGGCGCTTAGCTGATGACGGCGGGCGCAGTCAGTGCTGCTTCGTCCAGTCCTGCCCCGTCCTTATACGAGCAGGTGGAGCTTGCTACAAGGGTTTGGCCGGTTGTCGTCGCCTCAAGTTTCATCACCCCCACGTGACGCCATTCTTCGAACCAACGCGCTTCTTGGGTTTGAAGAAAGGAAGCGACTTTGATCAATCATTCTTCAAAGAAGCGATTATTGACTAGACCAGGCATCAATTAACTTTCTGATAATTGCCCGCTACTATTTTTTCTAGCTGTGTCGTCAGTCCACCAGCGTGTCTTTCCGTAAACACCAACAGTTCCGCATCCTGAAATGCAGTTCACACTGGGCTCGCATCCGAGCTGAACTACATTGCACATCGCTTGTCTCATCCAAAGTCGTCGAAAGGTTATTTTTCCAAGCTACTCCCGAGTTGCCTTCAAGTGAGGGGCCTATGTACTGCAACCGCTGCTTCGAGGATCTCACCTGTGAGGTTCATCAGCAGTGTTGAGGCAAATGCGACAATCTAGTGAGACAGACAGTTTTGATGGTCAAACTCCATTGGCCGTTTCTGCATAGCAGGTTCTTGACCAAGTCTCGACGACTGGTGAACGACGCACAGCCACTAGAACTAGAACTAGTCACTAATTACCTCTCAAACTTGAATTGGAAGAAACACGACATCAAACCTCATCTATAGGAAGCCAAGTAAAATACACACCTGACGCTGTGTCGCAGTACAAGCTTCCGCAATAAGAAACGTCAGAGTTTAGATCATTGTATATCGCCCAAGGTGCAGCAAGATAGTGTCTTCATATGGATCTCCTTGAAGTGAAACAGTTGCGAGCGTCGCTACGCACAAGACACACCGCCTTTTATTCTCGCTTGTCCTCAGTTAAAGGTCCACCATCCTGCTCTGAACCTCTGTCATGATCTGGTCGTGAGACTCAAAGAGTATTGAACAAACGACCAAGAACTCACCAAATATACTTGATCAACCATCAACCATCAACCATCAACCATCAACCAGCAAAATGTCTGCGGAACTAAAGCTCGAGGGTCGCTACCGACTTGAAGTAGTCGGGTAAGAGAAAATTCGCCTCTCCCCTCTCCCCTCTAAAAACTTGCCCAGCTAACTTTATGAACAGCGGGAACGAGACCATCAACAGAGCCCTGATCCAACAGCTGCCCACCTTGCGCGGCAGCATAGTGGCAGGCGTTGCTGCCGATGCCGGATCGTCGCCGTCGACCCAGGCCTGCGAGATCTTCCCCTCGTCGGCCTCGTCAGCGACCCCCTTGACGCTCTTCGCCGACAAGCCTTCCGGGGAAACCATCTACGCGCTGCGCGGGCCCTCGGGCAAGGGCGACCTGCAGCTCGTGCAGATGCCCGCGCCCACCGGGGAGGGACGCAGGTTGGTGGGCTCGAGCGTCATGTCGGACGGCTGGAAGATTGTCGAGTCGTGGGGCAGGCTGCTGCTGAGGTACAGCGAGGAGCCGGTGGGGCTCAGCCACTGGGTTGCCGTGCCCCGCGAGGAGGAGGGCGAGGATGGAAAGGCCACCAAGAGGTGGACGTTTTGGTGGGTGGCGCCGAACGGGGCCAACATGAACGACTTGCCGGGGCATGTGATCGTTGATATTCAGGTTGTTCCCGTGGAGTGAGATTTACAAACGCGCTGAGGAGCATTTTTCGGGAAATAAAAACGACAAACACTTGGCCGCAGCCGTTGTTTTGTAAAAGTGTCCATGTTTTTGTTTTTGTTTTTGTGTGTGCTAAATGATGTGCCTTGTCAAACTTTTACACCCCCATTCTAGGTATCTGCCATATATCCGCGTGCTTTCGTGAGTAACACCCAAGTTTCGTACAGATGGTTGGTTCGGCAGAGTCTTGTAGACATATAAATGTCCCATATCTCCCTTCCCTATAAAAAAAGGTATTGGTTTGCAACCGACGGCAATCAGTCTACACACAGTTAGCAAAGCTTTTGGTTGTACTCTTGTACGTATCCATGTATAGGAGTCGTGGATCTCTATTCAGGACCACCAGGTGTTACCGTCCTACGTGAAGCCATCCGAGCCAGGGGCTTTATCAACGACTTGGGAATCAATAAACTGCACTACAATAAACCACTTCTATATATTTAAAGTAATTCTGCTCGCAAGCGAACGCACAATGCCAAGATCACAACTGCACAAAATACATCAACATTCGTATTAACTTATCCAGAAAAAAAAAGGATCATGGAGATTGGTTATTTGGACACGATTAAAATGAACATCAAGAATAATTTGGCTGACACAGTAACCGAATCTTGTTCACGGCTGCCTTCCTTTTTTGGAAATTTGATACAATCGAGGAGAACAATCACCATAAATTATTAAAATCAGCGGAAATATTAGATTAAATCTGTAGATTCTTGCCTATTTTCGTACTTTAATTCTTTTCGTATTGAGATCTGTTTAAAGACTGCAAATTCGCCACTGTGAGCCGCGCATGTGGAGCAGACGGGCTACCAACTGGCTTCACAAGCGCGGTGTATGCCTCCCAGCCGTACCGGGATCACGCGGTGTGCAAATATTCCAGCGCAGCCCCACGGGATTCTGAGCCGGCGAGATGGGTTGAGGTTTACGAAAAACGATATCCCACCAATACGATGCTCGTGTATCCGAGAAGCTGGGCTCACCATCCTCACCTGGGACTTGGCATGTTGCTTTTTTTCTTTTTCGTCGTGACTTGGACCGGACCTGGGGCCGGATCCCATGTACGCCTTGCAGAAATCACCATCCCGGGGGTGGCTCCATGTATACCCGGCAACACACTTGAGAAAGGGGAATGGGGAAGGGGGGGGATATATTTGGATTAGGGTTGGAACTATCAGCCAAGGGTCCCCAAGAGAAGGCTAGAACAGTGGGCGTCATCAGTGTTATGGCTTGGATGGCTTTTTGTGTGATTCACAGCGTGTTGCGCGTCTTGGCGTTGGCTTTCTTTTTGTTTCTCCTGGACCCCTGATATTGCTGCTAAAACTAGATTACTTTTCGTTTATGCTCTTATTGTTCCAGTAGTCGAGGAAACGTGGCAGGCGTGGCTGAACCCCCCAAAAAGTCCACTTTACCAAGCTTACCAAGCCATTGGGAGCAAAAATACATACTCGGTACTTTCAGGTGGCAAATTATCGGCCTGTGCATCCGGGGACTTTTTGAAATACGAGGGGAAAAACCAAAAGTGCCAATTTTTTTTTCTCTCCAACGGCACAATGCAACTTTTTTGTTTGTTTGCACGGGGCTCTGCAGGTGCCAAGTATTGCCATCTTTATTGGTCCATGCCGTTTTGTTTTGCCAGCAGATCCTGTCAGTATTTGCTTTATTTTTTTCTTCCTTTTGTTGCACAACAGCTCGTGTCGTGGGGACAAAAAGTAGCCCGTACCGTAGCAAAACCGGCCAAACCTCATCGGCGACCATACCACGTGGTGGCACCGGAAATCTAGTCAGAATCCGCAACGTTCAGCTGGTCGTATCACACGAGGTCATCGGATACCTCATCCTGAACTGCCCGCACCATGGATCACAATGGCGTGATTTCATCGGAAACGATCCACCGACTGTAGACTTGAAAGTTGGTATCCTCATCCGTAAGAGGCCTGTCAATTCATGATTAGATTATGGTACAGTTGATGAGCTCTCCCGACTTCCCCCTTTGGGGTAACCCTAGCCGGTCCGTCTTATTCTAGACTTAGTAATACAAATGGAATTCGTTGACAATATACAAAGGAGCTTGTGATGGTGCAGGGGCGTGAGTCCTTTGGTTCTGTATCTGTATCAGAATCAGAATTCCCAAAAAAGGTGACTATCTTGACGCGGTCGTCCAGTGTGTCGGGGTTCGTCGGCTTTTTGTGCTTGTCGATATTTCTGCCTTGTAACACCGAGTCCCATCAGAAGACCTGCTCCTATTTTCTTTTTTTTAGGTATCCCCATTAAAACAAAGGAAAAAAAAGACTATGTCGTAACAGTAGGCGTGCGAGGTCATGGTGACCCGTCCTTGCGATGCAGGGGTTGAGATTCTATGTCAAAGGCCGAGGCGGGCACCCACATGTCGGAATCGGCGCGGAGGGGCCATTCGCCCTTTGCCGCCTCGAATTTGCTATATCGCGCACCTGCGCCGGCAATGGTGACCCTGCGTATGGGCTCGGTGGCCCACAAGGGGTCTGGGGCTATGCTTCGTAACCTGCCCATGCTGAAATGCCTCTGCTGCTGTGGGCTGGGCTCTCCGCTGGGCTCGGCCGTCTCTGGGACGGACCCCAGCACGCCGACGTGGCTGTTGCGGCTCGTCACCCTCGAGCTGCCAATCACGGCCGTGGGCATGGGGAGTGGCGCCCTCGGCAGTCCCAGAGGCGAAGGGAGCGAGCTGTTGATGGAGTAGCCGCTGGATCTCCTGCTCGCCGAGAAGAAGTCCAGGTTCGACGGCCGAGGCCTATACGAGCCGCCGGCACCTCCCATCCAGCCGCCGTCGGGCCTGTCCATGTCCTCGCCCGACACCCTCCGCTGGATGAACTCGTCAAAGGCCGTGCATCGCTCGTGCGTGTACTTCTCGAGGGGTAGATCGCTCGGCGCCGTCCACGGGTTGGTGTCGGTGCTCTCTCGATCGACAACGTCGTAGGGAGCAGCTGCTGGACTAGGCGGGGCCTTGCGACTAGAGATGGTCTTGGTTCGCGTGAGGGACTTGAGGCTGGCGAGGGAGAGCCTCTTTGTCCGGGAACGCTGCAGGCCTGGCCCGGGTTCCTCCTTCTTGATCATGTCGTCCCCGCTCTCCGTGGTGAAGTACGCACCCATCTTGTCAGTCTTGCCCAGCGATCCGCTGTCGCTCGAGGGTGTCGTCAAGCTCAATGACGGTGCCTTGTCACCTTCCTTCCTGCCGGAAAGGTTGGGCTTCTTGAGACCTTGACAACCCGGGTGGTGGTACTCGTGCTTCATAAGCCCCCGGTAAACCACAGTAACGTACACGGCAGGCACGCAAGTTATTAGCCTGTGGGCGGGGGGGAGTGGTGAGGTTTTTGTATTAGCAAGGGGTAGCTCGTATATGTAAGGTAGGTTTACCGGTCATGGGGAAACAACGAAGGATGTAAGACGCAAAAAAGGGGGGTCAAAGCATACACTAGAGCACAACCAATCGCCAAACCGGGAGTGACGTAGGGGTCTTTAACCCTCTTGACATAGACCGTAACGTCGAGGGCCAAGACGACACTGGCGAAAAAAGTTTTGAGGATGTGGGACAGCACCATCCAGGACGGGGTTATATTCTTGTTGAAGAACCTGAACACTTCGGCGCCCGTCAAGCCCGCCGCAATCAAGGGAAACGCCACATTCGTCGCCTCCCATCTATAATAGCGATCGTAATATCTGTCAGCCCTCAATACATCCCTGCAAAACGATTTTCTGGTCCCTTGGCGGGGAGGCTGGCCCACTCACACATGCTGTATCATCAGGTCGTTTTGGCTCTTGCCCTTGACCAGTGGTTGATTTGACGTTTCGATGAGCCGGAAGATGAAGATTCCCGACATGCTCAACAGCATGGTGAACTGGATTATCCAGAATGGTGTTAGGACCCATTGTTGCCATCTGGCATGGCAAAAGTGCCCTGGATCTTGGTAGACTGTCATGTTGACCCGGGGGCCTGGGCAGAATCTGCTGCGGTTGTGGGTTTTTTTTGGCTCTTTTTTTTTCTTTGCGGCAGCAATATCTCCAAAAACTCCGACTGGGTTACAGTCTAGAGGAGCGAGCTACTGTCCCAAGAAAAAAGAAAGGCAAAAGAGGCGGAGTTGACCGGTCTAGATGCTGAGCAAGGGGTATCTCAAAGCATTATAATCACCGACAACACCAGAAAGAAAACATGAAAAAAAAGACACACAAAAAAAAGAGGCTAAAGCGCTTCAGTCATGAATATTTGCCAAGGGAAAAGATCCAGAGGCCCGTAGCGGTAGGAAAGTCCGATCAGTTTGGCTCTCACTGACCTTATACACGCACCTACACCAACAGAGACAAGCATGCTTAGCTGCTTTTTGACAGCTCGCTTGCCCTGTTGCTTCGCGGAGCCCAGCATCAAATCCATGTCTCATCGACTCTTCCACGGCATCTTTGTGTTATGCGACAGGGAGGGACAGTAAGCCTCGCTGACCACCACGGGATCTAGCAAAATCGAACTAACTAACGGACGTGTTTTTTTTTTTTTGTGTTTTCTTGCTGGTCAGTGGTTGGTTGCGTTCAAGACAATAGCTCATGCATGCCTAGGCCGCTAGCGGAGCTGATCACAGCTAGGCTACGGTGATCCCTGCCGGCACCCCCCCATGTCCAGAGAGGACTACAGCACTCACTGCAAGACTAGACTAGCATAGCTCGAGAAGCAAACTGATCGCTATGTCATTGTTCCTGACTAAACTCGGTCAACGACCGTTACTTGCAGCACGTTTTTTTCGAGCTCTCGGTCGTACGTCTTCCCTGGAGCCCCCCCGCCGATCTCCCGCCGGGCTGTGCAAGTAATCGGTCAGATGGGCCGGCGGTCTGGGAAGCTATGGCGCATAAACTTCAACTAAAGAGTGCCACAGCTGGGAATAACTTGACATTTTCCCCCCCAATCGTGCCAAGTTTCTAGCTAGGCTGGCAATACTAGGGATCAATATTTTTTTTTTTTTGAGGTGGTACAGCTATTTTAACACGCGGTCAGCAGGGGTAGGGGATAGGGAGAACAGAACGAAAGAATGAAAGAAAAAAAAAGGAACAATCTTGAGCCCCTAGAAAGCCCGGTCCTCGAACGGCCTCTGAAGAACCTGGAAATCCGTCAGCCTTAGGAAAGTAGTAGGACTCGATAAAACCAACGCCAGAAAGGAAACTTGTCGAGGCGCGTCTCAGAGGTCAGGTTTTGCGCCTTCAATCACATCTCCGCTGAGTCCTTCCGAGGACGTGCGTCAGTGCTGGCAGCCGATTCTGTGTTGCCAAGTTTGCGGATAATGCAAACATGGGAATAAGGGGAAAATGCGGCCCTGCTAAACCCCGGGCATAAGGGCAGGCAGCACAGACGAGACCAAGCTACCTACCTACCTATAGGCAGGCAAAGCTCTGTACCCCAAAATCCAGGCAGATGAATAAATGTTGCCGAAAGCCATATTCGGTTTTAGAAGCTTTTGTTCAACGTGGCCGTCTCACACATTGCGTCAAGACTGGTCTTTAATTCAGAGTTTGCAATCAGAACGAGGCGTTGGCCTGGACCGGCCACCCAAGGTGAGTCGTTGAACAGCAGCAGAAACCTGTCTTGTCTGTCCAAGTGGCCCCTCCGGTTGTCTGCCTGCCTGCCTCCCCCGCTGTGCTGACTCACTCTGCCCCCCCCCCCCCCGGGCCGTGCGAACTGTGCCGGCAGGGCATAAAAAAGAACGACATTTCATATCGTGGCGTACCGTGCTGACGGACATGAGAGACGTGCAAGACTTACTTTTTTTTGGCTATCGATTTTCTCGAACCTCGTCAGGTGATTGTCGGGAGCGGGTTGCAAACCTCGTAGTTTTGACGCCCTGGGTTTTGGGAATGGATTCAATGGCTTGGATGGGGTTTCATTGCTTTTCGCCTGGCCATAAACTTGGGCGTCAAGCCATTTGGAAGTCCAGGCAATGCAATAAATCTCTTTTTTGTTTATTATCAGGTATAATCTCATTCGTGCACGCCTCGGGCCTGCCACATTAGCACAACGATTGAAACGGTACGCCCCGGCGGCTGTCAGGGCTGGAAAGCGATGGGCTTGTTGGTTATTCTTCTTTCGTTTATTCAGCGTTAGTATGCCACGATGGCGAGCGGGCGCTTGTCGGAGACCTTTTGAGGTTTTCCGCGGCTCCTGGCCAAACGAGATTGGGCGTATTCCGGTACGTGTCTTAAGCGAGAACGTCTAGACCCGCGGAGTGGACGATGGAAACAAAATAGCCAAGTGTAATCCACCTCAGACCAGGCTACCGACGAGAATCAAAGGAAGAACGTGTCTCTCTCTCTACCCCCCGGGCAATTGATCAATCCCCCCCAGGCTGAGGTTCCAACACTACCCTTACCTAGGGCTCCATCTCCATCGGTAGTGGAGTTTAGCGGGCTACCACGTCTTGGGTGTGTGTGTGTGCACGCACCTGCCAAAGTCAAAACACAACCTGGTCCAGACCCTGTCAACCCGAGTCAGCCCAAAATCGATTTCCACCCGAACTATCATCAGACCTTCTTTCGATCGATTTCCACATTGTGGTGCATGCGTGCTGTACCATGCGGCCTAATCTCTCTCACCCGAATAAATTTCAGACGGGGCATCACGGTATCAATCAATATTAATCATCGTGGGAATAAAAAATTTCGGTGAGAAATTAACCGGGTCGCAAATGCGCCCAAGAAGAAGAATGTATTCAAAGTTTTAGTCTTTGCTGGTGGGCCCATTTATCAGCCCAGAGGAACATCGACAGAGCTCCCGTGAGAGAGAGAGCAAACTGCAATGATCTCCTAAATCGTTTTTTTGAAATCTCGAACGATTCTCTCCCCCAACACTGAGGTTCTCCAAAGTAGATCCTCGACTTTGTCCCTCAGCCTCTCGGAAACGTCCTCGAGGCCGAGCCGCGATTAAAATGGTGATATTCGTAACGTCTAGCTTGCTCTCCTTTACTGCCCCCATCACAACCAGCTGGCTCAACTGCTGACAGTGCCAACATCTTGGCCAGCTGAGCCTCGTCGGTTGTCGTCCCCCCATCATATGCTTTGGGTTTCCCGTGGCGGTTGTTGAGTCCATTCACAGGCCCTTGGCCGTGGCGTCCTTGTAGACCTTGGTTGAGTCGAATGCGATGACCTCGCCTTGTGCGTTGGTCATGGCTGGGGCGTTGACGGCGACGCCGCCGCCCTGGGCAGCACCTGCAGCTTGGCGCTTGACGAACTCTGTTTGTTGTGAGAATGGATGTTAGTACATGAATGTATGCATTCTAATCTATGGGCACTATATTGGCGTCACTCACCATTGTGCTGCTGCTGAGGGGTAGCCAGAGCCGAGACGGCGGCGACAAGGGCGAAAAGGGTGACGAAAGAGTACTGCATTTTTGCGGTGTTTTTTGGATGTGTTGTTGATGAAGAATATTCGAGTGATTTGTCGGCCGGCGACGAGCTTGATGAATGATCACTAGGAAAGATTAAAAGTTGAATACAAACGGCGTTGGAGAATGGAATGCGAATGGGATGGAGACAGGTGCAACGGTTGCCGGTTGGGTGGAGGATGCGGACGTATTTATGGCATGTCCTCAAAACCCTTCCTCTCTATCTAAAATGGTTGCCAACCGAAGTCCCCATGGCCACCCCTGGCCCTATTCCAAAGGGGCGTGGTGAAGATCAAGAGCCATCAACAAGCTGCCCGGTCCGAGTTTCAGCCCGAACAACCGGATGGCAGGCTTCCCTCCGTTGGCCAAACAAGCTGGCCATGAGGATACAACACAGCCAGCATGGGTGGAGAATCGAATCCGCCCCCCATGTTCTCACTCATTCTCCAGCTTTGGCACGGCCCTATGACCTACCATACAGTACGATGGGGCAAATTTCGGTTCCAGGTCAGGTATCTCGCCTTCTTTTCCTTGCGTATTATGATACCGGGGTTAAAGAGGTGGAAGCCTGGAACTTGAAGGGGGCTTCCTGTTTGCTGTGCACAGTACTATTACAGCAAGGAGAACCACCTGGGCCACTTGAATCTCAAGTTCCGAGTGGGCCGTCTTCTTGGCGGCAAACAACTCTATATCACCGAAAAAGCCCGGCATTTGGGGGATACCCAGCTATGGAAACAAGAGTTCGCCTACCTGCTACCAAGAGCCACTTCGCCCAAAGGAGTAAGTCTGTACGATCAAACGGTAAGCTTAAACCATCAGAGTATGGGGGTGTTGGAAGCCGCAGGGCGAGGGCCTGAAACTGGTCTGGTGGGCACAAAAGTAGGGTCTGGTCTGTCGATGAATATTTTATTTTGGCCTTATTTCGTTTTGCACTGTGTTTTTAGTTCTTCACTATGTACGAAGTATTTCTCCCTTCCAATACACCCACCCGAAGGATTGCGTAGTAATCAAATGTGGATACTTTGTCGGATTCTCGTACAGGAACACCTGGCAAACGCCAGTACGAAGGAGTAAAATAGGCAGTGTATGGGGGTTGTTGCGACCCAAAAATTTTCGACCGGGCGAGATGAGGCTTCAGGGGCCTCGTTGGCGGCTGAAGATCATACACGCTAGCGAGCTGTTGCCGATGCTTCCGTGTAGCAGAACGCGCAGCCACGACCCCTGCTGAGCCGTCATGCCAAGGGATTGCGGTGGAGAACCGGGTCCCGTTCCACCCCCGCCAAGGTTCTCTCACTCTGTCTGTTTCCCGGATTTTCCAGGGCCAAACATGCGACGAGACGAGTTCGCTCCGAAGAAAGGCCAAGCTTTTTCATTCCTCCCATGCAAAACGTGTTTAAATGATAGAAGCTTACATAGTATAAAGAGACCAGACCCGGAAAAAAAAAAGAAAAAAAAAACTGCCCTTGCCCCACGCAACCTTGGAAGTCCTCTCTGCCGCCCCTCCCCACAGCCCGACGTCTGGACTCTCGTCTCATCTTGGGGGTCGCGACGTAATGGTAGACGCCAGCCATCCGTCGAGGCCGCCGCCTGTCACCCACGCAGGAACCAAACCAGGGGCGGGTTGAGTCAAGATTTGCAGGTGGGCAATTCCAACAAGGGGAGAGTGTAATTACTTTCTTTTGGTTTTTTTTTTTTTGGCCACGCACGCACCTGATCCCTTGCACATGGTGGTGCGTCATCGCACACAAGTTCGATTGCACTCAGCCACGTTGGTGTTGTGTCTAGGTACACCTAGTGGGCGATGGTCTCGATCGAAAATGCTGGTGTTTTTGGCCTGCATATCTCTCTCTCTCTCTTTTTTTTTTTTTTTTTTTTTTTTGGGATTATTTATCCCAGACAGCATTCATTGTTGGACCTCTCAGAAACACCTGCCAACCCTAGTCTTCGAGACCAACAAGGACGAATGAAGCATAACACTTCATAAAAAAAATGCTTGTCAGAAAAAGATTAATTCGATTGGGAACCGTCGAGTTGTGTTGAACCTCAAAACTCAAAAGATGCCAACGCAAGCTAGCATTATACTGGCATCATCCATGAAGATTCATCACAAGAAATGCTACTAAATCTGTTTCGATTATAACACTTTCTCACCATCAGCCCTAGACAATTCTGTTCGAACCTTGATGGCTATTTTTATCGATATAGACAACCCACCTCGACTCGCAGTCATCCTCCAAACCATTTCATTCAATTCCAGTTCTTGTATTCAACACTCCAATTATCCTTGACGAGGCTTCCTTCAGAGGCAGGGTCAAGAAGTACCGCCTTGGCCTTTTGATCGTCACGCATCTGCCACTGAAGGTAGTTGATAGCTGCCTTACCAAACTTGCCGCCATTAGTGGCCGCGTAAGTGCCACCGTGACCAGTGTCGAGGTTGGCTTTGTATGCCGGCAGGCCTGCGTTGAGTAGTTTGTAGTCTTTCTCGGACTGCGCGAAACCCAAGGAGGTGCAACGTTAGCTTTACATCGCTCGCTCACGATGGGAGTGTGCAAAATCGAAAGCAAACAAAAAAAAAAAAAAAAGTAACTAACCCCAGGATGGCCCATATCCTTTGGACCTCCGATGAACCACGCGACAGGGACTTTGATCTCCTGCAACAGGTACCTCCTATTGTCCTGAAAGATGGCAATGTTGAACAGCATGACCCGGTGGATGCGCGGGTCGTGGTACGCCGTCGACATGGCCGACAGGCCACCGCAGCTGTGCCCGGCCGTGATGATCTTGTCCCGGTCGATCTTGGCATACTTGTCTGCGCCCCCGCTGAGCGCCCAGTCCACCGACGCGCGCATGTCGCTGACGAGGCTCTGGCGCTGCTGCGCGACCGGCCCGTCCGCCGAGACGACGTAGCCGTGGCTCGCAATCATGAGCAGCATGCTGCGGTACGTGGCGCCGCCGTCCATGGCGCAGCCGCCGTTGCCCCACGCGATGAAGGGCACCGACACGTTGGCGGGCGGCGGCGTCGACGGCACGTACAGCGTGTGGCCCGGGAGCGACGGGTCCGTCACCACCCTGGCCGGGTATGGACCGTTGGCGGGCCCCGGGGCGCCCGCTCGGGGTACCTCGGTGCCTACGCCGCCGGGGAGGTTGAGGTTGGCCACGGCGGTGCCGAGCTCGTTGAGCGGGATGCAGAATATGCCGCCGGCTATGGTGTCGTCGCCCGTCGCGGGGAAGTAGCCTGGGCGTGGAGTGAATGGCGCCTGGCGGGACTCTACCTTGGCGCTGCGAGAGGCGGCTGCGCTCCCTGCTAGGACGGCCGCGGCGGCGAGTATACGGATGATGGAAGCCATTGCCGATTCAGATATTTACAGACGCAACGGATAACTGGCGCAAGTTAGGGACTTGGCCAGTTTCAGCGCCTATTGTCAGGGGGAACATGTTGTCCTATTTATCACAATATTGGCCACCCAAGTGGGTTTGCCCTGATGCAATCGCCCGTCATGGGCTCAGGGTTTGGTTCCTCCGTGGATGTAGTAGCCGGCACTCTTGGTCGGCATTGTACCAAGATCCGGGTTGCCATTCTGGGATCGGGCTGGGCAGTATCCCAAGGCACCATTTATGGGAATTTTACGATTAGTGACCGGGATAATCAGTACGGGTGCAATTTGGGGGTTGAAATAGCCGTGAGAGCTTTGATAGGTAGATGACCCGGCATGCAATATTAAAAATCCGTCTTCTCTGTGGCTCGCCCCTCGTTAAAGCAGATCCGATTTGAATCTAATGGTTACGTCTCTTGGTTGGTGATGGACTTTATTTCTATTGGCCGGTCTCACCCGACTAATAGCAAGACATTTGGTCAGGTTGTATACCCGGCAGAGTGAATGGCAGTTGAGTGCCGAGATCGGTGGGGTTTGTAGCGTTGCAATGATGGACATGCTACGCCGAGACTTGAGAGACCTGGTCTGGTCTGCTGCTACTGTTACATGCCTACCTATTTACAAACTCACCCAAATTGTTAAAAACATATTCTCCGGGTACCCAGATTGCATCTGAAAAACTCTTATCCAGGCAGGGTCATCTATCATGACTCTTTGTAATGTGCCTAGTACCTACCCTGTATTTATAGGTAATCATTCGACACCGCCCTGAAAGAGCTAAAGCCATTTCACGCCTTTATTAGCTTCAGCTGACTTTTTTGACCAACGACTTGCACTGACCTGAAACAATCCCAGCTTTTCTTTCTCATGACTTGCTCAGCGATTTCTTGCTTGGCAAGGTATTGAGCAGCTGCTGTCACAAACGTCGATTCAATTCGCCCGGCACTTTGTTATCAAATCAATCGACACCACGTAAACCGACAACTCCAAGACTCTTATTCAGTATGGCCTTTGATGCAACGCTGTCAAAGCCAGTGCTTTGATAAATGTTCGACCTGACTGGCATGTCAAGTTCAAGCTTGCAACATGGGCTTGCATCTCAACACCAACCAACCAACAAGCAGTTCGCAAGCTGCAACCTTCCCCTCATTTTCCTCATGCTTTAGGATGAACAATCAGCTAAGCAAGCTCCAACCCCACCTTCCAACCTGCGTCAAGTCCTTTTACGTTATCAAACAACATCGAAGCTCTCTCGTCACTTGCAGACAGCTTCTGCAATTCAAGCCACCTGCCTGCCCATCTCTTCCCTGATCAGCACCGACGTCAGCCATTCAAATCTTTATTTCCTTTGTCTCTCGCGCCCCGCCTTGCCCCCGGCCACACCCATCTCACTTCACTCATTCACACACACCAGCTCGGTCACAACGAGAGTGCACTCACTTTCCCGTAAAACCACCACCGCAACCCGCTGCCAGCCCAAACTGGAAGCCATGGCAGCCACTGAACACTGTGTTTTCTGCTTCGAGGCTCTTACGGCGCACTTTGAAGACCGCGAACCCCTCCCGCTCGCCGAGGTCGAAAAGTCGTGGGCCGCATATCTGGTCGCCTCCAACAGCGCCGCAACCAAGCAGCCCCCCGCGGTGCGCCGCATCGCAGACCTCTCGGCAGACCACTCCTCGGGGTCCTCGGCCGCCAGCAGCACCACGTCTCTGGCCGCGGACACGGCGGCCACCACGCCCGCCGGCCCCAGCGAGCTCTCGCTGGCCTCGTCATCAGCCGCTGCGGCACCAAAGGAGTCCCCGCTGTTCGTGACACTGAACACAATCCACCCGCGTCGCGGGTCTCAGCTGCGTGGATGCATCGGAACGTTTGAGCCGCAGCCGCTCGAGGAGGGCCTGGCGTCGTACGCGCTGACGTCGGCGCTGCACGACACGCGCTTCGACCCCGTGCGGGCCGCCGAGCTGCCCTCGCTCGAGGTCGCCGTCACGCTGCTGACTGACTTTGAGGATGCCGACGATGCCGACGACTGGGTCCTCGGCACCCACGGCCTGCGCATCAGCTTCTACCACGCCGGGCGCCGTTACGGCGCAACCTACCTCCCAGATGTCGCCCCCGAGCAGGGCTGGACAAAGGAGGAAACGCTCGTCAGCCTCATGCGCAAGGCCGGCTGGATGGGCCGTAAGGACAAGTGGCGCGACGTTGACCTCAAGGTCGTCAGGTACCAGGGCAGGAAGGTCAGCTTGGAGTACGCTGCCTACAAGGCCTGGAGGGACTGGGCGGACGAGAACCCCGCGGAGACTGCGGCGTGAGTCCTGTGGCGGCATTTGTAATCAAAGTGTAGCTCACCTTGGGCTGGAAGCTATTTTGTGAAATTTATGGGCGCACTGTAGTTTGGGTCTCGTTTTTTTTATTCACGTTTTCTTTCTTGCTTTTTTTTCTTCTCTTCTTTCCCCTACTATCTTGTTTATCAGAGATTAGAGGGTAGGGCTATCGGACATTAGGGAGTGAGGGAGTTTACGGTTTTACGGTTTTACGGGCTAGACCATCTAGACAGAGGCTTTTATTTCTGACGAAAGTAGCTTGGTCAGTGATAGGTGAGTATCATGATTTTTGTTTTCGAACGAGATCTGCGCTGCAATGGAGATAGAGCAAGCTCGGATTTAATACCCGGCCATCTAAATCCTAAATCGAGCATCAAGATTTTATCCGCACATAATCGCAGCTTGCCAACAATTCTATAGCATTGATATGTCCAAAGACTTTGATTGATGCCATGTCGAAAACGCCTGGCCGTACAAACACGTGAAGTATTGCTCTTCTGCTCCATGTACATTTGTGTATACCGACCATGCCGCCTGGGAGACGAGTAAAAGCAGCCCAAACTCCAAAACGCCCTACTTTGGTGTACTCCCGAGAATCTCATGAGGGAGAAATATTAGACGAAAGAAACAAAGGAAAACAAAGACAACAGACCCCAGCAAATGAATCATGCTGAAAATATAACAGGGGAAAGAAAATTCGTCAAGCAAAGAACGCTGCACATGTAGAGACCACAAAGTGCGAAATATGCACTGTGAAGTCTGGATATCCCTTTCGCCAAAAAAAAAAAAAAAAAAAAAAAAACACGACAAGTGGCCCAATAGTCGAATTCGCAGGAAGGAGAAAAAAAAGAAAAGCCGTTTGTCGTGATTCTCATCTCAAGGGCGCTCTCGGAGCCCACAATGTTGTACCACCCGGTCACCAACATCTCAACATCCTCCAAAACCCCTTGCTTCGGGCCCCAATCCTGGCGCCGTTGATGTTAGGGCCTCTAACCCCGGGGCCCCGATGTCCGTGCCGCTCCTCGGCGATCGACTTCTCCGTATCGCGTGATGGCAGCGGGCTCAAGGGCTTCGTCATCCCTCGCTTGTCCATCCTGCCGCCGTCGTGGTCCATAACACCCATCTCGGCCAGGCGGCGGCTCTCAACGACGCGGCGGACGATGAGCGCAAACGTCTCCTCGATGTTGACTTCGAGCCGTGCCGACGTCTCCATGAAGCCACAGCCGCGACGGCGCGCCCACTCGAGGCCCTGCGCCGCCGGCACCTGCCTGCTCTCCTGCAAGTCACACTTGTTCCCCGCCACGATCTTGACCGGCGGCACCGTCTTGGCGCCGCTCATGCCCATGCCTCCGGGCGAGCCTGGTAGGCTGATGCCGTCGTAGGCCAGGCTGCTGGGGCTGACGCCGGCGCGGGCGGCACGCGCGGCGTTGTCTATCCTCGTCTCGGCCTCCATGTCGATCAGGTCGTTGAAGTAGCCGAGCGCTTCAAGCGAGTCGACCGAGGTGATGTCGTAGACCATGAGGAAGGCGTCGGCGCCCAGGTTGCTGCTCGCCCACATGCCGCGGTACTCCTCCTGTCCCGCCGTGTCCGTAAGTGACAGGTGGTACGTGACGCCGTCTATGCGACGCGTCACGCTGTAGCTGTCCTCTATCGTGGGGTCGTACTCCGAGGTCCATTGGGAGCGGACGAGCCGCAGCGTTATCGAAGATTTACCGCAGCCGCCGTCGCCGCATATGGTTATTGATATCGGGATCGGGGGCTGGTCGGAGGATGACATGGAGCGTGGATTTCGTTGTCGGGGCATCTTTGCGACGGGGCGCTGGTGTGTGCGTGTGGGTGTTTTTCTTCTTCTTCCTCCTGCGAATGAGCCGTTAAATGGCCCGACCCTACGTCTCCGTGCTCGTCCTACGCCTCCTGTTCGTGCTGCTCGCTGATCGATTGGCACTCCGAGTTGCAAAAGGAGGCGTCAAGGAGAGATGAAAAAAAGTCGTAAATGGGGGTTTGCCGGATCGCTATGGCAAAAGAATTGCGCGTCGGTAAGTATCTCCCTTCTCCTAGGCCGCAAGGTGTTGCTCTGGTTCAGTGTCGATCGCCCCCAGCGTGCGTATGCGTCTCGATTTTGGGGCAAAAAAACGCGTCGTCCGATGATGGGATGGTTAGTAGTGTGGAGGGTTATCGTGTTCGCGCAGTCTGGATGTCTTCTCGGGGTGGTTGCTATATTTGGTGGCAATTAGGAGAAGTTGCGCTGGGGGATAGCGTGTGTCTACGTTGTAGATTCTGAATTGCTTTTTTCTTGGCTTCGGGATTTGGAGAACGCGCCAGCGAGCTGTATCAAACAAAGCAGCTGTCGAAATTTTGAAATTTTTTTTGTTCTCTATTCCTTACCCCTTCCCCTCGTTGTCGGTTTTTGGTGCCTGTCCGTGCAGCTTTAGGGTCAAAGGCCGCGCCGTTGGGCAGGCACGCGCGCAAGAACAAGTTTATTTATTGGCGAGGCTAAAAGCCCAAGGACACAGACGGGGCGGGGTTGTTCGCGAAGCTAGCCGTCAGTGGTGTCGGATTCGCGGCAAATCAAAGTGACAGAACAGCCTGTCAGGCTAGGTTGGTTCCCTGCTCCCAAAGAGATATGACAATTACTTCGGAGTACGGCAGTAAAACAAAAAAAAGACCGAACGGCAAAGGATCGGTAATGGGCTAGCTTGTTGGTCGACTGACGTCTATAGGTCTGATCTAGAAGCCGGAAAGAGAGGCCGTTGTGCCGTCAGTGTGTGGGTTCAAAGATCAGAGGACTGGGTTGAAAATGTAACTCGGCCGTCATGGACGATTTTCAAGGTCTACCTGCGGGCAATGAGGGAGGCTATGGAATCTCGGAACTCAGCAAGGGACAGGGGGGTTATCCAGCTGTTTTTGGGGGCATGCCAGGGCGGGCTGAGAACTGAAGTGGATGCCGGTAACCTAACTTACCACGTAGTGGCAGGGGGTGGAGACGTGCTGAGAATGGAAGCTTTTTTTTACGTTTGTCAATCAAGTTTTTGACACCGAGCAGGGGATTGGCCAACCGGAGATTTTGACCCCTACATATGTTACTTTTCCATCTGACCACAATATAGTAGTAACTGGTCCAAGATCTAATAGTTGTTGACTTGGGCAAAGTAGATAAAGTAAATATCTACAGTAGGTAAGGTATTTTACTTCTTTCTCTCACATGCGTGACTCATGACAGAACTTGATAACCACGGTTCTGGAGGCAGGCATTTATTTCATCCTTCGTAAACGCCCAAGCTCCAGCTAACTAGCTCCTCATGAATCAATTCACCCCTCGTTGCTCAATCAGGGAGATGCCTACCAGGGTACTTTGTTAGGATGGAACCCATCTTTTACCCGGCGCAAAAATCCATTCAATAGTTAACCATCTTAGCACAATGTTTCGCACCAGAACAACTTGCCAACCGGCGGGCATTCACATTGGCCGAAGACCTACTCAATCGAATTTCGGAAGCTTGCCCGGAGATAGAAAAGCTCGTTCGTTGACAAACTATAGAAGGCTGCCTATATTTATCTGCCAGGGTCTTCCATGAATCACACACGAAGCGAGAGAGAAGAAATAAACACTAAAAAGAAAACATGGAGGCAGTTTGTATTTGTAAGTCAGGAACCACAGGCTCACAACACACAACAGTTTGTACTTTTTTTTTACTATTTAATTGCAGAAAGCAAAGCCACATCCAAATGAAGCCACCGTGACCGATGAGGGAAATGAGATATGTTACAGACATACTACGTAATAAAGGAGCTCCAATTTCATCAGCCAAGCCGCTGACGTCCAAGCTTGTTATTTATGGCGTGTGGTGATACTGCGTGTTATCCCACTGGTACATTACGATATTCAATCCAGTCGACCCGAGTCCCCAAGAAATTAGGAGGCGAAATAAGAAAATGTATCGGAGTAAAGAACTACGACATGTGTTGGCTTTGCTACAGAAAATGTCCAATTAGCATTTGCAGCAAGGTACCGTACCTATGCACGTGGTGCTATACCGGTATGGCTTGGATTGGTTAGTGTTGTTCCAACGTCTTTCGATCCAGATGCGGTACGTACCCCTGCAAAAATTTACGAAGTACGCCGCGCATTGCCCAACACACAAGCTCTCCACCTTGTGCACTCCGCTGTTGGGCCCATGGGTGTTCCCTATACTGTTCAGTGGATTTCCAGAGTGCAATTTGGATTATACGTGGTAGCATTCCCAAACTCATTTACTATGGAGCATTTGCATTGCGGTGCGGGTACTTGGACCGAATAACATTGCATTGCGACAGCCCCCTAAATCAACGACTGCGCATGCATGCATGCGAAACAGACGTGCCTGACGGAAATTAGGACTAAAATTGCGTGACTCGAGTAGGCACCATCGCCGAAAAAAAAATTCCGATATTTGAGTTGTTAATAATCCACCGGTTGACACTTTTTTTTTTTTTTTTTTTTTCTCAATGGATGGTAGACCATGTCTGATATGTACATCAGCTGATATAATACTGCTCCATCGTCGGGCAAGCCAGTGAAAGCGGCTCCCGGCCAGACGATCATTTGTCGAGGCCGCCGGTCCGGCACCGGGAGGCATTCCTTGGGGACCGAATCGTAGACCGGCGCGATCGGATGATGTCAATTGGAATGGATCTGTCAGCGCTGCAGCACGTAATGCATTGTTTGAATCTGGGGGAACACCGCGGAAAAAAAAAGTTTTCTGGGTCTAATCCATGTCAACGCGAGTCTTTTTTTTTTTTTCTGTGTCATTTCGTGTTTCTTTCCACGTCGCTGTTTATTCTACCTCGCCCTTTTATGCTTCATTCTTGGGTTTTCTCCTTTGGTTTTTGGGGGTTTTCACATTGGTTGCAAACGATAGCCGATAGCCTGATTTGGTCGCAAAGGCATTGTTTATTCTTTTGCGCATGCGAATAAATAATTGGACCGTGTAACCATGACGCAAAAGGTTCTTCCGGTCCTTAACAGGGCTGAGGAGGTTGCTACAGTAAGTATGTCTCACTCAGTCCGACTAATTGAGATGGTAAAAAGCCGCCGGACAAGAGGGTTGCATACAGACATGGCCGGCTGAGCTTCGGATTTGTAGATGGATCCAGGGGTAGAAGAACACTAAGAAACCACCCAGCTATCAACGACTACTACTTCATCTATGCTTTCATATCAACGCCAGTCGTAAAACATCAAGACTTGCTTCAACAAAGACATCCACCTGGCTAACATTGATGACTTACACTCGATAGCTCATTGATGCTGTCAAGTCGCTGATAGTACCATTCATCAGGGCCGCCGATGAAGCTGCCGTGTTGAAGGTCGATGGCGGAGCCGCCTTGGCTGCCGCGGGCTCTGCGCGAAACTCGCTAGTGGAGCCACTTGAGCCCAACGACCTCGTATCACGCCTTGCGTTCTCACTTCCGGAGAAGGAGGGGCACGGAAGGGAGGGTCTTTTGGAAATAATCCATCAGATCCTGACGTACAGCGTCAACACTTGGGATCAGGGCTTCCTGGACAAGCTGTATGCCAGCACCAATGCAGTAAGCTGGAGGACCCGCCCAAGAGTTTCTACGACTGCTGATAGCTGTCAAACTGACTGGTGGATATTTGACAGGTTGGCGTGGTCTCTGAACTGCTCCTGTCAGTTCTCAACACCAATGTAAGTGTCCCCCCACCTCACGTTGTTAGCTAGAGCAACAGTATGTACCGGTACTCACCTTAGTCTTTACTAGCTCCATGTATTCCAAGTGTCACCGGCGCTTACCATCATCGAAAAAACCACGGCGCGTACGTTTGCCGCGCTCTTTGGGTTCACCGGACCCAACGCCGGAGGTGTTACAATCTCTGGCGGGAGCGCTTCAAACATGACTTCAATCATCATTGCACGGAACACGCTGTTCCCGGACAGCAAGGTTCAGGGCAACGGCGACCACCGCTTTGTGCTGTTTACGAGCGCACACGGCCACTATTCGGTCGAGAAGGCAGCCCAGGCGTGTGGGATGGGATCGTCAAACGTCGCGGCCGTCGCCGTGGACAAGCAAGGGCGTATGATACCCTCGGCACTGCGCGAGGAGATCATCAAGGCCAAGTCAGAGGGTAAGACTCCATTGTACGTCAACGCCACCGCCGGAACCACCGTCCTAGGATCCTTTGACCTGTTCGAGGAGATCTCGGCCATCTGTAAGGAGTTTGGCCTGTGGATGCACGTCGACGGCAGCTGGGGCGGGTCTGTGGTCTTTTCAGCCCAGCAGAGGCGGGACAAACTTGCCGGCGTGCACCTCGCCGACTCCATCACCGTCAACCCGCACAAGATGCTCAACGTGCCCGTCACCTGCTCGTTCCTCCTCGGACCCGACATGCGGGTGTTCCACCGGGCAAACACGCTCCCCGCGGGCTACCTCTTCCACAACGGCGGCTGCGGTGACGGAGAAGACCCGGACAAGCCGACCGAGTTTTGGGACCTCGCCGACCTGACGCTGCAGTGCGGACGCAGGGGCGACAGCCTCAAGCTGGCACTGTCGTGGATATATCACGGCGCCGCGGGGCTTGAGCGCCAGGTCGACGGGGCGTTCGAGGTGGCGACGCACCTGGCCACGCTGGTCGAGCGCCACCCGGACCTGGAGCTGCTTTCGTCCAACCCGCCGCCGTGCCTGCAGGTGTGTTTCTACTACACTCCGGGAGGCGTCGGTGCGGCCGCGGTCGGCGCTGCTGAGAACACGCGGCGGACCAGGGCGATGGCGAAACTGTTGATCATCAGAGGATTCATGGTCGATTACGCTCCTGGAGAGCACGGCAGCTTCTTCAGGGTTGTGGTCAACTGTCAGACGTTGAAGGGGACCGTGGAGGGGCTGGTCAGGGGCATCGAGGCCGTTGGCCAGGAGGTGGTAGCCTAGGCAGCCGGGGACCTTTTAGCCATGACCTTTTCGGAATGCTGATTGGTACATTGAAAGGGCGGGAATCCAAGGGATATATATTGAATGAAGACGGTCGGCCAACGGTATTGTTTCTTTTGCGATACTGGCGTTGACTTGCAAGTTATAGATCGATCATGTTTGGGTTTCCGACATGCAAAAAGAAACAAACAAGTGCACAGAGAAAGAAACGTTTGCGGCACATGAACCAAAAACTGCTCACTTGATAGGCTCAACGTCAGGATTGGAAAATTTTGATCAATATTTGGTGGTGCTCCACCAATTCATGCCATTGTGAGAAGCACCTACCCCGGAGGAGCCTCCAAATGCTGACTGGCACCTCGAAGGACAACAATCACTGCTGCTCGGGCGCCCGGCAACCATTAGAAACTCCAAGTGGGGATTCTGCTGTTTTTGAACTGGTGGAACATTCGCTCGGCTATCAAATCTTTCAATCGCTACAAAGTCTTTGAAACATTACGAGGGGAACTACATTACCATTGACCCCATTCCCAAGCAACGATACGAGATTTTTAAGTAATGCAGGATGCAATGCATGCAGTATGTGCTTCTTCGACCAAAAGTGCCACACCTTACCCTGTCCTACCGTCTTGGCACAAGAAAGCATGGCGTAAGAATCAAGTCTTGATCCCTACCGTCTCTGCCTTGGGAGGTGTCATTTGCCAATGAGACTAAATAACACGACGTCCCGTCCTGCCTTGCCTGCCTTTTTGGGAAGAGGCGCTCACGAGAGTGTGACTTGCCGCCCTGCCGCTCTTGATGTCGCTTTCCCCAAAGAACCCTTGCGGCGTTTTCTTGCCGATCAAATCTCTCGCTCGACCGGGTTTAGGGTCCACACTCCATAAACATTGACCGGGGGGTTCTCCCTCCGACGACGAGAATGAATTGAAAGGGGGAGAAAAAAAAAAACCAAAAGAAAAAAAGAGAATAAAATGACTGCCATCCCGCTCGTCGGTGTGCATCACGGCGCCAGAGACTTTTTGTTGGATGGCAACTTGCGGTCAGTCACTCGTTCCTGACCCTAGTACACCACCAAATCGACAACCGTCACCATGGTTGTCTGGTCGCCTCTTCTGTCTCTCGTGAGCTTGACGCTCTCGGTGGTCCTGGGCACTGCTGTCGCCCAGGATCCGGCCCAGGGTGCGGCCTTGCCTGCTCCGACTCCTCTTGTCGAGGATATCCCCAATGCCTATATTGTGGAGTTCGCCGACGGCTACAGCATCGAGTCCCTCGTCGCCGATCTTAGGATCAATGCGATCGACACGGTGAAGCGCAAGGATCTCAAGTACAAGCTTTTCAATGGCGCCTCGTTCGATATCAAAGGCAACACCAAAGAAGAGGTCGAGAGGGCTGTCGAGAGGATTTCCGGCCATTCCAAGGTCAAGAAGATCTGGCCTGTCCGCAAGGTCATGCTTCCAGATGACAAGGTCACCTCGATAGGTTTCGGGTCTGCAGGTCCTTTCAATGTGCTGCAAAATGGAGCTCTCATGAAGCGCCAGTCCGAGACCAACAACACTTACAACCTGCACATGCAGACCCAGGTCGCCAAGTTGCACGCCGAGGGCTTCACCGGCAAGGGAATGAAGATCGCCCTGATCGACAGCGGCATCGACTATACGCACCCTCTCCTGGGCGGCTGCTTTGGTAAGGGCTGCAAGGTCTCGTTCGGCTACGATCTCGTTGGCGACGACATGTCACAGCCCGGCAAGTTTCCCGACGATGACCCGATGGACTGCGCCGGCCACGGCACTCACGTGGCTGGCATCGTGGGCGCGAATCCCAGCGAGCTTGGCTTTGTAGGCGTAGCACCCGACGCGGAGCTGGGCGCCTATAAAGCGCTCAACTGTATCGGCTACAGCACCAACGAGATGCTCATCTCGGCTTTCAACATGGCTTACGAGGCTGGGGCCGACATTATCAGCTCGTCCACCGGTATCGAGGGCGGCTGGGCCGATGATGCCTGGTCTTCTGCTGTTTCTCGCATTGTCGATGCCGGAGTTCCTGTTGTCATTGCCGCCGGAAACTCGGGCGAGCAAGGCCTCTGGCGACCCAGCAGCCCATCGGCCGGTCGTGGTGTCACTTCTGTTGCCTCGGTGGACAACACCGAATTTACTTTCCTGTTTCTAGCCGGCACGTACAAGCTCGATGATGGAGAGCCGGCCAAGTTCCCGTGGATCGCCAATGAGCCCGCACTCGGCAACCTCAGCCTGCCTCTACGCCTCCTCACAAACACGTCAGGGGCACTATTGGATGCTTGCCAGCCTCTTGCAGAAGGCGTTACTCTGTCTGACAATGCTCTTTATCTCGTTGCTGAGACTGGTACCTGCAGACACCAAACTCAGATCGACAATATGGCTGACAAGGGTGCCAAGAACGTCATGATTTACGCGCGGACTGATCGGTAAGTGCACCAAGAGACTCTTTCTTTTTACGGCCTTCTCTAGAAAGCATTGCAGCTGACACGATCAAACATCAGGCCTGTAAAGCAATCGTACCTGCAAGGTCCCAAGGCCAACGCGGGTGTAACGACCCAGACTCAGGGGAAGGCTTGGGTCAACGCACTACAAGCTGGATCAAACATCACCGTTAACACCCTGGAACCGGTTCACTCTCCCGGTCTAGCAGAGCATACCCCAAACACAGCCACAGGAGGTTATACATCTTATTGGAGCTCTTGGGGTCCGGACTGGGAGCTATTCGCAACCCCCAACGTGGCAGCCCCAGGCGGCGAGATTGTGTCTACCTACCCCCTCGCCCTCGGCAGCTATGCAGTCGCATCAGGAACTTCAATGGCGTGCCCGTTCGCCGCCGGAGCTCTGGCTCTCATCGCACAAAAGAGAAAGGTCAAGGATTCAGGGGAGCTCCGGTCGTTACTTGCAAGCACCTCAAAGCAGCTCGTGCACCACGACGGCCAGAGAGCAGACCCGGAGAACCGTCTTCACTCGGTCCTTCAGGGCGGCCCCGGTCTGCTCCAGGTTTTTGATGCGTCAGAGGTTAAGGGTCTTCTCAGCACCGCCTTCATCTCCTTCAACGACACGGAGCACTACAAGGACGTCACCTTCTCGCTCAAAAACACAGGCAAGAGAGAGGCTACGTACGAGCTGGGTCACCGCCCTGCCGCGACCGTCTACGCCCTCGACAACAAAACCCCTGGTTACCCGCAGACCTTCCCTGTTGAACTTGCCCCAGCTGCCGCCGTAGCAGAGCTCTCCTTCTCCAAGAAAGTCGTCAGAGTCCCCGCCGGCCGTTCAGTCTCCATCACCGTCAAGGCAAAGCCGCCGACTGCAAACGTCGACCTGTCCCGTCAGCCCTTCTATAGCGGCTTCATTACCCTCAACGGCACCAACGGCGACGCCCTCGTGCTGCAGTACCAGGGCCTGGCAGGGCCTGCACTGCGCAAGGCTCCCATAATATCCCAGGGCGTCACCGACCTGGGCATCCCCAGGTCGTACGTCGCCACCACGACCAACCGCTTCCCGTTCCCGATCAGCAACGACACGGTCTTCCACATTCCACGGCCCGTTATCCCCCCTGCAGCCAACGACGGCATCGGGTTCCCACAGGCACGCGTCGCCCATGGACTGGGCACCCGGAAGATGGAGTTTCGCGTCATCCCACTTGAGCGTGGCGGTGCCGTTGAGACTGAGGACTGGCACGGCCTCAAGACCCTGCCGACCGAGATCTATGGTATCCCCTACGACCTTATGCCGCGCGGGTCGTCGTGGCGGACATTTGTGGGCCTGATGGCTGACGGCACCACGGCGCCCGAGGGCAAGTACAAGATCGCTGTGGCTGCGTTGAGGCTATTTGGTGAATGGAATAAGGAGGAAGATTGGGATGTCGTAGAGCTCGAGCCCAGCTTCACGATCCGGTATACTTGATCTGGCAGCTAACACGCCTGATCATCAATCCAAAGAAATTGTTTCCACTGGTTCGTGATGCCATCAGAAGCGGCGATACCGACGCGGTGGTCCCTCGCGGTAACTGCCCTTCTCGTGCTGGATACGTTTTCCATGTTCCGATTACTCAACCAATCTCTTCAAGTGAAAATGCACTAGAGAACTAGAGACAAGATGTTCGCAACGAAATTAAACGATCAAGACCGCGTGTCCCAGTAGTAGGTGATCACAGATCGGCGATCGAGGGAACCCAAATCCCAAGCCAAGAAACGCCAGATCGGGATGTAAAACCGGGTCGCCTTCTTTAATATTTTCCTCTATGGGCTCCCCATATAAGGACTCCCAGCGGGTAGAATCCCTTTAAGTCGAAACAGAAGCGATCCGACCCGGGCTGCCATGCCACGTCCCTGCACGCGCGTGCCATGGGGTTGGGCCTATTTTTCTTCTCGTGTCGGTGAAAAAAAAAGAAGCGCGATTCCACGATCTTTCTGCCGTGATGTATGTCCAGATCGCGCCTTGATGCATGAATTTCGCATTAACGCCCTAAAATGCGCCCTTCCCTTTATCTGTCCCCCCAAAATACTTTAGCTCGGGAAGTAAGTAAAAAAAAAGCAGAATAAGGATGAAAAGACACCCCCCCTAGCGAACGCGACGTCCGTCATGGCGTCCGTCGTCCCCAGTGATGTCATGGCGCCTCGCGCCGTCACAGCCTTACAGCCTTGGCAGGTGTTGTGTGTCTTTTTGTCTCTTCTTTGAGCTAGACGCCTGGCTAGAGGTAAGAGGTGGGCAGTGCAGCTTGGCACCTAGTTTCCCCGGACTGTGACTAGAGCACTAGGAGAAAATCAAAATCGGGGGAGAAAAAAGCTCATCCCGGTAGCTAGCTACCTCTGCTATCGTATAGCAAATCGTGTCGATGGTGGTCAAGCTAGGCAAGCAGGCTACGTTCATCCCCATGGGACAGTCAGGCACAAAAGCACGTTAAACTCAGCACCCCTATTTAGATTGTGGTACACAACGTGGAGGATCGGACTGTTTCCTATCCCAAAAGACGGGGCGGTACGCTCGGCAATAACCGAAAGGGAAATCTAAAAGCACAAAGTTTACACATGGTTGAGGAAACAAATGTTGGCATGATAAAAAAAAAGAAGAGAAGAAAAAAAGAGGGTTGGAGTGTACCAAGAAGTCTTGCTACGGAGGAGGCACAGTCTTACCCTAGCTGCAGACTATCGAAAGCAAGTTGGCATGGCCGTTCACAAATTCCCTCAAGCCTCAAAAGCCTCCAGATTTTTAAAAAACACTCACCTTGGCAAAAAAAAAAAAGACTCGGCGAAGAAACAGCCTATAAAGTAAGTGGTCGAATCCGACATACCGGTACAGGCCATTTTAGCAGCTGCCCCGTGTTATCTTCTAACCATGGCATCTACTTTGTTCTAGACTCTACCACTAATTTCAAATGCAACAATGTCGTCTCACCAACAAAAAAAAACAGTGGGCTCTATTCAAAACTGATACGCTTCAAAACAAATCAGGAGGCGGTGTGAGTGCAGAATATGATCGAAAGAAAACAAAAAAGCAGTTTAATCCGATCTGGTTGAGTGAAATACCTAGGTAGTCTCGGTGTCTCGGCCCAAATAAATCCTGATCAATCAATAGGGGTGGGCTTTGTTGAGTACAGTAGAGTGGGCGGGCTTGTCTGACTCCTCCGGGCTGAAAGCAGAGATAAAAGCGAAATGGGCGCAGTGAGGAAAAAAAAAGGAGACGAACGCTTCACAAGGGGCCCAGCAAAATATATATCCGCAAATCGAATATTCATAAGGGGATCGAAGTCTTACCGTGCGCTAGCGGCCCCCAGTTCAGCGTGAATGTGTTATTTTGACAGCTCAGCTCAGTTGGGGGCACAGGGCATTAGCCCGCCTGGGGGTGGTCGTTTTTGAAACCAACGCTATAGTGTTTTGGTGGCTAGTACGCATAGCGTTATGTGGTTGGGTGGAAAATGGGATGACCCTTTGTGCTTTGTGGAAATTCAGAAGCAAGGGTGAAAGAAAAAGCGAGCGGGAAAAAAAGGCAACATCAGATGGCATGCATGCATGTGGTTCTTTTTTTGCTCCTTTGAACCAGGCTTTTTTTTTTCGTTTGTTCTGATGTGAACTAGAACTCGTTGCCTAAAACTAGAACTAGTTCAGGTAAAATCGCGATGATGGCTGATCTTTCTGCCGCCATTGGAGAGATCAAACTCTAGCAAAAAGAAACCGCTGCAAACGGACGGGGGAAAAAAGGAAACGATCGAACTTGTGTGTAGATTTGCACGGTCATGTCCGAATGAGGAACTTGTGTCCTTGAGGCTCCTCTTTGTTAGTGAGATCGAGATCAGTATTTTTTTCTATACCAGTAGCAAGAACGCGTTCAATTTGCCTGCACGTTGTATACACTATTTCCGAACGGTGGCGAGAGACGCACTGCCACAGGTGCCTGATGGGGAATTAGACGAACAAAAAACCCTGGAGCTTCTGGCCATGGGGAGGATCCCAAAGTGAAGATCAAAAGGGGGCGAACATGGTAAAAAAGAAATAAACTAAAGCAGACGTGCCGATAATCTGCCGTGTGATTTGCGATCGTTTTTGAGTTCCGATGAAGAGAGATCTGCAATACCGCGCGTTCGGTTGCATTCACTGTTACTCAATTGCCATTGTTGGGTTGGGGAAATTATTTGTTCCTCGGCTCATTCTCGCTGCTTATTAAGTCTGGAAGTGAATCAACCTCCCATCACAATACCTGTACCGGTAGAGGGGCGAGAAACAATCAAGTTTACATGTACGATATGCACAAGACTCACCTATCAACTACCCAGCAACGACAAGGTAGTACCCAATTTGACGTTTAACTTGCGATGTCGTGGGGGTGTTTAGAAGCGGGGCTCGCATCTAGATTCAATGACCGCCGGCATGTTTTGGTTTTGTCAAGATGACATCCTGAACAATCCAAGGTACAGTATCTGTTGTCTGTACCTTATTCATATTTGCCGAGTCCGTCCTCATCCGACATCGAGCATGATAGGCAAAAGGTGCCCATTTCCCATAAACCTACAATATCTGCCACAGAGAATGGAGCTAAGTGCAGTAGACCTGGAGAAGCACTGCCTCTTTTCCCTTATCCTATTTTCTGTGATCGATCGTCGATCTGAGTATCCCGCCGTGCTGGGACCGAAAATAATGCGCCGTCAAAACATGGTCATGCATTCGTTTCGCGCCCATCAGCGCTGTTACTCATGCGGCCTGGTTTCACTGGGGGGTTGAAACTTGCGGTTGGAAGCCTTTAGTTTTTGTTTGGCTATACGGTATTCTTTGCTGTTCGTTCCTTTGGCTCCCCTTTTTGCAAAATTACACGTCTGTTTAGACTTAGAGATGCGCTCGGTGGGGCGTATGACGAAATTTTTAAATCAGTGTTTATTTGCGCATGGGGGCTGGGTATGGTGTTTGTGAATTTTCTCATCCTTACACCGTAGTTACAGCATGGGATTATAGGGACTTTCCGACCCCGCTTTCCCTGTGCCGTGCATCTATCAGCATGCATGCCTTGCCCTGGATCCCTAGGGTGGGTAGCCCGTCTTCTGGGCCTTGCTTGGTCTGGTTTCCATTGGACGGACCCCATAGTAAGGAAAGTAATTGCTGTAGTAATCAGAATCTGTCCTTGCCTCCCTTGCTTGATCGTGATCGCGATTGTAGCGTTGAACCGCCGAGCCGTTTCTACTTAGCAAGCCATGTGAATGTTTTCCTCCTCCCCAACGAATTCTTTCTCCAGAAACGGCACCAGTTAATATTAGTGGCTCCCTCCCCCACGGCATGACGTTGTAGGGAAGCCGCAAGCGAATCCCAGCGCACGGCCTTGTGGCTGGTGACCTCAGCCAGTGCGCCGATGATTGGCTGTCAAGATCACAGGCCTGTCTGTCAAGCCTGCTTGCCAATTCGGGATGCGGCTGGGCGGGGCTTTGATGGAGTGCAACTCACCTTGGGCATGGTGATTTTCAGCGATTTTCAATGATCTGCCCAGGCGAGAAGCGCTCTGCCGGAAAGTTTGCTCCGGGTCGTACATATATTTCTGGCCTGTCGAGCCTGTGAATGAGCCCCTTGCCGGGCTGCCAAGTCGCCCCATATCGCCGTTTACACGTAAACAGTCAGAGAGAATCACATCTTCAAACGTGCGGGACTTGACTATTTTTTTTTTTTTTTTTTTTTTTACCACGAGGTAATTGTGGCGTCGTAGCAACTGTGATGCCATTGTGACGTTTGACGTGCCGCAAGCCTGCCCCAGATCGCATTGTTTACCCGACTGGGGTTCCATTAAGAGTGATCGTTTAGAGATGCTTTTTGCAATCATTTTGCCAGCCGGCCCTGGGGTTTGCTGCGCCCAGCTGAGTGTTTGGGTAGGTAGGTTACACCTAATACCACCTAACTATGTAAAGTACTATACGGCAAGCGATGCCCACATATTTTTCAATCCACACAAGGGCTGGAACCCACGACCAAGGCGACTTACCCCGACGAGTGGCCTGCATTTGGTTGAGTAATTCCTTTGTACCATGTTGTCCAAACAATAATAATGCGCTCGCTTTCTACTGTACGCTCCCCCTTGTGGCTTGTCGATGCCCACGAGACCAGTCGCTGTGGGTGCACAGCCTATGCAGCTGGTCAGCCTGTACCAAGCTTGGAGTACATGAGAAAAAGAAAGAATGGTAGCAAGGCAGGTGGCTCCGCGGTGAAGCTAATGCACCCGCTGATTGGAGAAGCCCCTCAATTCAAGCCACACCGGTAAACGGGAAACCCATCACAAAATGGTTGCGGGCAGGCAACCTGTTCGGATCCGATTTGCTTTCCACACCGGATGGCACCGAACTAGCCAAGGAAGGAAGCCAGTCTAGACCTGGCCGGGGAGACTTGCTTGTGGTGCTAAGAGCGAATTTGTCCCGCCGAAGCGAAGCTTCGATATGCCGCACACCTCGTCTTGTCCACAACCTTTTTGCCAACGTTTTAAAGCTGCGAGCATCTTGCATGAGGGTTTACAGCTACCTAGCTCAAGGTACTTAGATAGGCGTACAGAATACCTACCTTACCTATCCAAGCTTTTAACTCGATAAGAACGGAAATTGTCTCGCGGCCCAACTTTGTTCACATTGGCATGAAATTTTAGACCCTTCACTTACCGATGTTACGCCGGGCTTCCGTACAGCCACAAGTTGACTCGAATTGATTATTTGTTTCCATGGGTAACTACCTAAGTACCAACTATCCGTATACTTAGGTACAAAGTATCAGGCAGCTATCAGAACTAGAAGCAGAGCATCGTGAGACGATGTTAGTCAGCCCATTAGGCTTTTGCTGCACTCAGGGGGGAAAAAGGATAACTATCGCTCGACCGAAACGGTGGAGGGGATTGTTTGCTTGGTGCAAACCCTAAGTGAAGTAAAACTCACCCCACGCGGAGAAGATTGGACCAGGAAAAAGCATCTAATGCGAGAGTCGGCTGTTCAAGCAAGGGCCGTCGGCTCCAGACCAACCAACTCTCGGCCAGTCTCCCGATTCTTCTTTTTATTCCCCCCTCCCTTTTGACCAACATGCACCCGATAAAACAAACTCAGACATCTTGAAAATAAGGGGGCCCATGTTAAAAAAGCCGGTCTGTACAAAGAATCAAGACTTGATTTGGACCGGTGGCTTAATAGTGTCTTACGGGCGCGAAATGGTGAAATTTTTACCAAGGATGAACATAACTGCAAAATTCCCTAGAGGTTGCGTAAGAACGATGGATACGATACGATACGATGAACGCACCGGCTCTGTGCCAAACCTGGAGTTTTTTTTTGGCTGTCAAAGCGTCGTCAACGTGAGATCACCTAGGTTTTTTTTTTTTTTTCTGTCCTTAGCAGTGGCAGATAGCACAAGCCGTTCCCTTTGGCTCTGGCAGCTCAATAGTGGGTCCAGCCGCATGTGAGAGAAGTTGAGCCTTATTTCCGTTGCTCCTTTGTACTCCACCTATCGACTATTAGCAGTAAGGTACTGCTAGAACCTACTACTTGCGCTAAAAAAAAAAAAAAAGGTGAGCTAGAGTTCCAAACAAGGAATGAGCCCCGCAGACGCGCCAGGCACAACCATAGAGGGGAAAGCTCCCAGCTTACAATCCGAACCGGACAGGGATGTAGGTACATTGACCAGCACTTCCGTCATAAGAGCCTAACAGCTTGATCGAGATCGATCGACGACACACGCCACGGGGGGTCAACCTTTCGATTCCACACACTTTGCGGAAGCATTCCTCTTGACTTTTTCCCAGTCCACCGTAGTAGCCATTTTATTTCTCCATGCCCAGGTGCTTTTTTTTGCCTTCAGAAAGACGCGCCAAGTGAACTTGTTAGCTGCCTTGTTCTAATTAATAATCCCCTTTTTTTCTACTCATTTTGATTTGGCTTATCAAACTTGGCAACAGGTTCTGTGAGAGGCCCCTCCGGTCTTCTCTGATCATCCCGTGTTCCGCCCCGGGGGGTGGACCAATCGGGCACCAAGAGCCAACACACACCTCTCTGTAACTTGACTGCCTGCACCTGCCCTTTGCTACCGAAGCCCGGGCACTTTGCTCCTGAGGACAAGGGTCTGCCGAGCCATCCCAACTTGTTTATAATGATCCCCTTCCCCATCCCTCCAACATGTTTGCTCTATCCTTGGGTCAAGTACTTGACATGAACTTTTCGTCATAAAAGACACTGACTGTTTCAAATCACGATAATTATCACACCTGGATTCCTCGAATATCGACCCTCGTTGTTTCCAGTCAGTTGGTAGCTGTGTACCTAAACCGCTTTGGTCAATCATCACTTTTAAACTTTGCACATCATCGACGCTATATCGACAGCTTATCCCACCGAGCGGCCTTGTATTTACGGTTGAGACTTTCTGCGTACTACCAAAGTTACTCCTGGCCCTTACCTCGTTGGGACGCCACCCCATCGCCCACCGAATAACTGCTTGGAAAGGGGAGGATTACTAAAGACCTCTGGATACCTACCTTTTGTTCCTAGCAATAGCCAGCTACTTTTAGGACGCGTTACCACTTTGTTCAGCTTCTTACGCCGCTCCCCTCAAGCTTTGTTGTCCATCCATATTCGCCCGTTTGCACATTTGCCAGTCAAACACATTGAGGCCGCAGTCTGCAAGATATTGCTTTTGCAGGCCTCCTTTGACGTTCGAACACAACAGAAGCTAGGCAGAGAAGGCCTGGTTTCCTAGCATCCACTGACGATCTTTTGATCAACCTGCTGGGTACCAATTTGTTGTTACACATTTCTTTCGCACATTCAAGATGCCCAGGAGATATCCCGAGACTTCAGGCTCCAAGAAGCCCATGAAGGCAAGTTCACACTTTTCGAACAAAACTCCGATATTTGATCGAGCTCTTGCAACCGACATTGCATTAGGGAGCTTGCAGAGTTCAAGTTACAGTCAGCTAACAAACATTTTAGACTGAGCGATCCCATGAAGAGAACCAAGAGCGGGCGTATATCGCCGCCTCCAGACGATCAGACCGAAGCCTTGAAGCGCGCGTTGCATCCGCACGCCTTGCTTCGGAGATACACAAGAAACGTACAGGAAAGGGGTTCAAGATCACAGAGGAGATAGTCTCGAAGGAGGAGATGTACGAGGAGGAGGAAGATGACATCCCTATGAGCATCCGCGCAAGCTTGGGATCATCACTTCATACCAGCTCAGCACACTTCAATGCCCGGATGGACGCCTACGTCGCGAAGCACATGGGCATGGCACAGATGGCAAGAGAGCTCGAGATTGGCCAACAGTTCGAACAACATTTCCCTGGCTTTAGCAGCATGAACTCTCGGGCACGGATGATGCAGCAGCAGCAGCAGATGCAACAGCAGGCTCAATACCACCAAGCTGTGCAACCACAGCAGCAAATGATGCCTCAAAATACCCGACACCTCTCATATGCACAGCAGGATATGCCAAGCCGCGACTTCTCCCAATCGCCTACTTCAGATGTTCACTCCCAGTTCCAGTCACCAGTGACGCGGACTACCTCCCTGAGCGAGACATCTTGCAGTCCACAGGCATCTTATGTGCGCCGTCATACCGTCCCCGCGGACGGCATGGACAACACTGCGGACGTCGAGAGGATGAGGATGATGAGTTGTCAGCGCCACAACTCAAATGAGACCGTTTCCACACCCGCATTGACAACAGCATCGGGAGGAGACTCGCCCCAGGCCCACCTGCATACGCCCGAGCTTAACGTCGCGAACCCCTACATGACGACGGATACCCTTCGCCCGATGGTTCCTACAGCACCCATCGTCAACGGCAACTCGGTCTTCACTTCCCAGCTCCCTGCCAACGTGGAGCAGATGCTTTCAGGTCCTTGGGTAGACTACAGCATGACTTACCGTCACTCTTCGGTCGAGGCACAACAGTCACCTTTGACAGGACACCATGGAGACCAGGAAATAGACCAGCTTCCGGAGTGGCTGCAGACTGACCCGGATCAGAAGACACACCACAGCTACCTCCACACCACGAGTGCCGAGGCTCACGGTTGCAACGACGCTTTTGCGAGCCCGATCGGCGTGAACCACATGTTCCAAGACGATGGAACATTTGGCGGTGTCACCGATGGACTCGGCGAGGATATGAACTACAGCCTTGAAGAAATGGACATGGACCAGTACTTCAACTTCGAGTCATTCAATACGATACCGACGCAGCCCCAGACTTGAAAGGTTGATAATCGTTTGATTAAAGGATCGGGAGTCTTGTCCATTCGACCTGTCGCTACTAATAAGCTCAACCTCCGAATTTGAGAGCGCCGAGGCTTCGAGCCCAAGTCAACATAATGTACATCTACGACACCAAAAGTCTTGTTTCTGCTTTTTTTTCTCGAATTCAAAGTTGAAGAAAACAGCTATTCATTTACAATACCGCAGCTCCAACAATAGTTTTCGGGACCTCGGATTTCATTGAACAACAAACCGAGACCATACGCAATTTTCGAGCCCAACAGTCACGGAGGCCGGCTGAATTCGGTTCTTCAATTCCAGACCACTCACAGTACCAGTGGTCTCATGTCGTCACCCAGCTTTGGGCTGATATTTTGGGCATTCGTCCCATTTTTTTTTCTCATCACGGAGGAAATATGTAAGGAAAATGCAAAGGGATATAAACAGGCATGCACGGCATCGAGTATTTTGGCTCGAGATTATGAGAGTTACGCAAGGAGTTTTGGGCGCACGCATACATGATGGATTTGCATTTCAAGGGATAAAGAAGAAATCACCTTGATCGATATACGGACGGGCTAGTTTTCTCCTTGTCCTTCCTTTTTGACTTTTTTTTATAGCAGGCCGTGGACCATGTTCTATGTGCTTTTCTGCTTTTGTACTATTAAGGCCTTTGAGCCTTCAAGGGACTTAAATCAGATACCCCGCCTCCGTTACGGAGGAAACAAAGTTGACCGCCCGATGGGTTAATACAATCAAGGTTAGCTTGAAAATATACAATTGAAATTTGTTCGACGGTCGTTCTCTACATCATCTGGCCGTGTGAGTTGCGTGTTATCAAAGTTGGCCATGCTCATCCTCATCTGAGGTATGGCACACATTAGACGAAGTAGGTTATTCTGGATAGAGATTGCATCCGAAGTACGTAGGTGAAAAGAAAACACACTACTGCTGGATTCTTGATGGGTTCGACCCTTCACAGCTCAGGGCAAGCAATACCGAATTTAAGGGTCAGAGACCACCTTGCTTTGTCGTTCAGGGACTGGTTGACATCAATACCCAATTCTATCACAAAAAAACTACTTATAGATTCGCACGAATTTACCCGTATGATAATAGCACGCAGCCAAATGTCTGTCTTTTGCCAGAAACGATATGTCATATTTTATGAATATCAAAAACCAGGTTATTCGGTCACACTAGTTGAACAAGGGATGATAGGGAAACACAGTCAACACAGCAGTCAAATGAAGAAGCGACTCCATTGAGAAACATAAACAGAAGACCAAGTGTTTGATGGTATCGGCGCCTAATGTATCTCAACAAGGAACATCTCTAGCTGGGAAAGGAGTTGGGTAGGTGTAAAAGTATGAAGTATGCTGGGCCGATTTGGATTCATGTACCTGCCTTCGGACGGGCCGGTCTCCTTTGTCTAGCGCGGGTATGTGCATTAATCTATGAACGGAATGAAGGCTAGAAAGATTGCGATCCCAAGACCCTGCTTTGTTGTTAAAGATTCTCGCTCGGTTCGACAAACATTGGGCGAGAATATGTGACAGTTGGCCAATGCCCACCATAACCAACCTCCTGACACAACCATGCTTTGATCTGTCATATCCAGGCATGGCGCGGCCTGATAACAGGTCTTTTTTCGTCAATTCTTTTGTGGTCAAATTCATGAATGGAAGAAAGCAAAAAGTTCATGAAAACTGCTCTGCAATATATTTATATGCCAGCATTCTTATTCCTTTATACAGAAGCTGCACAAGGCAGGTCACCAGAAGTATGCATCCGGGGGAAGCCACAACCGAAACATGCATGTGTTTTGACAAAGGGATGGTTGCCAGAATGTGCCGGGGGCACACCATTGTCGTTTTGTGATAACGATACCCTCTCCAAACAAGACAGGAAAGAAAGTTGAGTTGTCACCAATCTCATCTTGGCAGAGGGGCATACTGCAAAGGAGGCGGTCCTATTCTTGTGCCTCTTAATCACGGCGACTCCGAGATTCTGTTTCCAGAACAATGACAGGTAGCAGCAAAACCTGCGTGAGCTGATGATAATGCCGCTCTTGCTGGAAAGCTCCATCTCCCTCACCCTCCCAGGTAGCCGGCAGCAGGCAGTTCTTGAGATGTATAAGACTTTGGTCTGCCAGTTTGGCTTTCCGTCTCTAGTGAATCCGAATAAGTCTCCTCACATGTAACTAGCTCGTCATCGCCGACAGCCTCACAACCAGCGACCTCGCCATCTCCTCTGACAACCTTTTAAAACAATCCATAACTTAACCACTTGCAGCACTTGCCTCCCTCCATCAAACACATCTCACAGCCATTCTGCCCCAAGTTCACATCAAGCCCTTCTTTCTTTTTGCCGAAAATAGTATCATAAACAAAAAAAACACAAAACTTCAGCAGTCATGCCTCGAAGCGGCTACGACATGGGCAAACACACGGGCGAGGGCGGCACGCGCAGCGTCGGAGGCTCGGCGTCTTCGAGCTCCCAGGGCCAGTCGGGCGGGGCGAAGAAGGGCGGGAAGAGCGATGGTTCCAGGACCAAGAGCCACGGGGTAAGTGTTTGAGCTTTTTTTTTCGTCACCCACAACGGGACATTTGTTCCTGGAACAAGGTGGAAAAAAAGGGTTTGCTGACGGGAAATGGCATAAAACACTCTAGAGCTCAGAGTCGAGACAGTCCAGCCATGGCTACTACTCATGAACACAATCATAGACGGTCATGCAAGAACAGCAAATTGTACGTCCTCATCTGGTGGTCCCCATCATAGACTAGCGTCAGCGCATGGTATAGATGACTTACCATTCGGCCAGATCACTTAGAACGGCGGTGGGACCAAGGCAGCCTTCCTCTTACTTCATCTTGATGGACTGTGATTGGCTTTTGGGATTTAGATATATGGGTGTTTCAATGGGGAGGAGACATAGATCTGATTTTATAGACCGGCGTTCATGGTACGGCGATACCCCTGATAATGTATTCCATAAAACCATCATCGTGATGTGACAGTATGATCAGAATTTGTCAAAATTTTCAACTCCTGGAATGGGTACCGAGTTACATTTATTCGTCGACTCTGGGGTATCTACAGAAGCCAATAATCTGTTACGGCTCTAGGCTGACATTCACTCATCTGCCTCCTGCTTTTTTCTCTTCTTGTCCTTGTCCTTGCCATCTTTGTCTGTAAACTGACGGCCATTCGGGCCTCTCCCATCCTTCTTATCCCCTTTCTGACCCGGACGCTCTTCCTTGACTCTCGGCTGTGGCGTCTTTGCCCACCGGGCCTCCTCGGGCTCGACCTCCTTCGCCCACCGTATCCACTCTGCCCGCTTGCGAACCCACAGCTCGCCCTTCCACGCAGCCCAGACCTTCCTGCCCTGGGGAGTGCTGCGTAGGCTCGCATCGTCAGCGGTCAGCAACTCGACGATGCTTTGCTTGATAAAGAAGGGAAGCGCGAATCCCTCTGCCTTGGAGGGAATCAGCGCGACGGCGTTGATCACGAATGATCCGGTGAACGAATGCGCGAGCTCCATGGCGTGCGGCTTGAGTGCCGTTACCAGCATCTTGTGGTAGATGGGGTTCGAAGACGGAGCGGACAAGGCTGCTGTCAAGAATTTGGCTGTCGCGGTTGACGATGTCGCTAGGTGCAGCAGCTTTTCTTGGTCAAGGAAGAGGAGAGAGCCCTGTACGGCCTGTGCCGGTTTCCCACCAATTTGTATCATGGTTGTTGCCAACTTGGTGCCATTGCGGATGAGATCATCCTTCTTCTTTGGTGGATCTGCAAGAGGTTCCTTCTCTTGAGAAACGGCCGGTTTGTCTTTTCTGTCCTTCTTCTCCTTTTTATCCTTCTTGTCCTTCTTATCCTTCTTGTCTTTCTTGTCGCCTTGGTCCTTTTCAGCTTTTTTGACCTTGTCTTTCTTTTCTTCCTTGTTGGTGTCCTCGTCGTCAAGATAACACAGCGTGCGGACAAGTGATCCACCCAATGCGCTGCACGCCTCTGTTACAGCCTTTAGCAGAGCATCTGCTGATACAGAGGCTTCACGGGCATGACAGCGCTCAAACAGCAGCGTCAAGATATTGAAGCGGCCTTTCGACACTAGCATTTCCACTTTCGGTATCGTCTTAAGCACGGCGTCCGCCAAGTCCTCTCGACTCAGCCTGACCAATGCCTTCATTGCTACATATGTTGCCGTCTCGTTACGGAGGAGTGTCTCAAACCGAGGCCCAATGATGTGACTCCACAGGCCTTTGAATATCTTGCCTGGGCAATGGCTTACGAGTGTTTCGAGCAGGCGTGATCCTATCGAGTCGTAGATCGTGCCACTGACAAACCTTGCCGCTTCCGAGGTCTCTTCGCTCAAGGTGGACGGTGCACCGGGAAGTAGGCGCTCAAGCAAGGTTTGTGGCGCACCCGCTTCCTCCTTGGGCTTTTCTTCAGCTGCCTCCAACTTTGCCTCCTCCGCTTCCTGAGCTTTTGACTTGCGTTTGCTGTTGGCTTTTGTATTGAGCGCAATGTCAAGCTCGAGCAGCAGTTGCAGGATTGGATTGCCAGTAGGGTGCTTGACCATGACGGCGAGCATGGTCGGGTCTAGTGCAACTAAAACATCGGATATAATCTTGCGAACTGCCATATCGAAGCATGCCGGAACAGCTCTCGGTTGGTCGCCAGTTTCCTCCGTTGCTGTCCACCCGTCTGGTAAAGCGATCTGCTCCTTTCTCTTGCTCTGAAGTAGGCTTTTGGTCGCCACTTGACTCAGCGGCCTACCGGAAAGGACGGTGAGTAGCACTCGGAGTGTGTGGGAGCCGAAGGTGTCGGTCATCAGGACGGTCAAATGCTCCTCAAGCTCATCCAAGACTAACAAGAACAGCTCCTCCATGGTCAACAAGGGCTGCTTCTCTGCACCGTCCCCGGCGCCCTCCTCCTGTGCATCCTTATCGTTGCCCTCAACCTCTCCAGTCAGCTCTCGGGTGATTACCGGAGCAGACTGCAAGAACAGCTGCTCACAGCAATGACTGCCGAATCTGTGAGTGACGAGCGTCGGGAAATGGTTCGCAAAGGCATCGAAAAGGCCCTTCTTCTGCCTTGTGTTTGACAGCAGAATCAACCGCTCCATCAACCTCGAGCACGACTGACTACAGGCGAGCTTGAGTTCCTTGCCCTTGGCCACTTCAAATATCGTGGCGAGGAGCTCCTCACGGTCCACGTTCGGGTCGTCGTCCTCGAGGGCATTGTCTAGTCGCTTGAACTCCTCCTGCTCGTCTTCGGTGAGCATTCCAAAATACTCGCGCGTCTCTGGAGGGCCTGCTGCACCGGTGTCTTCATCGAGAGGTATGAAGTCGTCATGGATTATGTTCAATTCGGCGGGTTGCTCCTCGATGTTGTGCTTGGCTTCCTCGGCCGCCTCATTCTCGCGTTCGGCCGCCAATCTCCTCCTCTTGCGCCCATGGTGGCCTCGGTGCTGTTCGCTCTTTCGTTTACCCATTGCTTCAATCAGGATGAGCCGCGGCTCTATTCAAGAAGCTGGTGAATAATAGGGGTTGTCGGCACTGCGCGAAGCAAGTTGGGTAGGCAGTTGGGGCAGTAGGCAGGACTTTGGCGGATAGAAGAGGGAGCTCGAGACTTTTCTCGTGTTATCTTATCAGCAACTTTTTTTTGAACTGCAGCTGCAAAGACAAGCTGGGGAGGAGCGGGGCATGTTGACGTTGCATCATTAGATTAGTCAGCCGTGCATCAAAACGGGATCCACTTGCTTCTTGGTGCTGTTTAAACTTCGCTACTACCGCGACCCAGTAAAACAACCGAGTATATTCTAACCATCGACTGCAACAGTTCTTGTATGCTAGAGATTTTTATGCCTAGTTTCGCATGTTCTACAGCCTGCCAACTCATTTCATCACTCGTTTGCCTCACAATCATTGCTGATGATATACAAACTTTATCGAGACTCATGCATGAGATATCCATGGTCGAGATCAATTGGAAACAACAGTTGGGAATGCACGGGGCCAGGCTCTTGGTAGCAGAAAGAAATTATATTCTGTGATGTTACAAGCCTTGCATTGACCTTGCCATAGTTCCCGCTCTCTTGAACCCTAGCAATAATTGAGATTGTCGCTCCCTTACACGAACAAACCCATTCGTCAATCAACCGATTAACCATGTCTTCATCTTTGTAAAACCAGAACAGGTTAAGAGCCAATATGGATCCTCACCAAGACTTGACCAGGTACCTGCGGTCCTTGCAAGGCATCATCCGCCATTCTATCCAGAGCCACAATATGGCCCCCGCTGGCCCGTCATCGGGACTCGGTGGATTCGGGGGGAGACGAGCCGTTGCTGGAATCAAGGTCCGGCACATCAACAAGCTCGACCCAGAGCTCCAGTGTCTCTATAACCTCTGCTGCTTTGACATCGGTCATTTTGTTCTTGAGGTCGTATATGTTGTCATCAATGAGATCTAAAGCCCGTTGGTGGAACATCTTCGTACGGGAATAGTAGCGCTCCAGGGTATTTTTCTGCTCGAGCTGCTTCTGCAACAGCTTCTCCTGCCTTTCAATCCTCGAACGACTGACGTTTCTCCTCTCTAGCGTCCAATCTGTCGACGCCGCCTCTCCCTGCTCTTGAAGTCTCGCCAGGCCGTCTTGACTAGGCCGCTCCATGAACTCGGCGCTGGGTTGCACCCCGTACCTCATGGCGATACCCTCCGCCCTGATTTTCAGCTGCGCCTTGATGTGGCGGTCGTTGATGGAAGCGCAGTTGGCCCGGTGCTCGGAGATGACCGCCGCGCACCTCGCAACTGCCGTGCTCAGGATCTCGATGCACCCCGACGCATACGTGCCCGCGTCCCTGCGCCCATGGCACCGCGACCTCCACACCTCGTACCAGAGGTTGGGCTCCCGCACGCCCGCCGCCTCGGCGCGCAGGTGTCGGATCGCAGCCGCCGTCTCCCGCGACTTTCTGTGCTCGTGGAGGCCCAAGTCGCGCTCCAGAACCACCAGCTCGGTCTGCAGGGCGTCGACGGCGGCGTCGTAGCGCTCGACGTCCAGGTTGTGGTCCGTGGTGGCCGCGCGCTGCGATGCGAGGTAGGCGGCGCTCGAGCCGGGGGTGGACGCCGGGGCGAGGAAGAGGGCGTCGTATCGGGCGCAGATGGCCTTGAATCTTGTGTTCCTGTCGACGCAGTCGTTTTGGAATGTGTGGATATCCTCGAGGAAGCTCCGGACCTCGACGAGGATCTGCTCGTTTGTGGCGAGGCGGCGGTTGTAGGTTGCAAGCCAGGCGGCCTGCTTCATGGGGAGTGAACAAGATTGTGTTAGTAAGTTGTCTTGAATTGGGGTTCGAGGCGCTGACCAAGGGGGTTTGCTTTACCTCGTCGTCCGTCATGGTTGGAATGATGCTTGATTACAATTATGTGGATTTGCAGGTCTGTTGGGCGTTGGTTGCAACAACTTTGGTGGAATTCTTTTTTGGAATCGATGTCGGCCATGGTACATTTGTCAAGTGAGTGAGTTCTGAGTCCATCTTTGACGCATTTGTTTGCCGGCCCGCTTGATATTTGCCTAACCTGCACTTATGGGTTGGTTACCTACAATCCCATTGACAACATGGACAGTACTATTGAGACCAACATCTGAGAACCTCAATACGCTGGAAGTTGGGAGAACAAGCTCGATGCATAAAACAGAAGAAACCATTATCTCAGGCAGAACTACAGCTAAGTACATGAAACAAAAGGTCAACCACATCGCATAGATGTCTAACAAAACTCCGGTACTATAAAGACTCTGATCAGAGAGACATCCCAAACAAGAAAATATGCCAAAAAAAAGAAGAATGAAAAAAAGCAACCAACACCAAAAAACGCCGCTTTCCAAGATGAATGTACCGTACCTTACCTTACCATACCCTAAAGAAATCAAGCCCAGGTATAAAACAACACAAGACACGAATTTCGAAACCCCCTCCTTTGGTTTTGGATTATACCGAATCGGCAACGGGAGCCACCTCCTCTTCTCTTGGCTTCTTGGGTTCGCTGAAGCGGCTGGGAACCTTGCGCTTGACCCTCCTCCTCAGGGCCCACCATTCCTGGTCATAGGCAGGCGGCATGGCGCGCGTGCACTCGACGAGGTTGTTGATGTTGTAGACGCCCAGCATGCTCAGGCGGACGTACTCCCTGGCGTACTCGGCGTTCCACGCGCGCTGCTCGACGCCCATGCGTGCAAAGTCGAGAAACCTGGGTCCGGTCCGCGGGTCCAGTGACAGGTTGACGTCGCTCTGGAAGGTAAAGACGTCCGGATCGCCGCCGGGGAACGCCAGGGTGTCGCGGTAGAATTGTGTGTCCCAGTAGCCCGGCGAGCTGTCCTGCGCGTCGCCCTCGCGGTCCGCGTTGACGAACCGCTGGTTGCTCGTGGTGTGCGCCCCCAGCAGCGCCGCAAGCCCGTTGGGCATAATAGTTTTGTTGACAAAAAGTTCAATGTTGAATTCGGCGCTGCCTTCGACGGGCGGGAGGAGTCCTTCAGGGGCGGGCACGCGCGAGTCGATACGGCCGATGAAGGACCGGATGCGTGGGCCCTGTGGACACGACACGGCCGCTACGGTGGCGCCGAATTGGATCAGGTCCGCCATACCGACGCCGTATTCGTTGTAGTAGTCGTACCATTCTTGCATTTGGTCGACGATCTCGGCCAAGCCACGGTTGTCCCGCCGAGCCATCTCCTCAGGGGCCAGCACGATGGAACCGTCCGCACCCCCGATCGGTGCCGTGCCTTTGGACCAGCCGGCAGCGTCGTGGAAACCTAGACGAATGGCTGCCTGTGCAGCTTTTGTGCAGCTGCCATCTCTCGCCGTGAACATGTCATACATGTCGTATCCGACATACCACCAGATGCAGCAGACGTCGGCCCTGCACGCGGGCGTGCCCATGTCTGGGACCGAGTCGATGGAGGGATAAATGTCGGTGCCCTCGGCGGGCTCGTTTGGGGCGCGGACTAGAATGTTTCGAACGGACCTGCCCACAACTGTGAGTCCAGCATCGGGGATGTCGACGAGATCACCGATGACCTCGGTTGAGTCAAGAGGTGAAGGTGCCAGTATGGGACCACTCGTGATTAGGTCGCCTTCGTGTCGAATGGTCGAGTTGATGGAACCCTGGGCTTTTATTTGTGCGATCAACTCGTTCATCCGCCCCATTCCTGGATAGGCGAGCACCAAGCTGCCGCCTGCTGAGGCGGCCACGCAAGCCTTTGTCACCAACGAGCCGCGCATTATGGTGTTGCCCTTATGACTGCTGTTCTCTGGTACTGTCTGGAGTCTCGAGGGGGTATATGGTAGTAAGACGAAAAAAAGGGGGTATACGCAGGAGTACAAAAGAACACGCAGTTATGATTGAGAAGAAAAGGAAGACAATGAATAGGATATGAACAAGGACAAGAAAAGGACTAAGTCGAGAAAAGTCCAGAAGTTTAGTCAATGACGTTTGCCAGCAAGCTTAAATCTTTTTGCACTCCGGAGTGACAATGGCAACTACCCTATGGCAAATAGGACTCCGGGGGAAAGCTTGTGTGGTCCGAAAGAGCCAGGACCGTGACAAGAATCGAAGAGGAAATGTCAATCTCTTAAAGTCATGGGCCGCAGGGTCCAAGCTCAGGCACACATGTTGTAGGTTTTGAGGCAATGTTACGAGGCCGGAGGTAGACCAGGTGCGGTTTCGTACACAGTACCCTTGCCTGTTCGGTGTCGGGAAGACCGCATTCCTCTGGATTTCGGGAAGGGCCCTTCCGTACAGCGGCTGAACCCCAAGACTGGATCCAGCTGGTCCTGACATTCTTCTCGTCGTCGTGGACCAACCATCCTGATGGGCTATCAGACGGTCGGTCAGCCAGATTGACATGGTGAATTGCATTTCCAGGAGAAACAAGTCACATCAATCTTGCTGGACTGTCAGTTGCTTACGAGATTGATGGTTGAGAATATGCTTAAGACTCTGTATGGCGTGGTAAGTGATGTGGTAATCACCCATGTCAGCGATAATGAGTTGGCAGCTCAGAAAGCCCTTGTTTGCTTCGTAAGAGCCCATTTACTCCTGACGTCGTTCAATTCACCAGCTGCCTTTGGCAGTGTCGCGGATGCGCTGCTCCTTGTACAATTGATCACACCATAAATTGAACATGCCCTGTTCGTCTCGTCCGATTGGCACCAACTGCCGTTCCTGAGCTTCGGGCCGGCATCTATGCAAAAATCAGCAATTATTTGCCTGGGCCACGGACGAGTCCGATGCATGCTGCAAGGAACAGGACGAATGTGGAAGCATGCTTGGGTAGTGGAAAGACCTGGCAACTGGGCCTTCTTCCTGTGCAACGGTCGTCCGATGTAGCCCTTGAACTGTGTCGGCCTGCGCTCAGTAATCACCGGAGTCTATCATCAACACAAATGTGTGATGATAACCTGTTTAGCCGTTGTATTCTTGTAGGCGCTGATTGTGAACTAAGTGAGCCTGGTCCAATATCTTTGTTGGGCGCCTTGATAATCTGATCTGGGCAAGATCAATATTGGGCAGGAATCACAAGAACGAGAAAAGTCCTGTCGTCTGTTGATTTGGAAAACTCATAAATAACACTCAAATTACAGATTCAGAGAATCTAAATGAAAACATGGCTGCCCCGAAGCCTTGCATACAGCTCAATTCATGACAACGACCTCTATATGCGATTCAGGGAGAATTTGACCTACTTCTTGGGATGACAGATACTGGTAGGCGTGTTGCCACGTCGGCACTAATTGCTGGTACCAATACTTTGTTGCTAGGTCAAGAATCTTTTATTCCTTTGGCTTAAGGCTATTGCGCTGACAGGAGGCAGGAATGCATCAGTGGCGGGTAAGACAGCAGTCATGCCTCGGTGCTGATATCGTTCGCTCTCCGTTGGGCTGGGAAATGCGTGACGCCAGCGTGACGATTGGTGTTAATCAGCTCGCTATTCATTGACAGTCTTGATGATCTTGAAGAAAATTAGCCTGAGACGGCATCAAGGGCAATATATGGCTGGATTCATGAGCGGGTCTCTTGGAGATCTTGCCGATAGGGCCTCGACTTGCTACCTAGACGTAGGAGAAAGCATCATTTGTTTGAGCAAACTTGGGTACCTGATATGGAAGGTGCTTGTTTCGAGGCTGGTTGTAGTTGCTACACTGGTGAGTGGTCCTAGATTGCATCCGGACCTCGAGCAAACCAAGCTTGAAAGCTAGTGGTCGATGGAATGCGGAAAATGTTCGAGCTTAGATCATGGAAAGGTGCACAAGAATGAAGCAAAAGATTGGAGTGCATGGTGCCCGTTGAACGAAAGAGGTAGTTTCAAAGACTTATCCGTCGGCAGTTTGGTCGGCAGATTGAAGAGGGTAGAAAGCAAGGCCGGTTGCGGAAGGCGAGGTGCGGAAAGTGAAATGTGGAAGCCGCAAACGAGGCAAGTTCTCAACCCCCTGACTTGATTTTTAGAGGTCTTTTTGTTCGTTTGTGCCGAAATTTTCTCGATCCGTTCCCACCCACAAGAAACGTCGGCCTTCTGTCAGGCACCAAGGAAAGACGATCAGTGACGTAGCCGCGCCGATCAGCTAAGGTAAAATCCAGACAGACAGCTATTCATGGCACTCATCACTCCCTGGACAAGGCTGAAACTGATCTTGGAAAGGCTCCTTTTTTGTTGCTGGAATTTCCTGACTAGATCTAGATTTCGTCATGTCCTGGAGGCTCGTTATCCTTAGAGCAAACCTTGATTGGCTAGGTAGCTAATTCTGGCTACTTTTGCTGGGTATAGCCTCATTTTGTTTGCAGCTCCTCTTCTCGATGGAAATGGTTATTGAATTGACAAGCTGAGTTAGGCAGCAGACAAGACGTGTCGCTTGGGATTATCTTGGTCACAATCTTGGGGTAGAGAATTATGATAAAGCGGCTAACGAAGAGGCTGAAGGATGCAAATGTCAATCTGTCCGGCAACCATCTTAAGAAAGAACGGACAAGGGGGGAAAACAGCAGTCATAACCGCCATAGCAGCAACTTCAATTGCTTTCAAATACTATTGAAGAGCCCTTGTGTTTTGATTGGTCCTTGTAAAGCTGCACACTCTTGTCAAGACCAACGAGCATGGCCCCAAGTTGCACCCCGTCGCCCAGACAAAAAGGCATTACACCTAACATAACCTTTACAAATATCCGGATCCCCCCTGAACTCGTCCTGGGGACACTTGTTCAGAGCGGCGACACCCTCATCCGACCATCTCGATGATGTCGACATCAAAACGTGCTAAAGGCCTTGGTAGTACACAGTAAACAGACGGGATTTTATCGGCCAGCCCCTTGTCGAACAACCGATGGTACGGTTATACTACAACAACGATGCAGACAGTGACGCCGGATTTAGTCGTACCAGTATTTTGAGTAAGTCCGGGGCAGCATATGTGATGAACTTTTACCCAGTATTATCAAGGGGGAGCGTTCATTACTTGGACGGTGGCAACCGGGACCCCAAGACGGAGCACGCCCACGTCCCCCCATAAGTCCACCGCGGACTTACTAGTCAGGTCGGTGCTTGTCAAAAGTCTTACCTCAGCCTTTTCTTTTTGTGGGAGGGTAAGTCGGGAACTTGAACAACGTGACTTTTTTTTCCAAATCGAGAAGTTTAAGTCGAGAATTAATCCCACGCAAGGTAAGTGGTGGGGGTGGCCAATTGCCAGCGAGGTATGCAGTGAATAGGTACGGGTGATAGATATCATGTAATCCGGGTGATGTTTGTACCTATCACGTAAAGCCAGTAATCATGGGGTACTGTTGTTTCGAAACTTGCCCCCCCGGCGATAAAGTTCATTTTCACCCTTACTTGGTAAGCTCCCAGCCTCTCTCAATGTTCAGACGAAATTTTTGCTTCATGGCATGCTATTTCTTTTTCCTGAGGCCGAGCAAGGGATTTGAGTATGAGTAAAATTTGGGATGAAGAAATTAAGGACCATGGCATTGTGCGTTTTGGTGTAAGGTAGTAGAAGAGGACAAACGTAGAAGCCAATGGGTTCTTGAGGTCCAAATTGTGTAGGCCAGTTTTTGGCATGCTATTTTCATTTTGATAGGTACCTTAGCTTAGCTTAGCTTAGCTTAGCCTAGCCTGGCTTATTGCTGCAAGGGCTGCAAGGGCTGCATAGTGTGTACATAGGGTATAGACACTTAAATAGCCAAGGTACATTAGCTGTAACTGAGCTACGGATAAGAAACGCGACTTGAACTGTTCAACAGTCTTTTTGTCTCGTACTTCACAAGTCAAGATCTCGGCTGCCTCAAATCATGGTGGGCCGCCCCCGTACTATAGTACTATAATTCAAGCAGAGCACTATATTTAAATTCATGTAGTGCTTACGATTCTTTCTCCGATTTCTCAGTAATACTATGCACAACCACAACTCTATACCGAGTCATTGGTCGGTAGTTGGGATGATATCACAGCAAACCTTAATTCGAGAGGGTATGATCTCACAAGGCGCTCCTCCCCCACACAACCAACCGACTGACTGACTGAGTTGGCATTAATTATTTTCACTAATGGATGATATGGGGTCTACAGAGAGTTTGCTTTCTTTCATACCTACCACATAGCCAAGAAAACAACCAAGTCAGCTTTGCGCGACGCTCCCCAAAACCGGGCAGTGAACTTGCTTTGCCCCAGAATTCCGAGCCCTTGCAGACGAGTGAAGAAGGAAAAAAACAAAAATAAAAAAAGAGAGACCATCTGATGTCTATCGAGATCCGTCCTTCTGTTTTGGCATCGCACGTGTGAAACGCACTTTTTTGGGCTTTGCGCCGATCAGATCCAGTGCTCTCTGCAGCTGCATAACAACCTAAGCTGCTAAAGCTGCTCGGAGCTTCCCCCGTGGCAACTTCCCCCTTAAGAAACTCTTGATCCCGGTCAGTACCATCCTCCAAGTCACGACTCTTTTTCTTTTTGTTTTTGTTAAGGCATTTTGGAAACTCTGGGTTCGAAACATGGGAAAAATCAACACCCGTCTACGATATTGCATCACTTACCGATAACAACCACTATTTGTTGCATACAGTGACAAGGGGACAAGCGGCGCTATTTCCAACGTTTGCTCGCCACGACGACCACCCCCCGAAAAACTTTAACTCGGGTTAAAGTCGCAACAAGACAAAAAAGGAAAAAAGGAAAAAAAAGGCCACTAGCCGAGCCTCACCCCCACGGGCCAAACCACCCCCTCTCAAATCCCAGATGCAATCTTCTCTACGGACACCAGGTTTACGTCATTACGGGCCACCACGTGTGGGAAATAAAACCCCATCCGCACCATCACGAGAGCGAGGAGGCGGACTTGGGAGTCGATCATCACTGCTGCGGCTTCCCCCGGCGACGACAGGATCAGATCGGCACGGCCGCTGCTGCGCCCCCAGATGATGGCTCCCTCGATAGCTGCTGCGACGTCGTGGGCGACTGCGGACACAGATGGACTACCGCTGCTGACGAGACGGGGAGGAGGGAAATACGAACAGCCCTTTGCGACGAGGCCGGTTAGCGTCGTCATCGCCTTGATTTCTTGTTGTATCTTGGCCTGCTTCACCAGTACGCCGCATCCCCCTCAGCTTTCCTCCTCATCGGCTCTCCTCTACGGGTCGGGAGTTACTTGGTAAGCTATCCGGACAAACAGCTGACGACCCGTTTCTGGTGCAGTGAACAAGGCTCGTATTGTGAAAAGCTGGCTCAGATTGCCATATATACAATGGCGTGAGTGCTCAGAAAGACAGAAGATTCTTCCTCATTTCCTTTTTATATATGGAGAGCTCGACCAAATATTCTGACAAACTTCCCATCCTAGTGGTTCTGTCAATATATACAATGTCATTCACCTTTGTATTTGGTTCCTCCATACTGCAGTTTGGATTCGGCTCGGAGCTCAACTACGCGACGTGCTCAGCAGCAACTTTTCTCTGTCTCGGCGCATATGTGGCGACCAAAGTGGTAAGGGAGGCTGTGTGCTGTGGCTTTTCATTCAAATGGGCAGCTTTTTGAACTGATATATATATATACAACAGTTCATATACCTATTTCTGGTCGATCGAGTGGTACGTCACGGATCCCCGTGGAGTGGATGCGCATTTGATGTGGACCTTCTCGGTTTTTCTGACAACTCGCAAAAAAAAAATCAGCACATTGTTCGAGATTCGAGTAAATCCCGTCTTCGATCCAAGCTATACCTGGTCAACTCTTTCGGCATGATGGGTATGTTGTTGGTCCATGCAAAAGAATAGGGGTTCTGGAATATGTGGAACTGATTCATTGTCGTCACAGGGGTATATATAATCATTGTGATTCTGAACTTTACCTTGTATGTCAAACGAATCCACCCACCCACCCATACTCAAAGTATTTGGAGCTCGACTAACCTCGTCGCAGTCGTATCACGGATTACGATAGTGGAATGTGTGTCATTGGCATGAAACAGCCCGTCATGATACCCCTGATCACATTCGACGCCTTTGTCAACGTCTACCTCACTCTTCTCTTCCTTATCCCATTATTAAGTGAGTTTGGTCTTAATAAAGTGCCCCCTTATCTGGGCAGCCAAGTTTGGGTGCTGACAGCTTCACTACTCCAATAACAACAGAACTATACTCGGTCAAGCTCACCTTTGCAAGACCCATGACAGTCCAGCTGCACTCGGTGAGCATGCCGAGAACGGCACCAAATATTAGGCTTCAGAGGCTGGCGATGAGAACCTTTATCGGCTCCTGCTGCACACTCGTGAGCAGCGTCACGTACGTAGTTCCGTTGCAGTTTGCCCGGTCAACAAGCTGGGGGTCAACACTGACTGACAATGATGTCTCGGGCGAGGAGCAGTAATCTCACCGTCCTGACCGTGTTGAATGGCGAGGTTTCGTGGCTATGCCTGATGTGCTGCAACAGCGACAGTAAGTTTTCTGCTCGGTTTTTTCTTGCCCATGCCGGCCGAGCCATCTGCGAAGGAGGGAGAAGAAAAAATAAATAAAAAGAAATTAGGCTGACGGCCGCGCCCACCCACCCCGATAGTCCTCTTCTCGGCGATCGTAATACAATGGGTAACGGCAAACGACCACGCCGCATCGAGAAAGGTGGAAAACAGGCCATCGAGACCCAGGACGGATCCCATGTCCGTCGTGACGGGCTCCTCGGACGAGACGGCCGTTGCGTTCTTGGGCAGGGCGCAGGCCAAGTCGCCGAGTTGGGAGCCGTCGCTGGAGGGGAGATATACCAGATCAGACATGGTGAGGTCAGAAGTTGCGAGGCCAGATGAAGGAAAGCGGCGAAATTCAATATCTTGAGTTTTTGTTTCGGTTTTTTTTTCGTTATTTTTTTTTCTTTTTTTTTGGGTAAAGATTAGCAGGTGCTAGGCGTATCGGCGCTGGCGTATAAATGGTTGGGAAAGCTATCTCTGGATAGTAAAGCGGGGCTTAAAACATTAAAAGGGACCGGACGCCCATGACGATCATGAATAGGAATAGCTAATGAAGATATTTTCTTATGTCTGCTTCTGCTGCAACACATCTTCCATGGCATGTTTTGTTCCACCGGGTTGGTATCCGTTCCGGAAGTGTTGTGGTCTTTGGTCTATAGGGGTGAAGAAAGCGGGTGTCACGTGATTGGTCCAAAGTACAGAAAACGGGACGTTTGAAAGAAGCCGGAAAATGAATGCTCGTTTTGCAGATCGAAGGTGATGGAGCAGTGGGGTCGCTCTTTGAGGTGGACGTGATGTTGGCGTCAGCACGTTAAATGAAACCTGTGAGCCGACCAGGAGGGAGAGAGAGAGATATTATCATTTGCCAGACAAGGTGCTTGATAATACTGCAATTAATTACTTACAGAAAATAGCCCCGGTTTGCCATGACACACGACCGCCGTACCTGGATCCGATAAGGAACATGGTGACGCTAAGCCCTATACGGCAAGTCCACGCGGTCAGCGAATTGCCGGGACCCCTGTCCGACCGAGAGCCGATTGTGGCAAACCAACCACCTTAAGTACCTACCTCTCCATTTGATATCTCTCCTAGTGATACTACCGTAGATACTGTACAATATACGGGTTGTACGTAGCACTGAAAGGTATCTTTTCTTTTGTTGGCTCGAGGTAGGCAGTAATAAGAGTGGAGTCGCCTACCATCCATACGCATCCTTTGATCAAACCGACAGGCCATTTTCTATTCAGCTCGGCTGTTCTGCATGTTTCGATTCCTTTTGTTTGATAGAAAAAGAGACATTAAAATCCTAAAAAAAGAGCGCTTCGGAGAGAACCCCAGTTTTCCTTTTTTTTGTGTTTGCATATCGGAATTTGTACGTAATGACTATGGGGTAAATCGTTTGGGGAAGAGGGGGTAAATGGATAGAAATACCACGTAAAAAGACGAGGTGCTCTTCTCCGCAAACAAGACTTGGAGATTGCGAGTCATTTACTACCAACAGAAAGAATGCGACCGGAGTTTCGCGAGCAGGCAGCGCGCAGCAAAGGAGGAATGGAGTGATGTTGTTTGTAGATCAGTATTGTTGTTGAAAAGGTGGGACGAGAGGAAAGCAAGCAGAAAAAACAAGAACACCATAGTATCTTTCTCCTGTATACCTAATGCGATTACTTTTAACAACCGGAAATTATTATCGATGGGCCAATGTCTTAAGATTTTTCTCCGCCCAGAGAGATAACACAAAAAAAAACGCACCTGAGGCTCTGCCAGACTGGTCTTTATCGGACGGTCTCCATAGCACTTTGTCTCCCAATTGACGTACTAAACTGCCAATTACCCTTCGTTGGGTCCCTTGTAACATCTCATTTCTAGGCACTTCAGTAGGATATTATCTAACAACCCCCCCGGTTTTCGGCGGCATGGTCCACGTCTCCGCATGCCCCGCTCCTCGTCCATACCTACGACAGAATTGCCCAATGGTAAGGCGACAATGAATCTTTTGTTATCCATTTCTCACCCACAAACTGGTGTACTATCGTCGGTTCCATCTGGCTTTACCCACAGTAAGGCACCTTTCACTTCTCCCTAGTGCACCCGGGTAGGGTAGACCCCTCCTCGGAACCTCCGTCGAATGGCAGCTCAGTATGCATAGACGCAAACCAAGAGCAGCCTTTTTGGAGTTGGGGTCAACCCCGACCTGTCAGCCTATACGTGCAAGGGGCCCTAGGGACTCGAGACGCGATGGGGAATATTTGACGTGGTTCTTGGGCTCCAGGTATTTTTTTTCCGGGCTAGGCACAGGAACGATGTTTGTGTGTGTGTGTCGGGAACCCTTTTAAAGTGTTGGCCGATCCCCCGTATGCCTTGTTCTTTTCCTGTCTTCTTCTGTCTCGCATCTCGCTCGCTTCGCTGTTGAGTACGACAAGATTTGTGTGTGTGGTCTGTCTGACTTGACCGATCTATGCCCAACTAGATCTAGATCTTGACCTAGAATAGTTTTATCTATTCCAAGTCCCGAGTCAAGCACACACATATCCGGCCATAGACTCGCCCGCAGTCTTCAACAAAACCGACAACATGGCCGCTGTCGATGAGAAGAGCGTTGGGCTAGGCCGTTCGCCTAGCGACAGCGACATGGCTGATGGTCAGGTCGTCGGTGTCGATCGCGATGCTGATGTCGTGGCCAAGTATGGAGAGACTCAACGCGGTCTCAGCCCTCGCCACGTGCAGCTCATGGCCATTGGAGGCTCTATCGGTACTGGACTCTGTGAGTACTAACTCTAGAAAAAAAAAGAGAGAAAAAGACGCAACCACCACCTCAGCTTTGCCGGGGGAGAAAGATGCTAATTGCAACGATTTCTTTGTGATCTAGGGGTCGGTATCGGTGGAGTGCTCTCCAAAGCAGGTCCTCTCTCTGTCCTTCTTGGCTACGCCTTCTGGGGTCTCCTCTACATCTGGCCGCTCAACCTGTGCGTCGCCGAGATGTGCGCCTACCTGCCCATCCGCGGCACAATCTTTGAGCTCGCCCGCCGCTTCGTCGACCCCGCCCTCGGCTTTGCCATGGGCTGGACCTACTTCTTCGCCGGCCTGATGCTGGTCTGCACCGAATACGCCGCCGTCGCCACCATAATGCAGTACTGGAGCAAGGACATCAACCCGGCCGTCTGGATCGCCATGGCCATGGTCCTGTGCATCATGCTCAACGTCGTGGCCGTAAAGTGGTATGGCGAGAGCGAGTTCATCATGGCGTCCACAAAGGTCATCCTGCTGTTCGGCCTCATCATCCTCACCATCGTCACCATGGCCGGCGGGAACCCGCAGCACGACGTCTACGGCTTCAGGAACTGGGGCGATGGCAACTACATACACCCGTACCTGGCGCAGGGCGACACTGGGAGGTTCCTCGGCTGGTGGAAGGTTGTCATCTATGCTGCTTTCACCATTGCCGGTCCCGACATGATCGCCCTGGCCGCCGGCGAGATTGTGAACCCGAGGCGCACCATCCCCCGTGTTGCCAAGCTCATCTTTTACCGTCTCGTCGGATTCTACTTTATCGGCGTCCTCTGTGTCGGCATCATCTGCAGCTCCAGGGATCCCAGGCTCATGGGGGCCTTGGCCGACGGCGCCTCCGGTGCTGCTGCCAGTCCTTGGGTCATTGGAATTGAGAACCTTGGCATCCGTGTGCTTCCTCACATTATCAACGCTGCCATTATGCTTTCTGGATGGTTAGTTTTTTTTTTTTTTTGTTTTTTTTTTCCTTTCTTTTGCTCTTCATATTGCAGTTCCCCTGCGCTCTTATGCGCACAAATCTGTACATAACCTGTATGCTAACACATGCTTCATCTCCAGGTCCTGCGGCAACGCCTACCTCTACTCTGCCTCACGCACGCTCTACGGCCTGGCGCGCGACAACCAGGCGCCCCAATTCCTGCTCTACTGCACCAAGCAGGGCGTGCCGCTCTACTGCGTGCTGACCGTGTCGCTCATCTCGTGCATCACCTTCCTCGTCTCGTCCAACTCGGCCGTCGAGGTCTTCTTCTGGTTCGTCGACCTGACCACCACGGCACTCATCATGACCTACACCATGATGATGATCACCTTCATCGGCTTCTACCGCGCCCGCAAGGCCCAGGGCATGGACCCCCAGACGCTGCCGTTCCTCGCCCCCTTCACCCCTTACTCGGCCTACCTGGCCCTGTTCCTCGGCTGCGTGGCCGTCTTGTTCGTCGGCTTCGATGCGCTTGGACCCTTTGACGTGCGCTCCTTCATCACGGCGTACTTTGCCCTCGGGTTTGGCGCCTTTATGTACGTGTTCTGGAAGGTCGTCAAGAGGACAAAGCTGGTCGACCCCAGGGAGGCGGATCTCTACTCGGGCAAGAAGGAGGTCGACGATGAGTGCAGGCACTGGGAGGAGGGTGGTATCGAGGAGGTGGAGAGGGCTAGGCTGGCCCAGATGAGTTTTGCGAGGAGGTGCTGGGAAAGACTGTGGTAGAAGACACATGTTTTTGTGTTTGCTGCTCAGAGAGACTGACATCACACTTTTCACTTTACACTTTATCGCAGTAATTTTATAGTAGATATGATTCCACAGACCCTGAAAAAGAGCCTCGAGTTCCTTGTTACACATAACTGTAAAGAATCCTCAAAACAGCCTCGTGCACCCCAGCCTCGATATGCGTAGGCCCGATATCCGTCCCAATCACCTCCCCGAGCCGGTCGATCCACCCCGTGCCCGCCCTGTCAATCCACACCACCTTGATGCCGCTGGCCCTGGCACCAACAACATCAAACGGGTTCGCCGTGACCAGCCACACATCATCGACACCGACCGCACCGTCGCCTCCGCTCCCACCGCTGCCGCTCCTGCTCGCCGTGGCCTCGGCGACGAGGTGGTCGTAGACGGCGCTGGCGGGCTTGAAGGCGCCCACGGCCTCGACGCTGAGCGGCGGCTTCTCAAAGACGGCCGCGTAGCGCGACAGCGTGGGCGAGCTGGCGACGCTCGCGCTCACGGCGGCCGCGGTGCCGTTGCTGAAGATGAAGCAGCGCACGTCGCGGCCGCCCTCGCGCCGCTCCGACTCGAGCTGCCGCAGGCCCTGCTCCACGTCGCCGTAGACGGACAGCGCGTCGTAGCTGCGCTGCAGCGCGGCCACGGCCTCCGTGCTCAGGGGCACGCCGGCCTCGGCGGCGGCATGCTTGAGGGCCGCTTCGGTGATGTCGGCAAAGGGGCGGTATATTCCTGGAAAAAGGAGAACGAGGGTGGTGTGGGTGTAGGTTTTTTGGTGAGTTTTTGTTTTTTTTTCTTGTTTTTAACTGCCGTTGTGGGAGTGGGTTTTATGCGTCTTTTTTTTTATTCGTTGGAGACTAACCCATTGCTGTGATCCTCCAGCTGTATTCGAGCTGGTATCTCCTCCAGAGGCTCGTGATTTGCTTGGCTTTTGTTTCATCGCCACACATCTCGGCCACCTGGTCCGAGATGGCATCTGTCGACAGCAGAGTGCCGTATAGATCAAAGGCTATGCTTATATTTGGCATCGCGTTTGCTCGTTTTGCGTTTTTTGTTTATTTTTAATGTGTTTGGTGCGTTTTTTTTTCTCTCTTTCGTTGGGCGAGTAATTGCCTTTTCATCAGTAAAAGTTCAGAAGAAAGAGTACCTGCATACAAGCTTAACCTATCAGTGTAAGCTAAGGTATCTAAAGTTATCGTCAAGAGCTTGTGCAGCAGGAGCTAGGTCCACTGGGGCTTTTCACGTTGTAGGTAGCAGCGGGGTAGAAACGAAGAGGCTTACAGTACCATAGAGTTTAATGATTCAATGTCATCGCGACGCGTCTTTTATCCAATGATGTCATTTAAGCTGTAGGAAGATCGCTGATCAATATCTCCATATCTCCGTTTTACAAATTTCACAAGCATACATACAGTGTTCTCCAAATATCCAACAAAAAAAGTCACAATTACCTCATACTGTCGTTCACGAGGTTGACTGTCCCAGACTTTTGTTGGCAGATACTGTAGACTGTAGCGTACAACCGCGGTAGAACAAATGGAGGATGACACCGACTCGACCGCAAATCACAACATCGACATCTTTCGCGATTGCGTCTCGGCCGTTCTAGTGGAGCGGCTTTCCCAGCAGACGGAAACAAAAACAAAAAAGAAAAGATCTTCCAAGCGCAACTCTCGTAGAAAATCCACCACTCACCAGCCGGACCCCGATGTTGCCGGTGCGGGGTCCGCCGAGACCGTCACCACCACCACGGCTCCGCCACCACAAGCGCAAAACGACGACGCCGAGGAGCTCTCCGAGTTCATCGGGTACGTCGCCGACACCACATTCGACCTGCTGCCCCCTGAACTGCGGCTCCTGACAAACCGCAGCTGGACCGAGGACCCGTCCCTGGCCGACCGGTACAGCCTGCCCCTGACGGGGCCCAGCCTGACCGCCGTGCTGCCCACCGCGGTGGACCCGGACGTCTCCACCGCCCTGTCGGCCTACGGCGACCCGGAGGACTTGCTCGCGCCGGTCGTGACGGCGTACATCACCACCGCGACGGCTGCCCCCGTCAAGGTGACGCGCGGGCAGGCGGACGAGTGCGAGCTGTGCGGCCGTGACTGGATCCACCTGACGTACCACCACCTCATCCCGCGCATGGTGCACGACAAGGTGCTCAAGAGGGGGTGGCACCGCGAGGATGAGCTGCAGAACGTCGCCTGGCTGTGCAGGGCCTGCCACAACACAGTCCACAGGTTCGCGTCCCACGAGGACCTCGCCAGGTACTACTACACCGTCGACTTGCTGATGGCGCAGGATGAGATCGCCGCCTTTGCGCAGTGGGTTGGCAGGTTGAGATGGAAGGGCAGGTAAGGACGGCAAGGGTCCAAGCACAGCCAATATAGTTTTGTAATAGCATGGTGTATCTGGTCTTCAAGAAAGGGGAATGGTATAAAATAGACCGTTAGTCCCTTTGTCTTGTCCATAACCAGATCCACACAATGTGTATGCTTTGAGCTGTCTACAGCGTAGCGTGATGAGGCTGCCTATCTCATCTAGGCAGCAGAGATCTCAAAGTCGACTTCACTTCATGCCACTAAAGAACATTCGTCATGAACAAAGCGGTAGCACTTCTCATTCTTCCTGAAATCAGCAAAGAGCTGTCGTTAATTTCAGGCTTGGTAAAATGATATCCGCCCATTGACCTCACCACTATTTGACACCGTTGTTCCAAGTAAGAGTCCCGCCCTTTCTTCTTCATTCTGCCTCAAGAAGCGCCTTAAGCGCCGCGACCGCGATTTCCAGCACCTCGGGCCGCCTCGTCTTCTTTGCACACTCTGTGAGGACCGTCGCCCCATTCTCGGCCTTGATCTTCTCCCGTGACAATCGACCAGCCTCACCTTCAGTCGCCGCCATGTTGAGCAACACAAAAGCGCCACGCTGCCTGAGATCATCGCTGCTGCCCTCCCCACACATCCCCAGCAAGATTTGTATGCCACGCTCGCCTCGCGCAAGTATCGCCCGTACGACAGCCTCATGTGCTGATAGGTTGGCCAGCGTTCCGCCGGCTGCGTTGCGGGTGCCCTCGTCCTCGGCATCACATAGTGCTAGGAGAATGTGAACCCTAGTACTGGCCTGGGGTGATCCGTCTGCAAAAGGGGCAGCCCCTTCTGGACATTGGGCCAGATTGCAAATGAGCTCTGTGGCCGCACGTTGTACTTTTGCATTCGAGCTCAAGACCTGCTCCTCGAGGTCGGGAAATACTGCACGTACTATTGCGCGCCGAGTATCTTGGTCTTCTGTTGACGCGAGGTTGGTGAGGGCCATAAGTGCCTCAAAGGTTGGGAGTAGATCTCGTGTCTCTGTCGAGTCGTCAGGTGGTACGATGGAGGCCAAGGGACGGATAGCTGCGCTGATTGGCGTTGGGCGAGTACCGCCAAACACATGGGCGGGGTTTGTTGATATAAGGATGCGTGCGAGGGCCTGAGCTGAGGTGCGTCGAGCAACACTAGTTGACGCATCGTTGGTGGCCGAGAGTGCGGTCCACGCAGCGATGAGAAGGCGGACAGCACCCTGCTGAGCCAGTTGACCCCGGAGCTTAGGTGTAACGGACAGGGAGTAGATGATTTGTACAATGAGTGATAATGATGCTACCGACCCGTCTTTGCTGTGCGAGACTAGGATTGGGACGATGCCGGCCTCGAAAATGCGCATGCACCTGGCGCTGACGTGGTCGTCATCGTTCAACGGATCCTGTTTTAGCTTTCCGGCTGCATTTGCATACGCCTTGAGTTGCGCCATGCGCTTCTGCTCTTCTGATTGAGCAGGCTCATAACGGGTGAGGTTGACGACAATGCTCAGTGCTCCATAGGTCAGGGATGATCGAGCTGGAGCATCTTTGAGCGTTTCAACAAGTGCTTTTAGGAAAACCTTATCTTCCGACAATGATTCTTTTACTTTGGGCTGAAGAGATGCGTAGGCAAGTCCCTCGATGGAGCTCTGCCGGCCATGTTCTGGGTCTTCGAGGAGGACTTTGGTGAACTTCTTGCTGAGATCCTCGATACTTGTGGTTGCCAAGCCCACCCGTTCCTCGGGTAATTCGATGGTGGACTCTGGCGGTTGTGTTGCCTTTATGCCTGGTAGTCAGATCAATCTATGCCCTGATGCAAAAGTCATACAAAACGAAGCAAACTGCAGACGCTTACCTTTAGTTTGGTGAGAATTACAGCAGCGAGGTTCTGCACCTGCTCTGAGTGTTTTCGCATCGAGATCGATCCGGCCTGGTGCACGTCAGGCTCCGTCGTCATGGTGCACTTAGCAATCTCGTCCGGATCCTGGTCTACAATCTCCTCGAGCCACTCGACGCAGTACTTTTGCACGGCCGCACGGCATTCCGAGTTCATACATGCCGCGTTGAGCATCTCCAGACATGCAGTCTCAACCTTCCTGCTCTTCCACTTTCGCCTCATTAGCGGACCGAGGCTGGCAATGAAACCTTCGCTGAGAAACAGGCTCTTGATGAGATCTGGCACAATGGGGAACAAGGCCGACGCAACGCAAAATGCAACAATGTAGTCGTCGTAGGTGCCGCGCTTCACTCGATCGTAGTAGAACGCGGAAAGCTTCTTGTGGCCATCATCTCCAGCTGCTTTGAGGTAGGCCGATGTGGTTAGAAGCCCGAAGCCTCGGACCGCTTCTGGCTGCCTCATGTCTAGGTATCCGAGGAGAGTATCAACACAGTCGCTGTCGATGGCGTCACAGATGGACGGCTTCCCACTCTGGACGTCCTTAATGTCATCGTTGAGCAGTTTTGTGAGCTGATTCAAGTCTTTGCATGTCTCCTCATCCTCTTGCCCCCCCTCCATCAGACGGGCCAGAAGAATCAATAACTGATCCTCTTTGCTGACTGGCTCAGCAGGGGAGCCTTTCGTTGCAGCTCCGGGGGATGCCATCTTGAGCGGACGGGCACAGCAGTTGCTGAAGAAGCGTTGAAGAACAGCTTTGCATATGAGTATAGTCTGACTTAACCGGGTTATGAATCAGATCTTGGGATAAAGTGGTAGCATGCAAAGGTTGTCTGTCAGGCGTTTAATGATACTTGAGGAGAAAGTGAAAAGTGGAGATTCTAGGAGTTTCTCAACATTGATAAGGCAGGTAAGGTAACAGTATATCGAGCCTGGTCGTGACAAGGTTAACTTGGTAGGCTTAATATCGTGGTGGTCATGGGATGGGACGATCAGCTCCCCTCATCGCTTCTAAACTCTTGGGAAGCATTCAGCCCTCTACGTGGTAGGTTAGTACGTTGAAGTCGCAGCAAACTTCAGCAAGCCCCGCCATGACATAGTTGTCTCCACCTCCCACGCGGGATAGGCAAGCCAAGACAAGGTGCTGGAAATGGACTCATCACACGTGACCTGGCGTTTTTCCCTTTCATCCCTGCAAACGAGCTTCGTACCGAATGCAGAAATCGCCCCAGATAAGACAAGATCCATCCCGCGTCATCAATTGCAAAAGAGAGCAAAGGGAAGCGAGGGCCAAAAAAATAGAACCATCCCGACCCGAAACACCAACTGACGATAATCCCCGATCTACCCGTTTCTTCGGCGGCCTTCAATGGGATCGTCCTCACGCATTCCCATCCCATAAAAGGGCCGCCCCTACGCTCTTAATGGTCCCGTCCTCTGGCTTGGCACCAGAGCGAACATGAATGCCGTCGATGCCTCGGATCACTACGAGATCCACTCGGGTGAGGACACGCCGTCGCTCCTCGTCGTCGTCATCGACACCAACCCGCGCGCCTGGGCCCTGCTGCGCGATGTGCTGCCAATCTCAAAGGCCATAGCCAACATCCTCGTCTTTGTCAACGCCCACCTCGCTCTCAGCAGCTCACATTCCGTCGCCGTCATCGCGGCCCACACCCACCGCGCAGTCTGGCTCTATCCATCGCCGCCGAAACCACCCGTCCGCGATGCCAACGACGTCGAGATGACCGATGCCGATGCCGGCAAGGACAAGAAGCAGCCTGCCACCTCATCAGCCAACAAGCTGCCTCAGTTCGCCCACATCGAATCCACCCTCCTCTCCTCGCTCCACGACCTGATCCAAAGCACCACCAAGGCGGAGCTGGCCTCGACCACGACAACCCTCATCTCGGGCGGACTGTCCCTGGCGCTCGCACACATCAACAAGACCAAGGAGCTCGCCATGGCCACTGGAATCGACGCCACCAAGGCCGAGCCCGCCGCGCCGGGCGTGTCGGCCTCCACGGCCGGCGCAGGCGTCAACGGCGGCGGCGGCTCCGCGGCCCGGACCGTGCTGCACTCGCGCATCCTGACCGTGTCCGTATCCGACTCCAGCGCCGACCAGTACATCCCGACCATGAACGCCGTGTTTGCGGCGTCGAGTGCCGGCGTACCCCTCGACGTGCTCGCCCTGCGTGGCGCCGCCCCGTTCCTGCAGCAGGGCGCATTCATCACGGGCGGCACCTACATCGCCGCCACAGAGCCGCGCGGCATCCTCGCCTACCTCATGACGGGCTTTGCCAGCACCAGCGGCGTCGGCAGCCAAGGCCTGCTCTTGAGTCCAGGGTCCGAGTCGGTCGATTTCCGCGCCGCCTGCTTCTGCCACCGGCGGGCCGTCGACACGGGCTACGTCTGCAGTGTCTGCCTGAGCATCTTTTGCGAGGTGCCTTCAGGCGCAGAGTGTCTGACCTGCGGGTCAAAGCTCGCGCTGGGTGCGTATGGCCACAAGCCCGCCGTCGTCCCACGCGTGCGCAAGAAGAAGAAGAGGAAGGTCGGCGTCAACGGGGACAGTAGAGAGGGAACCGGCACTCCACGACCTACATGATTGATGTTAGGGGAAGTCCTAGTTCAATAAGTTTCGAGGCGTTTGAGATGCCAGGGTTTTTGTGTCTGAATGTCAGATTGTGATACAATTTTAGAGGCATGCTGCCAAGGTTCATTCGGGAGAAAAAGAATTATCTAGATCGAGGTCTGCAACAATTGCAACTTGGGTTGCTTCTTATATCAAGGAGTTGGGCGAGGTGGGTACGTTTGGGTTCTTTGGCTTTTTCGTAGAGACATAACACTACCAGGGGCTGTGCCGTCGGCTACTATTACCTATATATCAACGACGGCATGACTTCTAAATCTTTCGAATACGTAAGTAATACGTTGAAGTGGAAAACTCCATCCGATAGTCGACAAAGGCCAGCTCAAGCCATTGGACAAGTTTGAGTTGTACCAAGGTATATAAGCACTTGATGATTCTACTTCCCGAACCTAAGCGATTAATTTAGACTATGTAGTGATGTGTACACATACCATATCCAGACTTTCCAATCTTCTAAAAAAAAATCAAATGCAGGTTACTCGACGCGATCGATAGAGAAAGTAAGACAGCAGGCTGTTACCCAAGTCGACGCAGATTATGGATGGCTAGAAGAATAACCAGAGTTCATGGTCTCCCCAGCGATTGCAGTGAAGTATTGGCTGTTGTGAGAAAGGCAAAAATACTCTAAAATGCTGTGATGTAACGCAGGGGGAAATACCATCATAGAACCCAGGCTTGAAAGACAGCCTTAAGCAATGCTAGATGTACGGTGCGTTTGTGTAGTTGCATCTAGAAGATCAAACTTAGGTGGTAATCCGTGAATACAGGTTTAGTCCTTGTCGACACGGCTGATATGTAGAAGCCAGGGCAGTATTGCCAGTCGATACTGGGCATCTGTCTTGATCAGATCGAAATCTTGAGACCGCCAGCCACGGGTCTGTGACGGCCATGTCTGGTCTCAGGGACACGAGACATGGTACAAAGAGGTTCTTTATCAGTCGAAGCAAAGGATGCGAGAGCAAAAGACTCTGTATTGTGTCCAAAAGTGAAGTAGTACCCTCTGGATGTTTTCTTGACAGCCATGATGCCGATGGCGGGCCGCGACTCCTGGTTCTGGACACCCGGATGGGCCATAAAGTCGTGGTCTATAAAGGACGTGAGAATCTTAGTCTCATTGTCCCGCGGCACATCGGAGCCATCTCTACCACGCACAGTGGAGAGATACAGTCGCTCAGCACACTTGTATGCTGCCATTGAAGTTGCCATATGTTCACCCGTCCCGGAGGTCACGGCTGCAACGGTCGTGCCATATTTGTCACCTTCGTCTGCTGGGATCACTGCCGTGCCAATACCGACCAGCGCCGCTGGGCCGACACGGCCGCGGTGCTTCATGCCGATGCCTCCAGATGAGGAGGCGGCTGCTATGTGACCTTGGTAGTCAATGGCGATGACGCCGACCGTGTCGTATATCTCGTCTTCGGATACCATATCCTGGGGAGCTTGCGCCCTATCAAGCTGGTCACCAGATGTATGGGAAGGCTGAGTCGGCGTGGCTGGGGCATTTAAAGATGAAGAGACTAGGTTTGGTTCCATGCTGCGGATTCGCTTGGCGGGAGGGGACCCATTGCTCACATTGCAAAGTCGCGGGCCCTGCGCTTCAGGCGTCATTGACTGTCGTTGACGACTTGCAATAGCGGCCTCGGTACGTTTCTTGCTTGTGCATGGCACATCCGCCCCATGTTGAGGGGAGTCAGGTTGGCCCTCATTGAAAGTACCTGTTGACAAGGCAGCGCTATGATCAAGACGGCCAGGTATGTGCATGCCAGAAGGTGCTGAGTGGCGTGGGCTGCCTGTTGCCTTTCTGAGTTCCTCAGTCCATTTTTCCCAGCGGTCTCTGGCGTTGATAGTGACCATCTCCTCATTATCAACGACCTTAATGCCATGCTCCTTGGCGTATTGGCGAGCACCCTCGCCAACAAGGAGTATGGGTGAGATCCGCCTGAGTGCCAACACCTTGTATGATTCGAGGAGAATCTTCTCGGCGAGCATGACAGGATATCGAACGTCTGAAGAAGAGGCAGGTCAGTATGTGCGAAATCTAATTTTAGACCCGGCCGTGTACAGGGAGAGGGGCCTTACGGGAACATGCACCAACCGCACCACTCCGGCCATTGTGGTCCACCACTGTGGCATCGCATTCCACTGTGCCGTCTAGGCACAAGTTACTGCCAACACCTGCATTTGTGATTATGTTGTCCTCGAGGCATTTGGTGGCCTCGACGACGGCGTCAACAGCAGAGCCGCCAGCGTTCATCTTGGCCATTCCCAGTTGGGCAGCTCTATACTCTAGGGTTAGCTGGTTCACACAGCGACATACGTTTCAGAAGTCTGTGAACATACCGGGAGCAGGCTTCCAGATGGTATTCCTCATTTGTGTGGCTGTGGAATCCGGCGCCGGCATGGACGAATATAGCGGCGACGGGCCTAGGCTTGCTGCGCAATCTGTCCATGACCATGTCGCCGCCGAAATCCTCTCCGGAACCACATCCATCGTAGTAGCCCGAGATGAACAGGCCGTTGCCCGGGACAGAGCCATTGTCGTCAAATATATCATCCAGGCGATTTCCGTGACTTTTACCATCAGCTCTCTCCGCAACCCGATACTTGGGTTCCACTGGGCCTTCAGCCGACTCGTCGCTGAACAAGCTGTCACCAGAGCTTGACTTGTTATCCCCTTCCATGATTGATAGGTTGTCCAACGTGAGTAGCTTAGCCGTGTCCCAAGCACACGGCATAGCCAGTCGTTGGGAAAGTAAAAGCTCTTAATATTTCGACTTGGGAGTATGCATAGACCGACCAGGCGAATATCGAATGAAACTTTTAATAGAGCCAAGCGTCAGACATAGGCAGCGGTGGGCGATGTTCCTGACTTGTAGGTTACGATTAGGTAGAAAACTCCCGCTGTGGTTTGCTAAGTGAGTCGATATCACCGACAAAGCTTGATCGTCAAAAAAACAAAGAGTGACCTGCCTAGAATCGAGCAAACTGAGCAAACCGAGCAAACCAGCCAAGAATAGAATACTTTGAGTAATCAATAAATATTAAGAGAATGTTACGATCTTTACTTTGAGCGAAGATCGGAGCAGAACCGTTCTCCGTCAACGCCACAGAATCAAGTGTGTCGAGGTGGAGTTGAACGGTTGAGGTGAGCCTGGGCGAGATAAATGGACTCCCAGATTCTCAAAAGAAACTAAAATGGCAGCTTCGATTGAAGAATGAAAGTGCAGCAGCAAACTGCGCTGAGACTTTATCAACTTTGGGGGGCAGCACCAGCTCCGGACAGAGAAGTACGACCGATGAGTTCTTGCAGATGAGCACGGCAGCTTCAGATACGGGCAAAGAGGTCTACAAGACAAAGTTCGTTACCTCAGCACAGATACGAGAGACGAAGAAATGTAGGTAGATTGAAGAACAAAAGCTCTTGTAACGTTGAAATTAACAGGTATGTATCTTGAGTCGACCGACCTCGAACAGGAAAGCTTTTGGGACTGCATATTGTGAAGGAATCAATCCATCTCACCATGGGCTTGCTTGTTTTTTCTCCTTGAATCCTTGAATCACAATGAAGAAGGACTGAAACCCAATTTGGCCAAAAGAAAAGTGACCAAAATGCGGGAGACCTATTGGGATTTTCTGGCTGCGTTCATCATCATTGCGGATTCATGCAGCTTTGTGTAGTAGGCGGATCCATGCGGAGCTTGCGTTGGGCATGTATGTTCTTGAGATATGGCAAGGAGTTGTTTTTATTTGCATGTCGTATTTATGAGTGCCCAGCTTGCTGCCGCAGAGGCTATATATTGTGCGCCACAACTCTTAGCTGTTCTGTGGCTTGCTTGGCCAACAGATGCGGGGCAATGACGAAGCTGAGCCACCCACTTCCAGGCACGTAATCCGGCCCACCTACCAAGCAAGCCAACCGTTGCAGCATCATCCACCGAGCAGCCCATCCCAACTGCTCTCGAGCGTCTCGCGATAACTCACAGCGCAGCCTCTATACTGCACCCGGAGGCTATAGCGCGACTGTTTCAGCTTTGCAGTAAAACCGAGCTCTAGGCTCACAACCGCCAAAATGGCTAACCAAACTCCCGCCGTTGTCATGGACAAGTGAGTTAGATGGAGCTCGAACTGCCCAACCTCCTAGCAACCGACCCCTCTCCCCAAGCTCCCTGCCTAGCAAAGCTTCACGTCACTCTCGCCAGCTGCAATCCGAGGCACTGGCCGTCGGGAATCTGCGCATTAGCTGACATGAAATCTGTAATCAAGCGGTACGGGGTTTTCAAAACTAGGTATGTTCTAATGATCCCAATGGCACCGCTTCGCCAAGTGGAACCTCGGAAGCAATCCTAGTCGCTGTGCTGACGCAACATAATCTCCCAGGTTTCGCTGGCAACGATTCACCTTCGTTTGTCTTTCCCACGGCGATCGCGACAAAGTCCGCCGGAGCATCTGGTGGCACTGGTTCCGGTCGGCCAGCTGTTGCTAACAAGCCGAGTTTCCTCACTGGCGGTGCTGGTCCTGGCGGCCACCTCTCGGGCAAACGCGGCACCGAAGATCTCGATTTCTTCATCGGCGACGAGGCCATTGCTGCCTCATCCGGACCCGGTAACTAATATCTCGCTCTCACGACGCGATGTCTGAACCGCGTCACTCGAGTATGCGCTGACATTTTACGGTTGGCCGCGCAGGTTATGGACTCCATTACCCAATCCGTCACGGACAAATAGAGAACTGGGTACGTCGCGTACTACCTACGGCGTGAGCTACGGTTCGTCTCGATAATTGCTGACGGTTGATTATTGCAGGACCACATGGAACGTTTCTGGTCAAACTCCATCTTCAAATACCTACGCGTAGAGCCTGAAGACCACTTCTTCTTGCTCACTGAGCCGGTACGAGCATAGCTTCGAAGTATCTTTATGAGCTGTTCAAGTGATTCTAACTCGACCGACCACGAATTCAGCCTTTGAACCCTCCGGAGAACCGCGAGAACACGGCCGAGATCTTCTTCGAGTCCTTCAACTGTGCAGGACTGTACATTGCGGTGCAGGCCGTTTTGGCCCTGGCCGCCTCGTGGACGTCGTCAAAGGTCCATGATCGCTCTCTTACCGGAACTGTCATTGATTCTGGAGACGGTGTTACGCACGTCATTCCCGTCGCAGAGGGCTACGTCATCGGCTCTTCGATCAAGTCTATCCCCATCGCTGGACGCGACATCACCTATTTTGTCCAGTCGCTGCTTCGTGACCGAGGCGAACCAGACTCGTCTCTCAAAACTGCCCAGGAGATCAAGGAGGAATACTGTTACGTGTGCCCTGACATTGTCAAGGAGTTCACCAAGTTCGACCGTGACCGAAGCCGATTTGCCCGTCATGTCGTGAGCCAGCCAGGCGGCAGGGAAGTTGGTGTCGATGTAGGATACGAGCGTTTCCTGGCACCCGAGATATTCTTCAACCCCGAGATTTACAGCTCGGATTTCTTGACGCCACTGCCGGTGGTTGTGGACGGAGTGATCCAGTCGTCGCCAATTGATGTCCGCAGGGGGCTGTACAAGAACATTGTTTTGTCGGGTGGTAGCACTCTGTACAAGGACTTTGGTCGCAGATTACAGCGTGATATCAAGCAGCTGGTGGACGCACGCATTCGTGCAAGCGAGATGCGTAGCGGTGGTGCCAAGAGTGGTGGTCTTGAAGTCCAGGTTATCACTCACAAGAGGCAACGTCACGGACCCTGGTTCGGTGGTAGCTTGCTGGGACAGACGCCGGAATTCAGGTCGTATTGCCATACTAAGGCCGAGGTATGTTCTGCTGTCGATCCATCAAAATACGACTTCTGCGGCTGGTTTGCTAACGTGTGGCGACCATTATCAGTACCAAGAATATGGACCTGGAATCGTCCGAAGGTTTGCTCTGCTGGGCGGCCCAGGAGGATCGTAAAGGTCTGTTAGTGTTTGATGAACTTGAAGCTGCGAGTGACAGACGGTTGGAGAAGGGAGACGATATCAGTACAATGTTAAAAATCAACAAAGCGGCAGGGATGTTAACTCGAGTCTTGGCTGCGAAATTGAAACGTATATCAGGAACAAGCCGATGGAGATGGTCTGTTGAAGCTATGAAATCAGTGGCGCCGGGGCTTCATGCTTACATTTGGCTGGAGACCACGATGGTTGTACGGGCGCCTATGCTGGCTCCGGTATCGGCATCGTGGACTTCTGAAGACGTTTCTATATGCAAGATGAGACGTGTATATAAATTCATTCTTACGGTGTTGAGTAAAACGGAGGCACAAAACGTCCACATTCCAAAAAAGAAATCACCTTCTATAGATCCCCGCACTTCCCCACATTCTCGTCGACAACAATATTTGATTCGAATTGGATCCGGGGTATCAGGTATGCATTTCCATTTTATCCCTTTCATCCGGGCCAGGATGGGGTGAGAAAGGCGTTGAAAGATAATGCACTTATGGTCTGACTGAGGTTCCATCCGCTTGCCCAGCCTGCGGCTCTTTGTACGCATGCTAAACGAGGAGTACGGCTGTAAGCGATAGGGCCCGTGTCGATTTGCGGAGAAATTTCCGCATTTTCATGCCTTGAAGGTGAACTGCCATTTCCCTTGACCCGTCAAGGCAACGCTGTGTAGTCTACCAAGTAATGTCTTGTGTCTTATTGTTCTCTTTATCGCCAGTATGCTCCTTGCACTTTCCCGAGTCTCCGGATGGACTAGACCTAGTCTAGGTTTCTGATCTGTGATCGATTTTTCTTACTTTTTGCATTTCAGAACGCATGATTTCTTATACCCTGCGTACCAGCAGAGCATATTCCAAGCCTCATCGCGGTTGTACTATTATGTAAATCCTCACCCACGATTTGAGGCCCGTCTCGGGAATAGCGTCGCATGATCAACTGGATGAACTTGCTTGTATAGGCTTAGAACCGCCACCCTCATCCCATCTTTTCCTTGCTCATGCAGCCATCAAAGTGTGATTCACGTGTTGTTCATCTCTTTGGTCCGGTGCTCGAACGATGCATACTACTCCGTGCTACTTGCAGAGTTGTGGAGAAAGGGCGGGGCCCCGCGTCTTTCCGTGACAATCAGAGAAGCTTGTTACTTTTTGTACCAGTACGTAGTAGGAATCTGTTCAAGGTCTATCCACCGTGGCCAATTCCTTCAAGCTTAAAACAAGATGTTGGTTCAAAGTAGCACAACTCTTAGACAAAACTTGAACCTTCCAAATCCGAGGCGTTTTTCCCCGCACCTTTTGGGAATGTGGAACCACTCAAACCTGCGCCTTTGGAGATGTGCGCTTCCCTTGGCCCAGAATATGCGGAGTCGAAAAGCTGCTTGTGCAGGTTTGGAGAGGGAAAAGTGAGGGATCTTCATGCTTCTGGGTCTTTTGAACTACATCAGATGATGTTTTGCTCGGCACTTCGGTGCGAGCGTCGGCTATGCGCTCATCAGTCTTTCCCCTTTCCCCCAAAGAGCAAGAAATGATTTGCCATTCCTCTCCTTAACCTTTCTGGTAAACAAGACGATATTCCTCGATCTCTTAGTTATCTATATATCTAGACTTCCCACATCGTCTGACCCCTTCCCGGCAGAGGAGGTTTTAGTCATCATCTCATCTCCCTAGAGCGTCTATCATCTCCGTGCTCATATACCTCTGTTTTTGTGCCCGCTGCCACTCGTTGCCACATTCTCCTCCGCATATCCCAGACAAATTTGAACGACGTGAGACAAAATGCCGGAAATCCCTACAGAACAATGGGCGCAGGTTATTGAGAAGACTGGCGGGCGTAAGTCAACCTCGCGTGTCCAGCATGCTTGCACATGATTTGCCCAAACCTCCCATGTGCGACATTGAGATGGGAGTTCTAGAAGCTTACCACCTCCCAAAACCCTTTGTACAGCCTCCGTTTACAAGAAGATCCCCGTGGCCAAGCCCGGTCCCGATGAGGTCCTCGTCAACATCAAGTACTCTGGCGTGTGCCACACGGACCTGCACGCCATGAACGGCGACTGGCCGATCCCGACCAGGCTCCCGTTCGTGGGCGGGCACGAGGGCGCTGGCGTCGTGGTGGCGCGCGGAGAGCTGGTCCAGGACGTCGAGATTGGCGACCACGTCGGCGTCAAGTGGATCAACAGCAGTTGCCAAAACTGCGACTTTTGCCGGTCCGCCAACGAGATGCTGTGCCCCAAGGTCACACTTTCGGGCTACACGGTCGACGGTTCGTTCCAGCAGTACGCAATCGCCAAGGCCGCCCTCGTCGCCCGCCTCCCCAAGGAGGTGAGCCTCGAGGCCGTCGCGCCGGTCCTGTGCGCCGGAATCACTGTCTACAAGGGGCTCAAGGAGACGGGCGCCCGCCCGGGCCAGTGGGTCGCTATCGTGGGTGCGGGCGGCGGCCTGGGTGCCATGGCGCTGCAGTACGCCCGCGCCATGGGCCTGCGCGTCATCGCCATCGACTCGGGCGAGGAGAAGCGCAGGGCGTGTCTGGAGGATCTCGGCGCCGCCGCCTTTGTCGACTTTGCCACTTCGGCAGACGTGGTGGCCGACGTGCGCAAGGTGACTGCCGATGGCCTCGGCCCCCATGCCGCCGTGCTGCTGGCCGTAACTTCGCGGCCGTTCCAGCAGGCGGCCGAGTACATCCGGCCTAGGGGCACCGTGGTGTGCATAGGTCTGCCATCCGGGGCCCAGATCAAGGCGGACGTCCTGGATATGGTGGTGCGCTTGATCACCATCAAGGGCAGCTACGTCGGCAACCGACAGGACACGGCCGAGGCTGTGGACTTTTTCGCGCGCGGGTTGATCAAGGCGCCATTCAAGACCGTCGGGCTTAGTGAGTTGGGGAAGGTTTTCGAGGCGCTGGAGCAGGGCAAGGTCGTAGGGAGGTATGTGCTTGATACGAGCAAGTGATTGCTTCCGTATGTCTGGGGGGTGTTATGGAGTGCGTTATGGTATATGAGGACCAGGTCAGTTACAGGACTGGTTTTCAGGCGTGGGATGAAGTAGTCGATGACAAAATGGTAGAGTCTGGCAGCGTGGAGTTGATGGATATGAGTGGGTTTCGGCGAAATTTGGGGGCTGCATCGAGTATTTTTTGGCATGGAAAGTCTTTTGACTTGCTTGTTCTCTTCTCTGTAAAATGATAAGTCTGAAATGAGTACAAGATATTCCATCCGGGATCGCATTTACACTTCACGTAGAAGCAGATGATCGAAACGCAGATGAGGGGTTGGTGAAGAGTCTAGTGAAGAGATAGGAAATTGATATTAAAACACAGGCCGTTCTTGCAAAGCGGCCTGGACAAGCCCTGAACACGAGGCTACCGTCATTTACGTAGACATTTGAGCGTCGCCATCGTCGTCCACCCTGGTCAGTACCGCTACGCCCTCGACATGGCTTGTCTGGGGGAACAGATCAAAGCCACGAACGCTTTCGATCTTATACCGAGCACCGCCGACAGGAGCCGGTAGGCCGTCAACATAGCCCCGGACCAGGATTCCAACATCCCTAGCCTGGGTATGTACATTGCAGCTGACATATACCAGGCGCTTAGGTTTAAAGACAAGCAGCTGGGTCAGGAAGGATACATCGCAGCCCTTTCGTGGAGGGTCGATAACCACGGCCGTCTCGTCCGGGTTGAATCCGTCGAGTTTCTGGAACAGTTTCGGTGCGTCGGCTTCAATAAACTCGCACTTTCCATCGGGGTAATTATTCAGCTTGGCATTCAACCCTGCTCTCTCAGTAGCCTGGCCGTCAATATCGATGCCGATGGCGCGACCCTTGACCTCATCGGAAATGAATAGAGGAGCGCATGTGATGGAAAACAGGCCAGACCCGCAGTAGGCATCGATGAGATTGGTAACAGAGGGCTTTCCATCCTCGTTGTTGTATGAAATGGCGTTCTCGCGAACATAATTGGTGAGGGAGGGCAGGATCGAGTTGTTGTTTTGGAAGAATGAGGAGGCCTTGTTCTTGAACACAAAGTTGTCGACATACTCGGTTGCCAATTGGCTGCCTTCGCTGATACATGACTTGATTTCAACAAAATCTTCTGTCTCAACCCTGACCTGATCATCGCGAATTGATGTTGGGATTGGCGTCTCGGCAGCGTCTTTCTTGTAGAACCTCTCAGTGCTCTCACGCAGTAGAATCGTTGCGCCGGCAGAGTAGGTGTCAAATTTGGAGGCTACAACCGCGCGTTCCCGCTTCATGCCTTTGTTGATCACTTCAGTGCCGATGGGGCACTCCTCGATGTCAAGCACAGTCTTCCTACCCTTCAGCATGAAGCCAATGGGCGGGACTTCTTGGTGTCGGATTGGTGGGCCTTGTTTTCTCCTGGCGCCAGGCGGCATGCTGAAATGAGGCGTGAGCTTGGTGCGGTAAGCGTACTGAAGAGGGCTACCTATAGTCGGGCCGGCGGCTGGGATGAGCTCAGGGGGCAAGTCTGAAAAGTTTTTGAAGGCCTTTTCAACAACCTTGCGCTTGTGGGCGAGTTGATCTTCGTAAGACATGGGCTGAAATTGGCATCCACTGCAGCGTGAGAAATGAGGGCAGTTGATCCTCTTGTCGTCGCGTTCCGCTGACGGCGTCACAACCGATACGAGGTCGGCCGCGCTGTGAGTCTTAAGATGGCGGAAAACCTTGACTTTGACAAGGTCGCCCGGCACTACAAATGATACCACGTATATCTGGTTGGAGCCTTCTTGGACAGCGAGCCCATCACCAGTGGACGAGAGTTCCAACACCTTGACGTCAATCTCAGTTCCAAGCTCTGGAAGCGTAGGTGCCTTGGTGCCCTCGGTATTTTGACCCTCTGTAACTGCCTCTGTGCCGGGCGCCGCCTGTTCACCATCTCTGGCGACGTCGCCCAGTGTTAACCTGCCCATCAAGTCCTTGAGATCAAGTGCCAGGACATCATCATGCGTGCCCTCAACCACGGTAAGTAAGCCCCTCTTCCTGAGCTTGGCTCTTTCTCTCTTTGACAGGTTAAACTGGGCCACGCCCTCTGGTACTGGGGACCGCTCCTTTCGCTTCTTGTTCCAACGTTGTTGCTTTCCTCCCTTCTTTTCGCCATTTTGATTGCTTGATTCTGAGGCAAGTCTATTCCAGGCGTCTGGATTACCAGCATTAACGCCCTCGACGGGAACCGACTTTGGTGATGAAGCCATCCTGTAGATAGAAGCAGTTTGGGTGAAACGCTCCTGGTTGGTGAAGATTCTGCTTTGAGGTGATTTCCACTTGCAAGCTCTGCTAGCGTGACGGAGTAGCAGGCTTGACATTGGCAATAGAGAATGAAATGTGGGGTGCGGGTTTGAAAATGGCAATCTGCAGCCTATTTTTGCAGCTTCAATCGACACCGGTATTTTTTTTTTTCCTCTCTGATAATTCGAGGGCACATGCAACCTGCATGTACCTACTTCAGCTTAGAGGGACAAAAAAAAAAAAAAGGATGTGACCCCTGCCCCGTCCTGCATATCTCCGATGCTTAACCAATCAAATCTCCTGAATTATCTAGCTTCGTTGATCGTTTTGATTGGCTCAAGAGTCAAGCTCTCACTGTATATTGGACAGTGCACAACGATCCGTACCGATGTTTGACGACCCCCCAAGCCCTTGCCATCTGAACGCTCAATAATTCTAGACGATGGGCCACTGCATTGTGCTCTCTTGATTCAGTGCGCATTCAAACTTCATTTACGTGTCTAAGGTAGGTTACTCACTGCAGAACTTTACCCTACCTAGAGCATATGAAATCACGAAGCCTCAAACCTCCCAGGAACTCACTCTGTCGAGCTTATCCATCCATGCTAAAATGTCTCACACTGTGCACCACCCTCATTAGTAGGATATGCTATAGGGTGGTCACGAGGTGGCATGGTGGATTGTGGGCGTCCATCGAGCCTCCGGATCGGCGCGGCTTGGGAATCATGGGCCGCGGTATCAACAGGGAGCCAGGCAGGCAGGTACCTTAGTGGCAGATAGATAAGCAAATATGTCAGACGTCAATCAAGCCCATTCTGAAATATTCGTTCGACAACCGTTGTTCATCGTTTTAGTTTCTCGTCATTTCGAAGCACCGTAGTCTTTTTTTTTCTTTACGTAATCGCAGTGGAATATATTCGCAATTTGGGTTTCCAGCTTCGGTGCACCGTTCCGAGCCGCCGATATGGCACATATAATGGGTGAGGCACACGTGGATTTGTAAACATTGGTACCAGCATGGATATTAACATCTATTTTGTGTCCAGCATCTGCCTTGCGGGCTCAATTGCCAGTGGCGCTTCTTCTATGGTCAAGCTCTCAGCTTCAATTGTCTTCTGCTCTTAACCTTCAAGTACCTCTCATTGGTTCCAGCCATGCCGGGTCTAGAGGTGCAGTGGCAAGCGAGAGCAAGATATGCTCCCAGATAGGTATCGATCTCATTGCACAAGGTGTACGTCTACTCGTTCCTCGGCCAAGCGTGCATGCCAGCTGATTTTGTCTTGTGATTTCAGGGGAACGCGGCAGACGCCATGGTCGGCACGAACCTCTGTGTAGGTGTCACTGGCATGTATCACAGTGGCATCGGTGGCGGCGGCTTCATGCTTGTTCGGGGCTCCGATGGCGAGTACGAGGTCATCGATTACAGAGAAACCGCACCGGCTGCTGCCTACGAAGACATGTATCGTGGAAATGTCCACGGTAGCATCCACGGCGGTCTCTCTGTCGGTGTTCCCGGTGAGCTGAGAGGTCTTGAGTATCTACACAGCAAATACGGGGTAGGTACCAGACATTTACCCAAGGTATCTAACCGACCTGGCAAATATGTGACTGACTTTGACTAGTCCCTTTCATGGAGATCCGTCGTATTGCCAGCAGTACAAGTTGCTCGCAACGGCTTCCCCGGTATGCGACCAATCTGTAGAGACCAATACCCCCTGACTGATGACTAACATCCGTTTAGTGACTGAGGATCTTGTACGTTACATGAAAGCTGCAACTGAACCAGGCCAGCCGAACTTCCTCGTGGAGGACCCAGCTTGGTCACAAGAATTCGCACCAAATGGTTGGTGGGACGCAGACATCCTTCTGGGGAACTCACGCGCACATAGCTGATGCAAACACAGGAACCCTGGTTGGACTTGGGGATATTATCAAGAGGGGACGTCTTGCTAGGTAAGTTCATGGCTATTGTCCTGAACGTCTAGTTGTAGTAAAACTAACATCAGATCGCTCGTTAAAGCACACTCGAGAAGATTGCACATCACGGTGCAAACGTCTTTTACGAAGGCGATATTGGTGAGCACTCATCCCTTTTTCCCAATTACAGCGGCTCATTTACTTACAACTTCCTCAGCGAAATCTATGATCGATGTCATCCAGGCCAACAACGGCACAATGACCCTAGATGACCTGAAAGATTACCAAGTCTCCAGGCCGCGGCCTGTGAGCGTAAATTTCAGGGGCTACAAGCTCTGGTCAACACCGTCACCCTCAAGCGGCGCCGTCTGCCTCTCCATCATGAAGACCCTAGAGCAGTACCCACCCGAGGAGCTATCGGCGACCCCGGAAAACATTAACCTCACTACCCATCGCCTCGACGAAGCCTTGCGCTTTGGTTACGGCGGGCGCACATCCCTCGGAGACCCAGCGTTCGTCCCGCACATCGACGAGCTCGAGTCTCGCCTCCTGTCCGAAAAGTCCGCAGCAGCCCGCCGCGCGCGGATCCTCGACAACACCACACAGCCAGTGGAAGCCTACGACCCCAACACCGAAGACAGCAGCAACGACGGCAGGCACTTCTACGCCAATCCGGGCCACGGCACCTCGCACATCGTCACGGCCGACGGCACCGGCATGACCATCACCAGCACGACGACCATCAACCTGCTATTCGGCTCGCTGCTCATCACCCCGGACACGGGCATCATCCTCAACAACGAGATGAACGACTTTAGCATCCCCGGCGTCCGCAACGAGTTTGGCTTCGAGCCGTCGGTGCCAAACTACATCCGCCCGGGGAAGCGTCCCTTGTCGTCCATCACGCCGCTGATCGCCGAGCGCATCGCCGACGGCTCCCTCGCCCTCAGCGTTGGTGCGGCCGGCGGCTCGCGCATCCTGAGCTCTACGTGCCAGGTGGCATGGCGGGTGCTCGAGCAGGGCCTGGGCGTCAAGGAGGCGGTTGCCGAGCCTCGCATCCATGATCAGCTCATGCCAAACGAGAGTTGGTTCGAGTGGGCATTTGACAACTCCACCGTGGCGGGCTTAGCTGCCAGGGGCCATAACGTGTCGTGGGTTCCGCCCATCTACTCTGCCGTTCAAGCCGTGCAGATGCTCGAGGACGGGACCTTAGTTGCTGCGAGGGAGATAAGGCAGAAAAACAGCGGCGGCCTGAGCATATAGCGGCTCTATGGATATTTGAATGTTTTGTTTTCTTGGATGATAGGCTCGGGTTGTCCGCAGGTTGTAGACGGTCGAGAAACCTTCTCACCCAAGCATACTACAACCATAATTGTAGAGGGCCTCTAGGTCTCATGTATGTCAACAAGTTTGTACGCATCTGGTAGATTTCACTTAAATATGATAAACAAATTGCAAAAACCACTTCACCGGTTGAAATAATTGCTGACATGATCGCACATAACAGCTATGCAACAATGCTCACACAACATTTGGTAACAAAAACCAGCGTATGTTGGCATGACAAAAAGCAGGATTTGGGCAAACAACTCCAATCAGAACAAAAGGTTAAACTCTGCCTCTATAATCTAGACTTTGTGAAAAAGGGTATCGGTGTCTTGTTGCTTATTTATCAATTCCTAGCACAGAATCATGAAAAATACTCATGCCACAGCTCAGATGGAATGCTCAGGTGTGTGAATGAAGTAGGGGAAATATAAGGAATGTATGAGAGATCGCACCCAAATCTCAACACAGTGCAACCAGTTTCTCCATTTGGTCAACCCACTTCTTCGCAAACTCCTCTTCCGTAAATCGTTTGGCAGACTTTCGGGCGCGCTGCCTTATGGCAAGGGGGTTAGGATGGGACAGAGCCTTCCGGAAGCCCTCAGCGAACTCTGTGGACGTTGTGGCATGGAAACCTACAAGAGATAGAGTCAGTACAGATTATCGATATGCGGCTTGAAGCCATCAAATATCGGCATGGAACAAAGACGCACCTGTAGGTTCTCCGTCGATTTCGGTGACGATGTCTAGCTTGGGTCCGCCACTGTCATGCACAACAGAGATGAGTCCAGCAGCCTGATACTCGACAACACCAATACCAAAATGCTCGTTCCACATGCCGTTGACTCCGACTGATGCCTTGCGAAGCCACTCGAGGATTCGAGGCCAAGGAGCGTCAAGATGGAACTCGACCCGATCCTTGATGTGCAATTCGTTGACCAACAAGCGCAGCTGGTACACACGCTTGGAGTCGCTGTCGTCCCGCACACTGCCAATCAGAACCAAGGTGGCACCTTTGGCAACATCCGAGCCGCTCTTGACGAACTCGGCGAACGCCTGAATAATGAGCTGATGGTTCTTCTCAGGCCTGAACTGTGCAATATAAACCAGTGCCTTCTCGCGTCTGCTCTCACTGTCTACGGACACCTCTACTTCTTGCTCGAGCTCGCGGACAGCAACTGGTGGATAAACCACAGCTACAGCGTTATTGGGCCTACCATTTCTCCTCGTGTTACGGAGTGGCCCCCAAAGCTTCTGTACGTGGTTTTGAGTCCAGGTCGAGTTGGTCATCACAACGTCAATCGTAGCCCCCATCCGACAGTATATTTTCGCGAACAGCTCCCAGTACAACTTCTTTGCTCTACCACGAGCTCCAACGCCCTGGCCAGCATTGACTCCTTGAGAGCCTACGGCGGAGTGAGGATTCAAAGAATCAAGCATATCGGTCGAGATGGTTGGGTAATGCACATAAGCGCCCGTGGGCATGGTATGGAAGAGCCATCTGCAAAGACCCAGAGCAAACGCGTAACCCATGGTGTCAACGAAGATGTCCGGCGTAAGCAGAGAGAAGGCATCCCACGCTATGATTATCGAGCCAAGTGACTGTCCGGCGAGAGTGAAGTGAGGCCAGGTCGATGCGAGGACCCAATGCCTAGTCGAGAGATACAGGAACTGTACTGTCGGCGGGTGAAGCATGATATTGAATCGGCTCTGCGAGATTTGTACTGGTCAGTGAATGACGCGTCAGGTCGTGCCATACCTATGTTTCAGGGCTTACAAACCTCGACCCTAGAAAGTATAGCCTCCTTGTTGACCTCGTGATCGCCAGTGTAGACTATACACTTGGCCTTCGGCCACTTCTGCTGCGTCGCTCGGATGGCAGCCCACAGGACACGTTCACCACCTCCTCCAGCATTGCTTCATAATCAAGCAAGGTCAGCAACTCAGATCTGTACAGAAAAGCCAATGTAGAAATACGCACCAGAAAGGGTGAAAGAACCCTACGATTCCATCCCATTCTTGCGCAGCCTTGCCACCATTGTCGGCGCTGCCCGCAGGCGTTTCAATACTCTCCCATTCCTCATCCGTGACACTCTTTTTCCTCTCCTGTCCACTCTCCGCGAATCGACGCTCGTCCTCGTTCATTATCTCGAGCAGCTGAGCCCGACGGCCTTCGGTTTTGCGCTTGAGGTACCATCCCAAAGCCGATCCTATTGCCCGCCAAAACCATGGTACAATAAAGAAGTAGAGTAAAGGCATGGCGGCTATGGTCGTGAAGGTGGCGTAGAGAGAGTAACTGCCTTGGGAGTCCTGGCAGCTGGATCCTGCTGACAGTGAGGAGGTCGAGCCCGAGGCGCACTTGTCGCTGTCGCCAAAGCCGTCCATAGCTGGCTGACTTGGGGGTAAACTTAGTCGGGCAGGCTTTGCGATTGTCCAAAGGCTCGGTGGTCGTGAGTAAGGTAAAAGGGTGGAAGGCGACCCCGCGCGTGGGGGAAGTGAACAGCAACTGAACTGGATGCCCTGAACGAATGATTAGAATCGGAGAAAAGTCAAGCAGGCAGGATGATCTTCTTCGGCTCAGCCAAGGAATAGAAGGATGGGCATGCCAGTCAACGTCGAGGCCCGCAGAAGCTCCAGGCCAGCTTGCTCCTTGAATACTGGAAAGAGAGAAAGTGGTCTGCTGCTCAAGGCGCTTGCACGGTATCACACGAGGTGCGGCCAGGTTCCAGTGTCCACGTAGCTCTGGTGGGTAACTCTGTCTCGGTAGCTGAACTATCGTCTACCCCACTTTGTACGATGCGAGTGCTACCCTACCTACAAGGGCCCGGTTTGTACAGTACGAGTATGCCAAAGGGCGCATAGAGCGAACCAGACCCACTGGTAGAAGAACCCTTAATGCAGGCCAAATATTCTTACCCGCTGCCGCGCAGTCGCGTCCAAACAGGCACGGTCGCTCCATTGAATTGAGTTCCACGTGGAGTCGTAAGGTGAAATAATTCGAAGCTCGGAACGCAAGGTACTAGAGAACTCACTTGTCATGTGCCGCAATTATAGCCACACCATATGAGCTCAAGTCAGACAGATACCTGATTGTCTCATGCTCTTGATTTGTGAGAACGATGCATCGGGGACAGTTTCCGCGCCATCTCAAAGGCACATTGCCACATTCTCTCACTCGAACCTGGCCACACCTCAGCCCACTGCACTCAACAAGAGTGGTCACGCCTAGGCTCGGGCACTCGCTGGGCTCCTTTACACCGAAGAGAACTTTTGTCGAAAGTGCAGTCACGCACACTCAAGAGCTCATTACAACATTTCATTTCTTCACCGGGACATCATGGTACATCACCATCGCCCTTGTGGCCTTTGGCGTGAACCTCGTTCGCCTCCCGTTTGTCATAAACACAAGACGCATGCAACAGCGGCGCCTTGAGCTCACCCCGCTGAATGTTGCATGGTATAATCGCATGATGAAGTCGGTACATACAAATCAGCCGAGGGCGATAGAGCAGCTTGAAAAGGAAGCCCAAAAGAAGACGGCTAAGAAGATGAAGAAGATCTACAGCGACTTCGGCTTGCAGGCATGGAAGGCCTTCTCCAGCGGCATTATCACAATTCCAATATGGCTTGGCGTGATGGAATCACTCAGAAGACTTTGTGGTGGTCCTACAGGATTGATCGGGGCCCTCTTTTTCAACGAGGGCGAGGTCACTGATGCGACTGCCATCGCCGGACTATCTTCAGACACCAGCTCGCTGGCCAATGCTGCTTCCACTGCAGTAGACACTGCGTCTACGGCCGGTATAAGTACGATCGCAGACGTCGCCATCCCGGCTGCGACGACGTTAGAACCGTCCCTTGCGACGGGAGGGCTTCTCTGGTTTCCTGACCTGTTGGTCCCCGATCCTTACCACGTTTTACCATGGCTTCTCTCCTTTACCATGGCAGCAAACCTCGGACTCGTTCCTACGAGTGTAAAGGCAGCCCGGGAGCTACTTGGAGGAGGCCCATTGGAAAAATACAGCGACAAGATAAACCCGAGGACAAGATTGCGGCGCATACTTCTCATTTGTTCGATAAGCATCGCCCCCGTCACTATGTATTTTCCAGCGGCTTTACATGTGTACTGGATCTGCACCTCATGCATGTCCGCACTGATGACGGAAGTGATTTTTCGGTGCATGCCACTACCAGCGCCCACGGCAGTCATCGCCTCGGGTCAACATCGGGTTATGTTGTTGCCACGGCCGGAGAAAGAGGCCTCGAGGCGTCTGAGTGTATTTGACTGAAACGCGCTGCTTAAAGATAGCTGTATAGACAAAGCTAGACATGCACACCAATCGACAAGGTGCTTAATAACAAAGAGAATAAGGATAAAAGACTAAAAGACTCCGCAAACGCCAGCTGATGGATGATATTATACAGTGACGCTGCAGTGTCATGAGAAAAATAGCATTCTGGTGAACTGTAGTGTCTGTCCGTCGCGGCTATGAATTTGACGACTTACCACGACCTCCGTCACCATTTGACCCTTATCCAAGGAAAATGGCAAGCAAAACAATCGTCAGAATAACCGATAGAATCAGGAGCAAGCAGCAAGCCTTGCTACGAGCATTCTTCTGATACCTCGCGGCGCTGCGCAGCTCATAGTCAGCACCCCTGGTGTCTGTCCTCACATTCTCGACATTGTCGACTATGGTGTCGAGCTGCTCGCCTTGTTCCGACACGATCTGTGCCACTTGTGAGAACAAAACGTTGAGATCATTGACGCCCTGTTCGATGTTGCGTATTTCCTCCTCGCGCTCGATGATCAACGCCTCCTGGAAATCCACCTCGTCCTGTGGTGCGAGCCTGAGAACTTCCTGTTGCTGTTGTTGTTCGAGATATTGTCCGTCCTCTCCAGCGCTCCGGATGCCACCCTCTTCGTCTGTCACTGCTTTTGCGGCGCTCACTGATGCCCTTTGTTTTTCCAAGGCTTTTCGTTGGAGGCTCTGAAACTCTTGTAGAGAGGCTTGCACTTCGCGGGAAGCCTTTTGTTGTGTGTACTTTTGGGTTGGCTGAGAGAGAGTTCGAGTCAGTACATGACAAGCCAACAATACCCTACTACCAAAGCTTCATACCGTAACGTCTTCCCACGATTGGAGTTTCTTGACAGCCTCGCCCAGTTGCCTGAATGTTTCCCTCGATTCCTCTAGCAAATCGTGCACCCTTTCCCTCACACGTGCGGTATCTCGTCTTGTACCGAGGTGGCTGATCTCTGTGCTGAGCCTGGAAACGTTGCCGTTGACTTTGAATAGTTTGTTGTTTATGTCTTGCGACACACGCTGAAAATCGGGGTCGTCGACATACCCGCGGCTGTTATCTCCCCGTCGCTGCTGCGCTTCCAGCGAAGATAGCTGATCGAATGACATTGTGACGAATCAAGCCAAGTACGCACAGTCTGAGCAGAAACCGCGGGATGTGTATCAAGCTATAAATTCCACAGAGTGAGATATTGATGATGGGTGTGTCGTCGGGATGGTTGATGCCTGCCTGCCCGTGACGTCCGGTCTGCACGCTCCAAGTCCACGGTCGGCTGGTGTGGCTGAGATTGCGTCAACTGTGCGGGGCTGACCAATCATGAGAGCTTCTATGTCCCCACTTCTGGTGAACGCTCTCGATGGTTGCCATCTTTTTCAGCAGCCAGCAAGTAGTACAAGCTCCATTCCTCGATTAAGCTGAACTCAGTAGGCAAGGCCTGTAAGGTAGGTACAGCTCATTCCTTTTTCGCCCCAAATTCGCAGTTAGGCAAAGCCTTGTGCGTGAAGTCAAAGAAAGTCACTCAGGCGCTGGTCAATCTACACCTCAGTGGTCTCAGTTACTCAATGCGGCTCAATGCATATTTGCGATGCAGCAAGGCAAGCTAGCCAGCGCACACTTGGTAGTACTAAGCAACTCATGTACCTGTTGGTGCTTGGACTCCATGATTAACATGTGCCTGTGAAAAGATGTGGGTCATATTTTACCTGCTGAAAAACGAAGCGCACTCTGAGCGATAGCAATGCTCTCGCTTATCGTGGCGGCGCGACCTCCACTAGTCTAATTGCGGGTTTCCAGCGCGACCAAGCTTCCAAATCTTTTTTATTGACATGACAGCTCAACCCCAATCGCCCATCACCACGTAACACGAGACCACGAAGCATGCGCCGTCAGGATGGCGCCGCCCACGGTCAGACGGGCTCCTTATAAGGACTTCCTTCAGCCTGCATTTCATAGACGGTTTTCATCAACAGCCACTGTCATTCTCGCCATCGCATACTTGGAGTCTGTGCTCTTGGCGAAATGGAACTCGTGTAAGTAGTGCGCCAGAAGCTTGTATGCCTGGCTATTTTAGAGGTGCGCGGGAGAACGAGAATTTACTAACGTGATTTTTTCTTGGCAATTCTTAGACCTCTGGACATGGTTTCCCATTGGACCAGCTGGCATTCGGACTTTCTTCATTTTCCTCTGCGGTCTGTTTGTCCTCATTTTGCGGATAGCCCAATACCATGTGGGGATCCGAATCTCGAACTCGGGACTTGAGACTGTCCAGCAACATGCTCTCAAGCTTCAAACCTTGGAGGCTGTCGTGTCTTATGTCCTATCGAGCTGGCTTTTCAGCCAAACCTACCTGGGAGCGGTTCCGTCTTCAGCCAACCTCGACTGGATCACGTACTTCAACGGGGACCGTCCTCGCTTGAACGAGAAGCCGATATTCTTCACTGTTCACTTCATCATTCTCGGCATCTACCAGGCAGTTTCGCACATCTACTATGATCAAGATCGTCTGACACTTGGTGTCGCTAAACCTCGCAAGGAGGGAAAGGCGGGCGCTGTGGACACTGGGAGCCAGTTGAAGAAGTTTGGAGAGCAGTTACCTGCGATATTCAGGGACTCCCTCTCTATATCGCTCGTTACCGTCGTTCTGAGCGCTGTCATCTACCCTATCTTTTTGCGGTCCATGGTCTGGGGGCTTGCTCTCTCTATGTTCCGCCCTTTTTACAGTATTACCCATGTTAACCTGGTCCCGCCAACCCTGCCATTCACCTTCTGGCTGCTTCTTCGCTGCATCTCTTCCACCTTTATGCTATCTTTCATCTGGCTGTCGGGTAACACGGCTTTCTCGATACTTCTCACCCGTGACCCGATCAAGAATACAAAGCCCCTCACATCAGACTCCAAGGATCCCAATGGAAGTCTGCTGAACGGCCTGAAGAGCAAGAAGCTTCCCGTAAAAGTAAGTTTACTGATATGAGCTGTGCCTGAGATACTCTACTGACTGGCTAATAACAACACAGTGTTTTGCGATGTGGGAGTTGGGACTCATTGCGTGCGATTTCGACGTTAGGCGCAAAGCAATCTATGAAGACATTGACCGCAAGGATGGACCGGTGTGGGCGCAAGTCTTCAGGGTTTGTCTTGAGGTCATCAAGGAGATGGAGACGAATATTGACAACTACGGCAAGGTACCTACGCCTGCACCCGCAACTGAGGCAAATTCTAGCGCGGATGGGAGGTTCTCTGAGGAAGTCCAGCGGGGCATTCAAGCGCCGAAAAACGAGTCCATTGAGATCAAGTCATCGAAAAACGCTTTCAGGGCCGAGGTGGAAAAGTATGTCGACAAGCTAGCAAGAGACCCTAGCAGGGCATCTCGGCTTGACGATGTAGGGAAGGCTGCTGGAGAGGCTAAACAGAAACTCCTGGAGATGAGGAACCAGCTAGCAGTTTCCGACGACCCTCAATACCCATTCCAGCAATACATTCGGAACATACTCAGCTCACCTGTCGGCTGGCCACTCCGGCAGGACTATAGCAGACGACTTACCGCAGCCGTCTTTGGTGCTCCCTACGGCGAACCGAGCTTGTTCGTTAACGCCACAGTGGCGCTCAGTCAATTGGCTGTTCGCAGTCTCCAGGAGGACAAGTACGGAAACGTTCAACGCGACGTTGCGACCATCATCCGGAGTCTTACATCCGTTACGCAGAAGTTGGATACGTTCAAAAACAGCCTGCCCTTTCATTGGACAGACGTTCAGAAGCACAGGAGTTGTCCTGAAGTGGAAATCGTGCTAGAGGCACTTAGAGATGGCCTATCAGAACTGGTTTTGAACTTCGAACCATACAGGCGGGATTTGAGGCTTAGTCTGACGGACATGCGCCTGGCACGTGAGGCGATAGGGGTCGCAGAGACTGCAGTTGAGCCTACGCCCCAGGCGAAAAGGGCGGCCAAGCCACCTGCTCCCGAAATGCAAGAACTGAGGTAAAAGCGGGTGGAGGGTCTTAAGTTCCGCACTGCATGGATGGCGTAATGATGGAGTCGATTCACACAAAAGAGGAGATCATTTTCAGCGCTAGCATCAATCAAAAATGACAGTTTTTTCTCGAGATGTTGTTAACTTGTTAACATCCGTCTTGTTTGGTAATCTGAAGTCAGCAGATCAATGTCAGCAGTCTTAGGAGTGATTGATTTAGCAATGCGGATTGCTCCCTGCCAGGTGGTATTAGCATGTGGAACCGTGACCCACGTGCATTTTGCCGAGCCAAGAACGAAATGTGAACTCATTAATCTGCAGAAGCATGTGGGTCCCGGTCCATCCTCTAATTCCTCTCCCTAGCGCGGCGCCGCCGGCACAACGGACTTGACTTGCTTGAAAAAAGAATAAACAAGGTGCTGCGCCCACACGCACCTTTGCGGCCGAGCCAACGAAGCTTCCCAACCACCGTTGTTACCTCTCCAACGCCCGCGCTCATCACTTGCGACTTGAACCGGACCGCTAAAGCACCCGCCTCGAAAAAAGTCCGACGACAAAGCGACATCAATCAAAAAAAAGTCCCAGCCTATGCCTTCAATGTGCCTGCCCGCATAGCCATGCTGACTCCAAGTGCGCCCGCGCTCTTTTTATTTATCACGGTGTTGGGCACACGGCCAGAGGCCAATCGCAGACGACAATTATCAAATTACACCGACAGTGATATAAGCAGCACCAAACAAAGATAGCAAGGATTCTTGGGCGACATGCGTCTGGCACCACAATGCTGTCAGCAACACGCGTGTTCCGCATCGTGTACAAAACCTTTTACCTCCTCCTTTACATCCTCTTGCTTATTCTCCTACTCGGTTCACCGGCGGACATCATCTACCAGTCGCTATGGGTGCCACCGAAACACGAATACTTTGTCATTGTGCTGTCGGCAGCATACTTTGTAACGATCTTTATCGTCTCCTTTGTTTACTCGATGCGACTATGGATCAACCGGGGAGTCTTGGCTGCCATTCCGAGGTCGAGAATTCCGATCGATAAAGGCGACGTGCCATCCTCGATTCGCAAGGAGATCGTCTCTGGGCTAAGTCGGAGTGCTTCTATTGCCTTTGATGCACGACCGCGGGTTCTTCCACCTTCGTTGTCTGCCCCATTTGGGGCTCACGTCGGTCAATACGGACGGGGACAAAACGAATCATCTACAGGAGTTGCGTCGGATGGGGGTCGGTCGGGGACCCCGCAAGAAAAGCAGAAGAAGCGGTTCAAATTTCCGACGTTGAAGAAGACATCGACAGTTGGAACAGAAGTGGGAGTCAACTTCCCCCCGCCCAAACCGGTCTGGGGGGAGATCGAGCACAATGGCTGGGGCTCCCCGCTTTCACCGGACTTTCCTACGCTTGAGTACGCCACAGTTATCTCGGAGCTGGCCAATCTTATCGAGGCCAAGGCGGTCACGTTGGCGCCAGAGGTTCCCCTATCCGCGACTGCTTATGAGTCGAGCATGGGGCCGGATGGGCAACAACTAGGACACGCGCATGGTCTAGGAATGCGGGACCCAGGAGCAGTCGCACTCCTCCAACGGGGGAGTTTGGGTATGCGTGACTATCTCGCGAGCCTCGCGGAGCTTGGAGTCCTGCCTCCATCTCAAACGGCGGCCCAGTTTCTTGTCGCATACGAGCATGCGCGCTTCTCGACACGACCGCTTTCAGCACGTCGCTTTCGCGAAGTAATGCAACTATTTGCAGAGCTCTTGCGCTCGATGGTTCCAATCGACCCGATGTCGCTGTACGTCAATGGCCACGATGGACGCGACCAAGACGACAATTCGGAGCATCGTATCAGCAGAGACAGTGATGGCGGAGCTGCAGCGCGATCGAGCGATATGGACATAGACGATGATGCACCCGCAGCTACGGCCACACCGAGCACCTTTGGAATACCCAGCCACTCCAATGGCAACAGTGGGATGCGCTTACACGGAGCTTCTACTCCTCGCAGCTCAAGTCCATCTATGTCGATGCGGACAGACAGCTCGGAAACTACGGGATCATCTGGGTCTGAGAGCAGCAAGGCGTCTCAAATCAGACATCGTCACAGGCGCCGCCGACAAATGCGGCATCCCCACGCCGTTAGCGCGGGGGCACGCGCCTCTTCATGGCAGTACAAAACTGCTCCTACCACTCCCAAGGACCTAAGAATGGCCCCAGGAAAGTCTCCTTCGGCCAGGACAATGGCCACTGCCGCTGCACTTGAGGCGGCGTTCTCGTCACTACCATCATCCTCATCCTCATCACCACGACTAGCGGCATCTCCAGACAGACTGTTCAGGAGCAATTCTCGCAACAGCATTGCCAGTTTTGCACAGAGCAGGCATCCCTATCCAAATAGCCAAGCTTCATCGGGGAGTTTAAGGTCGCTAGCTTCGGCGGGATCGGTTGTTGTGAGGCTTCGGGACCGGTAGTATTATAGTCCCTTAGCCCAGGAGATCTCAGTGGACGGTTGATATGAACCCACACGCTGAGGTCCTCATAAACCCTGCAGGCTTCTTAAAAGGCTTTTGATTATTTGCTCGCGGGAATTCCCTACGAAGTTTCCCCGAGTTATACGATGCAGAGCTCATGACGCTGTTAAACAAGAAGCAGTGCGACACTGCAGACTTGTGCTGAGCCTATTATGCTCTCTACTGAGGGACAGACACATGTATTTTCTTCACGATGCTACGTTTGTATACCAAATATTTTGTTTTCTTTTTTTTTCTTACATGGGGTATACAGGGTTAGGTCCGTATTGGTGTCACCGGCGATTAGGCGTGTCAGGATATTGGTAATTGCATAATTCTAATCTTTGTCAACATATGCTCATAGAAACGTGCTATGATGGAATGAAGTGCGTTATCAGTTTGACAACGTACAAGAACTTTGTTTGCCAACGCGGTAAGAAACCGATAGATTCTCAGCAACAAGGAACGCGCCAACTGGCTTGCGTACAAAAGTAAGTGCGATTGAGAAGAAAAGAACAAACCAAATCATAAAGCGGGAGAAACCGAAGCGATCCAGCCTCCTGATCACCAAGCTAGCAACCGGTGGCTTGACACAAGATCGCGTCACGTGACCTCGCGCAGTCAAGGCTTTTGATCCAAGCGCGATATTAGATCAGGAAGGGACCCCACCCATCAACCTACTCCGGACGCGCCTGTATATTCGCCACCCACTCCTCAACTGCAAAACCAGGGGGGATTGCATTCGCCACCATCATGACCAAATCTAGACCATGGAGCGTCATGTGATACAAGACTCTGATGATGAAGGCAGTGACCTCAGTCCTATCAAAAGCCCGGTGGTGCCAGGGACAGCCCAGGACGCCTTGGGTAAACCTGTAGATCAACCCGACGCGTCGCCCGCGCCATCTCGGAGCGGCTCTACAGACCCATCTTTCTTTCAAAGGATTTACAATGAGCACAATCAAAACGGAAGCATAGAGCTTTCGAGACAATTCCAGTCAGAAAACGAACCGAGCCTTCATTCTGGCCTTGTTGACACTACCCAAAACACTCGTTCTTCACTTACCGACCCCACCATGGCAAAAGCAGCTCGCAGCAAAACAGCCCATGTGTCAAACGCTGATCAAAGCTCCGCTTTGACGCAGGTAACCACTCCTGGGAGGCGAGGCCGCGAGTCTGAAAACGAAGTCGACATCTGGGACATACCCATCAGCCCAGATCCCAATGTACCAGAGCGCAAAAGTGCACGGAAGGCTGCTCCAGCTTCAGTTACCAAAGTGTATGGCAAGCGGAGGAAAACTTCTCACCAATCGGTTGATTTTGAAGACAGCAGATATGCTGATCCGGAACCCCCATCACCAGCGACACCAGTCGCCAAACGAGCGCGGCATAATGACCAGACCTTCTTGATCGGAGCAACAACTATGAACAGCCTTGTCTCGGTAAATATTCCAACGACCATGAACCAAGTTGGATCTACAACCATGTCGGCCCTGAAGAAGCCTAAGACAGCCGTTGGAAAATACGGCTGTCGTCAAGTACAGGATCCGTCAACAGAAGCCGTCGATCTGGACAGTGTGAGCTTGATCACTGTCCCTGTAAGCGACGATAGGGGCCACCCAACTCGCGTCAATGCCAAGTGCCCCCGCGATCATTCCAGTGGCTTAGAGACCGATACCCAGTTTGCAGATACGCAGAAGGATACTCGGATTGAGGTCAATTTGTCCCAAGGTTTGAGCTCCAGTGAGAAGCAAGCATATCGGATTTTCAATCTATCTGGAGATTCAGATTCAGCAGAGGCCATGAACAGCTCATCGCTGGCGCTTCCAGTGCCTACAAAAGGCGGGAGAGATTTGAGTAGATCCAGTGGTGATGCCACGGAAGCTGTGGCGACACCAAGCGCGTATGCGGGCTCTTCGGCTCGCCGAACGGCCGAAAATAGCGACCTACCCTCCACTGAAATTCCAATGCCTCCTCCATCTACATCGAGCACGCGAGGGCGGAAGAGGAAATCAGCCGCAATAGTAAGCTTGGGACCTTTTCTCATCCGGTAAAATCATACTGACGCAAAATTAGCCCACGTCCTCCCCAGACATTATCTCAGGGAATGTCACAAGATCCGCTAAAAAACGAAAATTTGGGGCTGCCAATGATTATGAGCTTGGAGCACATGATGAGACAACTGGTCACAGTCCGTCGGTTCCGCGTTCTTCGCGCCCGAGGTCATCAGCTCTCGAATCTCTGCCTGATACACAACCACCTCCCGGTGGCTTTCAGGTTCCGCAGTTGCAAGAGAACCCTACTCCCGCCATCAATGCTACAGATGTACCCTCAAGAGAAGTGGACTTGCCTATGCAAGAAACTGGGCGGAACCTGGATCCTATTTTAATCTCTTCTGGTCAAGAGGCACCACCGGAAGAGCCTATAGTTGTGCACGAACCATTAGTTCAGACGCAGAAGAAAAGAGGTCGCAAGAAAAAGGAGGTGCAAAAACCGCCGGAAGTTTTCCCTATACCTGTTGAGGCTGAGCCAACAGTGGACAATGGAGATACACCTTTCTTCCCTAAGGAGGGCACTCCGATACTGCAGTCTACTGAGACACCCGAGGCAAAGCCTAAAAGGAAAAGAGGGAGACCTAAAAAGTCTGCGGCTAAAGTTGATAATACGTCAACCGATGCTTCAGTCGTCATATTAGAGAACGACTCTGCCGAGGTTGAAGGAATCTTAGACGATACTCCTCGTCCACATGGCAATGCCAAGGGCACAAGCAACAACCGAGGCGATCATTCCAAGGGCCGCCAGAAGAAGGAGTCAAGCGAGCCCGATGCACGAGACGACATGGGCACAAGCAACGGGTGTTCCCGACAAAAAAACGGGAGCGAGGAAAATTTACCTGCCATTGATGCCGCACAAGCGAATATACAGACGAACCAAAACGATGAGGATATCAAGGATGGAGAGCTTCTGAAGCCTTCGGTCTCAGCCGAGCCAATAAAAAAGGAGGCAGCCAGCTGCAGTCGAATTGGAAACCAGGCTGGCAAGGCTACTTACAGGGTGGGGTTGAGTAAGAGATCACGAATTGCGCCTTTGCTCAAGTCATTGCGCAAGTGAAAGCAGGTTTTACATTACTCGTTCAGGCCATGAAACACGACTGCAAGCAAACTCAATCCAGGTTAGGGGGGTGATCGTTTTGTGTTCATTTCCTCTCGCGTATTTCGAGTCCCCACCCACCCGCTCCCCTTACCCATGAACGATGGTATTCTTCATATCCATAACTGGGATTATGGTTTTCTATAACCTTTCCTACCAACTTCCCTGAACCGGGACGTACGCACCATTGCCTTCATTTTGATTTTGTGTTTTATGACAAGCCACCCACACGGGTATGGTTGAGAGACATTGTCACGAGTCCCCATAGTGCTGAGCAAACCCGGTCCACTTGTCGCATTCGATGTTGGCCCTTTCGCAACACTGACCTATGTTCTTATTCATGTTCTAACATTCATTCGGTTTTATCCTTGTTAATTTCATTATGGGCCTCGCCTTGCGTGGGTGCCCAGAGTTTCTCGGTTAGCATTCACGAAAGAGCCAGTCAGCGATCTGCATTTTCGGCAACGGTTTCTTCTCATGATGAGCATTACATCATTACGCCCTTGATTGTCTCTCAGCTCTGACAGGAACACAAGTACTACCTACTACTACAGGGTCTGAGCCAGGACAATATCTACTTGTACTTTATAGGTAGTCATCGTGGGGGCCAACCCGCAATGGGGCAGCACATTGCATCACCAAAATCAAGCAGATTCAGGTCACTTACGGATTGAGCATAGCGTGGGCCACAATTCTTTTTTGTCCCAACTTTGAACTTCCGTTTTCCGCTTTGCCGATCCCCCTCCCATTCCTCTATCTTCTTTGGCAATTGCTATGTCTTCTCACCCCACGGTACTCATTTCAGGTTGTGCTTGACTCGGCTTGCCCTACGTGGTTAGCTCTTCTGCGCACTCTACCCTGAACTTTGATTGATTATACGCTTTATCAGAAGTGTAATAATTTCTCTTTTATCACAACTACACTCCACCATCGCCGTGCACTTGGGTTTGTTTTCGGTCTCTACTAGTATATTGTGATCTGTACCCTGTCTGGTTTGTCCTGGTCTTTTCACGCGTAACCACTGCCCCTCTCTTGGCTTCGGCTTGACGGACGCGTCTGTCTACGTCATCCGTTGACCGACTTTTTTTTCTGTCTTTCCTCCTTTTCTTCTTTCATTTCTTTGGATGTTATAATTCGCCACTGTCGCCCCCATGAGCGATGCCATTGTCCGTGTACGACGCCGATGAGGGGGCTCTTTCGCCATCCTCGGCTTACCGGACTAACACCACGACTCATAGCGATTCTCAGCGATACTTGAGCACTCGAGGTGAAGACATTGGTGTACGCAACCACCATCCTACAGCGCCATGTTGCCGCCATAAATTCTCATCTTTTCTTCTATTCCACGAGCTGACAGCAGCCCATGTCAGTTCCGCTTCCAAGACACCGTCTTGAACCCTATGTCCTCGGACGGGGGTTTCTACCTGCCCGAGGGCACGCCCAAGCTCTCCCTATCGGACCTCACAAAATGGAAGGACCTTTCGTTTCGCGATGTCGCCCTGGCAATCTTTTCAATCTTTATTTCTCCGGTTGAGATACCCGCGGAGCACCTCGGCCAGATTGTCGACGCCAGCTTGGCGGGTTTCCCGAATGCGTCATTTGCGCCTGTGACCAGGGTTGACCAGCATCATGGACTGTACCTGGCGGAGCTTTACCACGGCCCGGGAGGTGTGCATGAGGGGTTCGGACTGAAGGCCTTGGGTGCATTCTTGGACTATTTTCTCGAAATGGAAAACGTGAGCCTAGTAGGCCAAGGTGAGTAGAACACAGTAGCAAACGAGCAGGAAGAAGGGTGAGGGGAGGGGGGGAAAGCCCTCCGCTGCCCTAGCCCACCAGGGCTCAATTTCTACCGGCGTGTCTCAGCGTTTTCCTAGTGGCTCACCAAGTGTATCTAGAAAAACATCATATCACTGTCATTGATGGGGTGGCTGGAGACGTTGGTTTTGCGGCTAGCCAGGCGTTTCGGGGAAGACGAAACATCTCGTTGGTGTCGCTTCAGCCGTCATCTGAGACGCCGTCCACGGATATCTCTGAAAATCCACATACTTCGGGTACCAATGTACATGTCATTGGTATGAAGGCCTCAAGTCAAGATACCAAGGTATGCTACAATTCCTCCAATTGCCTCTATAGATATTGTGCCTGACATTATATGCGTCTGAACAGCAAATTGCTTGGCAGTTGGCTCGAGAGAGCAAGCCGGGTTGCGTGCAAGATCTTGAAACGCTGTTGTGCGGAAGCTGGCCTCGGACGCTTGCGGGAATAGCGTCATACTTCTTCGTTTATTTTCAAATTGCAAGAACAGTACCTTCGTTCAAGTTTGGGTTGGACAAGGTCAGCTTCGGCATACCTACCACCGACTGGGACATAATAGCAGCATTCGTTGCGCGAAGGATGGGCTTGCCGGTGGAGAGGATTATAGTTGCAACCTCGCAACCCGATGGTCCTCTAGACAGGCTCTGGGCGACTGGACGGTACGAGTCGGACTCGGGGGCGGGCAACAACAGCAACAACAACAACGCACTGTCGATGACGACGACTCGGAAAAGCGGACCTCTAGCTACGAACGACGAAGTTTCACCTCCGGGACAACACGCAGTCCAAACGGAGCCCGAATTCCTCGTCAGTGGTCACGTCGAGCGGCTGTTCTGGTTCCTCGCCTACGACTTCGTCACGATGGCCGGGCACGACATCATGGACGCGGAGTGGGATAGGCGGCAGGCTGGCGGGGAGATCCAGACGTGGCTGCGCAAACTGCGCTCCAAGGGCGGCTTTGGCCCTGTCTACCAAGACGTGCTGGAGAGCGGCAGACGCTGCTTCGGCTGCGAGCGCACAGGGCGCCCGCAGGTTCAAGGCACCGTCGCCGAGGTGTATCAAGGTTGCGGGGGCCTGGTCGTCGACCTCGGCGCCGCGGCAGCCATCAAGGCGTCCATAAAATCCATCAAGGTCGAGAAGATGGCCGGGCCTCGCTCTCAGGCTACGGTCCACGTGGTGTTGGGGCTGGCCGATCCGGCCCTCAAGGTTGAGGAGCTCGAGGAAACACTGGGCGGCCTGGCCAGGACGCAGGGCGTTTCGACGTGTCTGCAAAAGGTACTGAATAGGAGCAGGGAGCTGGAAGAGAGGCGTGCCGCGGGGCGGATAGACATGCATGTTGTCGCTGAGAACTTGGATGAGGTGAAGGCGGCGGTTGAAGCGATCACTTGGGCAGCTCTTGAGAGGGCTGGGTAAGGGGCTATGGTCTGCAGGCCCAGAGGCTCACTTTTGCTCACCCACGTTTAAGGTATAGTATACAGCGACTTCTGCTGCCGCTGAGGGTGGCAGGCAAATCTCAATAACCCCTGGTCTGTGGATGAGCGGGTAATCAAAGCATTGTATGTCAGGCAGGCAGATACTTTCCTGCTTGTTAAGCAGACAGCCAATAGTCAACCACGCTCGACATCAAACAGACTACCCCAAGAAACTTGCTCACGATCACAATCATGATTCTGTACATCTCGCCGTGAATCAGATCACCAACTAGCAGACGTCGGGTTTGTGTTCGCAGCAAACACGCTTCCATGACGACGTTAACTGCTGTTGTTGGTCGGAGGCCTCTCTGCTGCGGACGAGTGCGTGTTTGTTTGCGCGCGGGTAACCGTGTGTTTTAATTTGAAATTAAAAGGGCATCATTGTCTGTCAAACAGTTGAGGGGAACCGACAGAGAACAAGCAGGACAGGCAACTAACTGACGGCCACGACGCCGGGGAAAGGTCTATAAAAGGCGACGTTGTAAACGCCTTGGAGTCCTGGAGAGCATTCATTCTCTCTTCCTCACCACAACCTATCTACACAGAAACCAACACGTAGCATCAAAATCTACCAATCCCACTATCACTATTAACTCAACTCGATCTCTTGATCCATCATCACAATGTCTGGCAACTCGAATCAGATGACCAAGGACGCTGCTTCGCGCATCCAGTCCTCTTCGGTAGGCAACTTCCAGAGACGTGTCATGGGGGTTTATTGTTCCCTACGAATATGATCTAACCCTCTCATCCGTTCTATAGGACAAGCCCTCCAATCAAACGGGCGACAAGGGCGACGGCTTCTCCAGCCGTGCTCAATCGGCCGCCGACAAGAACGCCAACGCTGCGGCGGCCGCTTCTGGCGGCGGCAACCACGGCAAAGTTTGGAAGAAGTAGAGTCAACGCAGTCACCTGCCGAGATTCTGTACGCTTACGGCTTGGGCCTAGTTCTGGGATGATACAGGAGTAATTTGGCGGTGTTCATCTTTTCCTGGCTTGATTCAAGGATGGCAGGACTGCGAGGGTTTGGGACGGACTGGACATACGTAAAGAGGGCAACCGGGTTTCTTTTCTGCGATGGACTGTTTCCTCTCATTTTCTTCTCAATCTGACGATTAGGCTGTCTTCACGTACAAGAACTGGACAGTCGCATCTAGTTCTCTTGACAAGCAGTCCATCAATCGAGACTCGGCACTCACATCTAGAACGTTGCCGTTACTTAAGTGTACTCCACATGCCTTTGACGCTGGCCCAGACTTTCGGGATGCTAGCACAACACATTGCCGGTCGTTGGGTTTAGTTCGGTCCCGGGCGATGCGGGCGTCATCCCTTGCATGCGCCCGTTTGGCACATGAAAGGTGCGGTCAAGAGCGCACCTCGACGTCATTTGCCCAGCCCTGTGCTGCTACCCTCCCTTAGACGGGCGACGGGGCAATCTTTGTACAGCTACTAGAGGTGCCTTGGCCTGCGTCTAAAACTGACAGTTGGTTTATCGAATTTGCCCGATTCCCAAATGAATGACATTTTGTTTTGGTCCTAGAGAACAACGAGAAAGTTTTGTCTGAGTAACACATTAACCTGGTGATAAAATCGAAAAAGGTCAAGTTGATGTTGATATCAGAGCTGCTCGATAATAGGTGGGCTTCGGCCAGCGCGTGACCGTCAAGATCGACATAAGCGGGTTGATCTTTGCCTCAAAGTGGTGTATGCATGCATCGCAAGGGGCACAGCGATTAATTTCATCACGGAAACGTTCTTTTATTTCTTTGCTTCCATCAAGGGCTGAAATGGACGCAACAAGGCCGTTTTGATTTGGGCAAGTACGACTGACCTGTGATGGCGGGGTAGGTATCCTTGATAGTGGTGGGTAGGGTGACCAAGGTAGATAAGGCTTCTTAGATCATGAGCTCAAAGCCTCTGATTGGCAGCCTACGCGAAACTCGCAGAATTGCAGATTGCTATTGGCCAAAAGCTTTACCAAGTAAGCTTGCAGCTTGCCTCAAGGTACCTGCCACCATCTTTTAGCTTGCCCTCCTCTTGAACCCTCCATGCCGGACCTCTTTACTGGCACCCCATGGACCGGCGACGGTCGACATCAGCGCGCCGCCAAGGACATACGCCATAATGCTACACTACGACTTGCAACAAGATCGCGTGCGATGGGCCAGAGCTTCCACCGCCCGGTCACCTGCGGCCGACGTAAGTAGAGCGCAGCTCGCCGCTGCTCTCGCTTAGCTTCGAAGCTCTTGTTCCTCATGTCGCGCATACGTTTCTTTTCCATTTGGGTGAACCACCTGCGCTCCTTGCATAGTTTCTGTCTCCCAAGATAGATACTCTTTGCCATTTTGCAGACCGGTTAAGTCCGAATCCGCCCCTTTGTGGACATTCCTGCGCGTATTTCCCAATCCGGTTGCCTTGGTCCTCGACAGGGTAGACCGATATGGCACTTACATTGAGCTTGAGCGCTCTCGCAGTTGGAGTCTTGGCGCAGTCGGCATCATCGGAAGAGATCGTATGGTCCTCGGTCGCCTACGTCTACCATGGCGAACGGCAACCTCTTGTCGCCCTCGGCAGTCCAGTTCTCACACCGCTTGGAGCCCAGCAAATGTTGGCCCAAGGCGCTCACTTTCGCTCCCGATACTTAGGCAGTGGAACATCTGAAAGCACCGGGAGCTCATACCGTATCCCGAGTCTTGATCCAGATTCTCTGGATTCCACCAAGATAAGCATACTTTCCAGCGACGATGCATACGTCTCCTCGAGTGCCATTGCGTTCATGCAAGGCTTGTATCCCCCTGTCACGGGAACCATGGCCGGAATTGCGGGAGGTGCTTCGGTCGCCAGGCTTGCCAACAATTCTTTTGTCGAATTTCCACTCAACGGCTATCAGTACCCTAGAGTACAAGCATCTTCGATGTTGAGCTCTGAATCGGTCTGGTAAGCTTCTCTTGGGAAATGTGACAGTAATGTCTGAAAATCAGCACCACCTGAGCTACTAACCTTTTTTCATCTTCAGGACCCAGGGATACCGGGATTGTCCTTCCAAAACTCACTCAGAGCTGGATATTGTCAAAAACGAGGAAATGAAGAAGCTGAGAGCAGACTCACAACCTCTCTTCAACAAATTTCGGGATGTTTTGTTGGAATCCTCGGGGCTGTTCAAGAGCGACTCGGGTTTAGAATACGACTATTTCGGCAATGCTTACGATGTTTACGACTTTGTCCGATACAACTATACCCACGACAATGCCACGCAGACCATCATCCCACGGGCAGATATTGACAGCCTCCAGAAATATGCCGCTCGGCAGCAACAAGAGTTGCACGGTAACCTAACTGTGAGCGGTACAGAGCCAAAAGACCAGATTCGCGCCATCGGCGGCAAGACACTCGCCACGAGGATTGTCTCGCAAATCAGGGCATCCGGTAATGATTTGGTCTCGACGCATTCAAGCCTTCAAAAGAGCAAACTCACCTTGATCTTTGGCTCTCATGAACCCCTTGTATCTTTATTTTCACTCACTGGGCTCGTCAACGGTAACAGCAGGCAAGTCTTTGAGGCACTACCCAGCCCCGGGGCAGCAATCCTTTTCGAAACTTTCACGGCCGGAGACAGGGCACCTGAGAATGGCCAACAACCTCGAGTCGAAGACCTTTTAGTGCGCTTCTTGTATCGCAACAGCTCGGAGGATAGTGCACCATTTGTGGCGTATCCTCTTTTCGGCAGGGGCAACTCCGAATGGCAGATGAGATATACCGAATTCACGGAGGCGATGGACCGGATAGTCGTGCCGACGTGGCAGCTGTGGTGTGCAGCTTGTGGCCATGGGGCAACATTCTGCCCTGGCAATAAGGCTGTTACATCGGGATTGGATGGAGTCAGCGCATCGTACACATCAAGAGGAAATATGAGCCTGGCAGTCGCAGGAGTTATTGGTGCCGTTGCCGCCCTAGCACTCATGACGATTTTGACCGCCATGGTAGCCCTTCTTGGCGGTCTCAGGGTCAGTCGCAGAAATCAGACGCAGGCACATGGTTCTGGAGGCCCTTTCGCGTCCGGTGGTTTCCGAGGCAAGGAGAAGAGAGAAAATGATCGTGACGTACAAGTCACCCCAGGCGGCATCCGGCACGAACGTTCCGGTAGTTGGGAACTACGAAGCGCGGCTCCACAAAGTAATCAACAAGCTGTGCGTGATGTTAGTCCCAGACCCGGACTCTCCGTACTGCGGCCGCAAGGGAGTCAGATGCCGGGGAAGCGAGGGGGCGATGTATCGCCACTGGACGATGAGACGGGCAGCATATTCGGTGCATCTCCTGTGGAGCCAAGGTCTGCCATCTGAGCATGGTATTCTTTCTGTATCTCGACATGGACGCGAGCGGCCAACGTGTCGATCTTTGAGATGGCCACAATGGTTCAGCTCGTCGCCATGCCCATGTGTCATCCTTTGATCAGATTCATACTCGCAACATTCACGGCTATCTTGCATCTCTTCAACACCCGTCCGGTCTGATATACAGTAGTTTTGCACCTACACCTGTTCGACTTTTACTGTCTTGCAATCCTGGGATCTGGACATCAGTGATGGTTCTGGGGCTAGGGGTAAAGCTCTTTGGCAAGTTGGACCTACTGCAACTTGGAGCGATGCTGCCAGCATGTGGTACTTGCTAAAAGTTCATTTTCACCAAATAGGACTTTACCCTCAACCATTCATTGAATGAGGGCAGGCTGGCTTTGTTGTCAGTCATTGTAACTGATTGGCCAACATGAGACTATACCCTTGTGGCATTAATTATGAGCAAAGTAGGAACGGTTATTTTGGTGGACGAGGAATCTCGAAGCGACTACCTAGCTATTGGTAGATCCCTTGGGAGAATCTTGATGACATATTCTGTGTAGTTGGTTTATATCCACCGGTGTGTGTGCTCGTCAGAAATTTACTCCGATGGGGCACATTTGGAAACACTCAAAGGTATCACGATTGAAACTGAAAATCGAACCAAACTGACTCGCCAAGCGCAATCTTTAACAGACCTTGATTCTCACCTAGACTAGACCAAGTTCTAATTAGTCTAGTTCTAGCTCTAGTCCACTTACACCATCATTAATAAGCCCCCCGGCTAAGTCAAGTCTCGAACGGCACGTGGCATGGTTTATCTGCAGATCAGTCAGAGGTGATGAAGCCCGAGGGAAGCGGCAAACATTCTAGACTAGAATATGTGCAACCTGGACCCCGCAAAAAAAAAAAAAATGACGACTCGGAACAGCGAGTCAAAGAAGGTCGTCTCGACGAACGGTTCTCTGCAGAGATTGGTTGGACTATGCTGGACCGAACTGGGAGGTAGAAACAAATCCAGCAAGCTAGGTACGTAGTATGAAGTGGTAAGTAGACATGGGTTTTGAATGTCGTCTCGTGTGCCCACCCTCCCACCGTCCGAGAGACGAGAGCAAAACAGAGAGATGCAGAGCGTCTGATGTTGACGACCTGCAGGAGCCCAGACCAAGAAAAAGCCCATTCCGGGGCTTTTTTTTCCCCTTGTTTATTTCTATGGTACAACAATCCGCGAACAGAAAAAGCAAATCGCCTCTTTGGGGAACGCGCACCTCGGCCGCATCATTGAAAAACAAAGTTCGGGAAGTGGGTTGGGCGGGCGAGTGGCACGCCTCGTCGGTTTGTCGCACTTTTGTTTGTGTTTGGTTGGCTCTGAGCCATACACGACTCTGTACGTACATGCCTACCTAACGCTAGCCGCACAAACCGTTGGTCATTGCAATCCGGGGGCTCCATTTTATTTATTTTCTTCCCTTTTTTTCTCTTTGGTTATTTTGACAGCGAACAAAAAATATCGGCTCTTCTTTCCAGGAGAGTATGTACCGGTAGTATGCGGCGTCTTGGTTGCTAGTTCGAGGCTAGATTCCAGATCCAGACTAGACCGGTTTTATAGACCCCCAAGCATTTAGTCTCAACGGTGGGGTTTTTTTGATGTTTGTGGCATCAGTCCACAGAGTTTGACTTTTTTTTTTTTTCTTGTTCTTCATCCAGGGCAATACTGTCGCTGTGACTTTAGGCGTATTGTTTTCGCACCATCGCGCGCGCATCCCGCGGGCCCGGCACGTTGCGGGCGCGTTGCAGGGCAGATGAAACTTTTTGTGTTGTGTTTTACGCGCCTTTTCGGAACGTGCCGGGTGATCTGTTCGCTCTATTCGAACAGCAAACCCGGCTCGGGGGTTTTTTTGCGAACATATTGCATATGCCTCTTTTTCAAGGGACAGTACAGTGACCCTTGTTGTCGCCCTCTTATTCTCGTGACTAAATATTCTGGGTAAGATCCTACTCGCTCGTTGAAGTTTTGTTCGGGGGTGAATCCTAACATGACCTCTCCAATACACCAAGACAATCCCTCTGTCGGAGTGTTGTTCTGCTGTGGGCATGGGTCACCCTAGGAAGTGAATCGGTTCTTATTCACTTCTCGGTTGCTTCTCCGTTTGAGATACCCTACGGGAGGAACGAACACTCCGTGCAGTAAACAAAACAAGAACCCTTCACACCTGCGGGCAAGACGTCATTGAAAGACAGACAATCCGAGGTTGAAATAGCCCCATCAAAACAAGAGAAATGCAGAAAAAGAATCACACGAGTGTTGAACCTTTCCAGCCCAAAGTTGCGCATTGGCATAAAAGTGATGTTCTCTCGCAGGCTGCATTTTGGTCATGGCATTGAAGAAGACATCGGCCGAAAGGGTGGAGAGGTCGGGAGTTGCCTGGAATAGACAAAAAGGTGGGTTTTTTGTTGTTGCTGTTGGACTATTACTGTATTCGGTTGGTCGAGAGTTTCCTGTGGACTTGGGGCGGCATTGACTGGACTGACATCCATGCAAGCCAGGGCACATGCCCCACAATTAGTACCACCAACCAGCATCGGTATCCATAGGTACTTGCTATGCTAGTTCTAAACCTACTGCGTGGGTTGCAGCAACATCTCTCAAAATCTGTACAGTAAGTAATTAGGACACAAACCTGCGCAGTAATAACCGCACATATATAATGGCGTTATACCGACCGTAATATAAACTTCTTGGCGTGCCAACGTGACGGGTGCATTAGGCCCCAAATCCCCACAGCCGAATTGCCGTTTGCGTCCAAGCATTGGCCAAGTCCTGCCAATTCTTCTAATGATAGTAGCCTACGATGATCGCAAAGCTTCGAACTTTTGGTTCTGTAAAATAAAAGAAAATGCAATGCAATAGACTTTCGGGATACTGCCTTGTTTTTTTGTCACGGAAGACGGCTCCTATTGTTAGCTCTCTGCTAAATCTAGTGTACGGTGGTAGCACAAAAAGCTTGAAAACTGCAATCCATGAGGCTAAATTTTCTTCCAGTTGTTATCCACCGAGCTTGATGTAAATCAAAAGAGAAGAAAGAAGAAAAAGGCTTCCCGCCGGGCCGTTGGAGAATTGTGCCGTGTCATTCATTTCGTTGAAGTTGTTTCTCCTCTCCCCCAAACACCTGAACTGCGTGCCGTACATCATACTAACCGGTAAATGTTGCAGGGCCCATACCGAAATTCAAAGTCGCATGATCCCAGCTGCCATCTGGGATCGCCCCTGCCTTGGAGACCCCGCATAGACCCCAGAGTGGGATGATGTCTTGGCACTGAAACCCTCCACTTCTTAGCCTTGCTCCTTGATATCCACCTTGTTTGTCTCTTGTCGTCCCCTTCTTTTTTTTTTCTTCCCACGTCACCTCATACCCTAGCTTTTTTTGTCGCCCATGCTTTTCTGGTCGCTTGCTTGCAGCTTGCAGCCGTTGGCTAACGTTGCTTTCGTTTTTGTTCTGTGACGTCGCCCACATTCCTTCCTCTAGGTAGGGACGGGAGGTATCAGATGGTGAAACTTTGACCAACAAAAAAAAAAAGAAGCTTGCCTAGTGGGTAGCTAGCCTGCGTGTCAATTCTTTCCTCCGACAAGGAGGTGAGCTAGTACTGGCTTAATCATCTAGTTCTAGTCTAGTTTAGCTGACAGTGGTCGGGTCGGTGGTCTTGTTCTTCATATGCTCCATAGGTACCTAAGGTAGGTGAGCTACTGCACAACAAAGGCGCGTCCAACCCCAAGCATATCCCTGGCAATGACACAACTTTAGCAACCCTACCCGCATAGCATAGTGCATGGGCTTGCCGCCGGCTTTAAGCTTCGCTCGCTTGTACGAAGGTACTATGTGAAAAGTTCCTTTCGATTTTATCTTTAGTTTTATTTATTTTCCGATCTCCAATTGCGTCCCCTTAAAAAGTGCAGCGCCTCGACCCCGTCAACAAAGGGAAAAAAGCACAAAACCCACCACTACCCGAACATGTACATGTCAGTACTTTGCATGTACAGCCGAGGTCTTTGGGTCAATCAACAGGGGGCCATGCGTCGATCATAGATCTTCTCGTTTTGAGGGAGAAGAACTTTTATGGTTTGGCATTGGAGGGTCCTACGCCATTTATGTCGTGGTCGGTCGGCATGGGCGCGGTGGGCGATCCCGTAAACTTCTTTACTCTCTCCCCCCTCAGAACCTGTAGTCATGACAAGTCCCCATCTCAACCTATGTACCATGGAGTATGCCGTTCTTTCTCCTCGGAACGCAATACCATGATGTTTTTCACGCGATTTAGAAACAAACAAAGCTCGCCTGCCATGTAGGGACAAGGTAGAAGCTTCCATTTTGTAGGCAGATGTTGACTAGGTAGGTAACAAAGAAGAGCGCCAATAGGGATGTACTATGCCAGTTCCTGACTATCCCCTCCTGAGTAGCGGCCCTACCAGCTCGGGAGGCGTACTTTTTTTTTCTTTGCGGTTGAAGAATTGAGAACCAGTTACCAGAGTCGGGTGGGTATACGTACTCATCCCCTAGCGGGACCCCTGTCTGCATGATAGTGAAACAGCAACAAACGTCCTCTCGAGTGAAGCCGTTTTGAGCGGGGAGGGCATGCAACCTTTTTGCCGATAACCTGACTGGGTGGCCCAAATGGAGGTCGTCTCGTCCCCACTCGCTTTTACCACGTACAGGGGAATAGAACGGCCCCAGTGCCTAGGACCAGGTATCCTGGCCTGATCTAGTAAGACGGAAGCGAAAAAAGAGGCAAGTCGTAGAGAGGCAGAGCTGGAGTCTACACTTCTCCCGCGCTTCCATCCACCAAGCTACTGCATCTCGGATGAGTATATATCATGGTCGACTGACCTCCGTTCAACCTTTTCCAGAGTTTATTCCATCCCAGTTTCTCAGATCCAAACCATCAAGCTATCCTATTCCTTTTGCCTCGTTTCTCTTTTTGTTTTCTTTTCTTCCCTCTTCAATTCTTACATATATACATACCGCCGGCCCGGTTTTTTTCGATTGTCACCTTTGTTGAACCTCTCTTTTCCCCTCTTCGTTTATTCAAGGTTTCCCCAAACACAAAAAAAAAACCGCAAACATGAAGTTGCTCAACATCGTCCTCCTCGCCATCGCCGGCACCGCCGCCGCACAGGCCGACATGGCCGACATGACCATGGCCGCCGACAAGAAGGATGGCAAGCCCATGTCGACCAAGGCCATGTGCAACAAGATGTTCAAGCTCGAGGGCCTGGAGAAGATCGCCGGCAACCAGACGCTCCTCAACGAGATCACCAAGAACAACGCGACCAAGGCCGACGACATCAAGGACAAGGCCAAGAAGGCCGAGCCCGAGCTCAAGGCGCTCCAGGACAACTCGACGTTGGTGGCCGAGTGCGGCAAGTACGCCGCCTACCGCAAGGAGAAGCGCCAGTGCGGTGAGATGCACCGCCTGGAGCGCCTCGAGAAGATTGCTGGCAACGACACGCTCCTGAACCAGGTCACCAAGAACAACGCCACCAAGGCCGATGACCTCAAGAAGAAGGCCCAGGAGCGCAAGGCCACCCTCGAGACCCTGCAGAAGAACACCACCCTGACCGCCTTCTGCGCCGAGCAGAAGGACAAGCAGACCTGCCGCAGTATGAAGGGCATGCAGAAGATGGTCGATAACTCCAAGAACCAGACCTTCCTCGACACCAAGTTCAAGGGCAACCAGACCAAGATCGACGAGTACAAGAAGAAGGCCACCAAGACTGAGGAGAGGCTCAAGACTCTCGAGTCCAACTCTACTCTCATGGACATTTGCAAGAAGCAGACCCAGGGTAAGTTTAACACATCCTCCTTCCACTTATATCTCTCTTTACCATCTCCAGATTTGCTGACTTGCTCCTTTCGCATTTATAGGTGGCAGCGGTGGTGGCCGCACCAGCAGCCCCTCCAACGGTGGTACCTCTATCCAGGCATTCGGTGTTTCCACCTCAATCTTGGCTCTGTTCGCCGCCGGTCTTGTCCTGTTGTAAAGTAGATTATGATAACGGCGATAGGAACGGATTTGGCTTATTTGCGAACATGGGATTGGATATAAGTGGGTCTTTTTTGGATGACACTCAGAAAAGAGATGAGCCCCTCTATGCTTTATTGGGATAGCCTTTTCTTTTTTTTTCTTTTGTACTGTAGATACACATTTTGAGATGGGATGTATTCTTTTTAAGACGTTTCACTATCGCTTTCGGTTTCGTGTTTGCTCTGGTTTTGTGAATGCTTATCGAATGTGCCGATGTATCAAAAATGAACAAGACCCAACGATTGTGTTTTGGGAGGGAGGGGGGGTTCGGTAGTAGCCGTTCTGACGACGAAGAGACAAACACCAACAACAGACGATTGTTGAAGCTGGCATTTGTGATTCCCTCGTATCTGGCAAATCTTTGTTTTGTTTTTTTGGGTTGTCAAGTCATTCACGGAGATATTATGCCTCGCACAAGATGACCAGCAAATCCAGAGCAATCGACGGTTTTGCGCTGAATCAAGTTTGAGCTCTAAAGCTTATTCTGTGCTTCGCAAAGTGGGAGTACTCGGGAAGTGTGATCGATTAACCTCTTTGAGGTATTGAGTTTAAAGCCGGAGATCCGGCGCTGCCTGAACTTTCCAGCAACAATGGCTGAATAGTTTCACACCCACATGACAGACTATTGCACCTCATGACTTCGTGCGAGAATCATTCAATCTCTTCAATAACTGCTCGCCTGGTCGGTTGGTTGCTGCCGACCTGGATGTTTCCCAAGCCAATTTCAAGTCCAGCCAGTCGGATGATGTTGTCACTTGGATTACTTGATCCGGTATCCGGAGGGAGAAGTGAGCTCATCCTCCAATTCTCAAGGCTCTGGACCACATCGCGGGCATGTTGCTGGACCAAGCCATCATTGTCGGTGCTGGCCACATACTCCAGGATCCGCGTTATATCCGCACGACTTTCGTCCGTCAGCCCAAACCCAAGATGTCGCTTGTGCTCTTTGGCGTGGTGCAGTGCTCGAACAAAACTGAGTACTATGAGTACGGCCGAACGTCGAAGAATGCCCTTTTCAGCTTCCGTCTCCAGCGCCAAAACCTGCATGCTCAGATCAACAGCCGATGACACGAGATCTGGACCTATCCCGGCTATGTTTGTCTCGATTCCAATCGCCAGAATGGACAGCGCAGAGCCTCGAATGCGAACGTCTTCGGCGCCCCTCTTGCTGCTCCAGCCTTCTACTATACTGTTGAGAATAGCGTTGTCTGCACGTTGCCGTTCTGAAAGCTCCGCGGTATCTTGCCCATCAGGTTCGTCATCCAGCTCGCCCTTTTCGGCTTTCATCTTGCGGAGTCTCTCTTCTCTGGCCTGTTTTGCCTCTGTCTTTGGCCGGCGCCCGCGTCGCCCGGCCAGCATTAATAGAGCATGGCAGACTTGTTGCGCCGCATCGCCAGCAAATGTTTCGCCCAGTCGCTCAACTACTTGCATGAGTGCCTCTCCAAAGCGAAGACGCGTGTCGACAGCCGCCATCTCGCTTGCGTCTACGTATCGATCGATGAGTTCGCGTGTGACAGACTTTGGATGCCTGTTGGCTAGCTCTATGTAGATCTTGATGACCCGTAGGTTGATATAATCATCACTTTCCACCAGCAGTGACGACATGAGCACGAGAACCGCCGGTATGTCCAAAATAGTGCTATTTGTCGAGATGAGACCATGGATCAGGTTGAGCCCCTCGACCCTGACGGGAGCCGGCGAGTCAGGCTGCGTGATGTAGGATACAGCAAGGGCATATGTTTTCCGCTCTTCGATTTGTCGATCTGTCTGGCTGGGTTGCATCTCAGAGGGTTCGTCGAATTCGGCACGATACTTCAAGTATCGCGCTATATTGGCTGCCGTTGTTGAGCTTTCTCCAACCGCCGTCTTGCTCAGTCGATCCAACGAGCTTTCAATGGATGCCATGAGCTCCTGGTCTACCTTGCGCTGCTGGAAGTTTGGTGTTGTAGCAATCAAATTTAGCAGACTCAAAGCGACCGAGAGGACTTCCTCGTCGTGACTAAGTTTAGCCTTGTCAGATAGCAGATCATCTACCAGCTTCAGTATGTGCCCCGGTTGACTAGCTAGCTTGTCTTGAAGCTTGAGCATCATTTCCTGCAGCACTTGGCCACGAAGGAGGCCATGAAGTGGGTCATCTTTGGTCTTCTCTTCAGCTTTGACGAGAATTGCTGGCTGTTGCGGATCAGGATTCGATTTGGCCCACTTGTTGAAAACATCCAGAAAAATCGAGGATATGACCTCATCGGTAAATGCTGACGAGATTAAGCTGACAAGCTGTCGGGCCTTGCCTTCTGCCTGGTCAAGGTTTATCTTGTCGACTGACAAATATTTCGAGTCGAACTGGCGGGGAACGACGAGCTGGAGCGTACCATCCTCTTGGCTGTCGTAAACCCACAACAGCCTGTCCCTATCGCGTTCGCCGTTGTACAGGAGATTGTCGATGATACAAGTGACAGGGTCAAGCGAGCTGGCAACATTCAAGTAGATAGTCAAGAGGTTCTTGGCTGGACGACGGTAGTCCTCCTCGTACTTGTCACCGTCGGCTGGCCTAGACACAATGGCCCATAGGGGTAGTAACAGAGGTTGGATCAACCTTCTCGAAAGGCCGGGATTAGGGTGATGTACTGCCAAGTGCTGGAGGCGGCGTAAAGCGGTAGACATTTCCGATGGAGAAACCAGCACTAGAGACTTGCTAAGGTCTACCACGCCGCCTTCCAGGGCAGAGCTTCGCATTAAGGATACTTGATGGGCTCCGGGTTTAATTGTTTTCTGCAAAGGCTCGGCAAAGCTACACCAGCCGGGAGTTCCTGGGCGATTGTTAATATTGTTCTTAAAATATTGAGTCTTTAATGATATCAGGTGCCTACCTGGAGCACCAAATTGCCTTCGGCCAAGAATGCCGAAGCCAATCACGTACGCAGCGACCTTTGTAAGGTCAAGCCCATCTCGACCATCAAGAATGTCTAGCAGCTGGGGAGCTATGCCAGAGAACCAAGCCTCTGGGTCGATTGAGGATGGAGGCATGGAGAGCAGCCGAGAGGCCAAAGCCATGGCCTCAGGCGATATCTTTGTAGGGCCCCTTGCTGCGCCATCGGGCTTCTTTTCAAGCGAGCTGCTGTCGTTCAAAGGATGCACAGCAAAGATGAACTCAAGAGTAGCCCGAACTCCATATCTTCTCAAAGGCACTGCAGCCAGTAAACGCATGAACTCTATACGGAGCCATTCCGGAACCCGGCCAGGGCGAACCAAAGTATTCAGAGCCGGGACAATAGCAACAGTGCTTGAACTTTGACGGCAGATATGGACAGTCAGATAAGAATATAATGTGTGATGATCATCTCGTATGACCTACTTTTCAATGAAATTGTCAAGTTGCAGTTTTGCGTCTTCTTTTGAAGTCACTGTCACAGCAGGATCATAGGCCTTGGTGCCAAGATCCACCAGAGACTCGACAAGTTCATCAAATGATGACTTTTCGGGTGCCATCTTGGTTCATTTGGGCAGTACTAGTGTGTAGGGATGGAAAATAAAAGCAGTAGCAACGGAACTGGATAGACTTTGGTTATTTTCCATCAAATTGCTGATGAAGTAGACCCCAAAAGAAACCTAGCCTCTTCATTAATCGCTGGATTTCAAAGGTGAAAGTGACTGACAAGAAACGGAAGGCACAATTACGATGACCAATCAATCAATCGCCTGCAGAGGTTTGACGGGGGCAGTCCTGGTTGCTGGTCAATTTGGTGCTGGGTAGCCACGTGACAGCGTGGGTGTTACGTAAGCTCAATCACGCGTTCTCTTCAGTAGTGACGTATTTATTTCTAGGCTCTTCTCAAATCCCGCGGCGCGTTCTCTCCTGCACTCGATACTCACTCCTGATCACCAACGCATCATCTACGGGAAATTCCAGATCCGCAATGCTTAACACCTTGCCCGAATCCGCTGCGACTTGCACCCAACCACGGCACCATTTCATCAAAACGCAGCCAGGTCATTGAACAGTTCGGCACCCAATATTTGTCCATGACGCGAAACGCGGTTGTTGCTGGTCACGATCCAATCTGATCCTCGAATGCTCTCTCGGCTTCCTTGCCACCCTCTGCACCTCGCCTCCCCCACAGTCTACCGTCTCCTATTGTTCCGTCAGGAATGTGCTCCTTCGTGGGCCCTCTTGCCCTGGGCTCGGCACCAACTGTCGCAGTAAACGTCGCGTCTTCGTGCCTGTATCAGGCGTCTACGATGTACTGCTGCGTGTGGCTCTTTTACTGTGATAATCGGCCTCGTCCGACCGGCCCTCGCATCAAGGGAATGGGATTCGGAACTTAACCCTAAGTTCTATCGTGGTTCACAAGTCTTGCACCTCACGAGTCGGTTCAGGCCCGCCTTCTACGCTACTGCCCATGCCCGCAAACGTTTCCAAAGGCCACTGAAAAGTAGTCGTTGAAGCTGAGCGGGTCCAGCGACAGCCGAAGGGCATCAGGGAGAACGTCTAGGCACCTTTCGGTGGGCAACAGGCGCTGCTATGAGTCTGTTTGGTAAGAACCTCTGGTCTGAGGGTCACTCGTCAGCTTCGTCACCTAGAGTTGAGTACTCTGGTCGTCAATGGACTGCCTTTGGATAAGATTGAAGACAACTTGGCTTGGATGAGGAGATGTTTAGTCACGAGCAGATGTGAGAGGGTGAAACCTCGCACTGGAAGAAATAGCGATGCTGTGCTGCCTCTACCGAGGTGGCCTGTTACATCGGTTGCGGCTACACTGGGAAGGATGCAACATTGGCTCATATACGATCAGTCTCCTGAACATTTCAACAAGACCGTCAATGATTCATTCTGCCGGAATCACTCGAGCTGAAGCATCGTCTTCAAGCTACCTGTGAGCGGGAATCATCTGGCAAATACACGGAAATGTTCGCTGGAACTGATATCACGCTGCCGCGTTTGTCACATCCTCGGTACCCAGCTTAGTGCATCATCTTTCCAGACTCGCCATTATACATCCAACCTCCCCTACCATCCGTCCATTCAATCCCCGGGGCTGCATGTGGCTAGAAGTTTGTCTAGTCCACATTGTACCAATTTCTGCATTGGAGTCTAGACCAGGTGAATTAACCTTTGCGCAGTGGGCTCGGTCCCACTACGCGTAGGACGCCACAACCGCAGCCGATTCCTTCAGGATGAAAGCTGCGCCCCCCTCGGAGTTTTTGTGGATGTTTTTTTCCGGTTTGTCAAGTCACTACGTCTTGTCGAAAAACGAAAAACTAGTCCCTGTTGGCAGTGCATCCCCATATCTATACGGAGAGAGCAGACGTGTGTAACGATCTCGGGCCTCTTTGACTAAAGCGACATGAGTGGGGTTCTTTGATTTGGTTGCGTGATCTGGTAGCCCCAATGTGGAGGTGCAGGTTACATCGGGACTGCGGTAAGCTGCGGGCGCGCGAAGTCTGGCCGGGAGAGTTATACGATGCGAAGGTTGCATGGTCTGGACTCGGCTGTCGCAAAGACTGCCCTACGTATCGGAACAAAAAAACCTAAACTGACCAGAAGCAATTTTTTTCCGGGACCCATCTCGAGTTGGAGTCAAAGTCTTGTACTTGTCTGGAACGCTGAAGGTCTAACCAGGTGTTCTGGTCTAGGTCACAGTTGAGTGGCTAGCTGCAGGCTTATGCAGATGGGAGACATGGGTGCGTCAGTTGATAGGCGGCCCAGGTTGTCCTCTCTCCAGAAATGGCGAGGGGACAACCCCCTAGTTTTCCTGGGGATAAGTGCCCCCCGCCCCATCCCTCGTGGCTAATGCCACTTGTTGACTTGTCCCGACACTAACTACCTTGCAGTACACCTACTCCGACATGCCTAGAACGCTTCGGATATCAGCTCACCCGCTACCCGGTTCAATCCTGTCAGGGCGATCGGCAAGGTGAAAACTCATCCTTGGTAAGTATGCAGTTGCTTTGAACTGTTATCGCTGTTGTCTGCGTCGTCGAGGGGCCGTTGTGACCGCCGGGAAAGGCGCTTTTTATATCAAACATAGCACACATATCACGAAACAAAACAAACCTTATACAAGAACACATTCGTTACAATATGAACATGTTGTTTCTGGATAGCTCGGTAGCAAATGTTTACTAGCTGCCCAGGAACCAATCTTCACTTTACGCCATTCATTGGAGACTCAGTACGCTTCAAACGCTTGATTGCTTCAACCTGTTAAACTTGACCTTGGAAACACTAATGCTACCCGACACTTTAGTCTTAATAAGGAGAATAACACGAAATATTAGTTCTAGACTTCTTGCGAAGGCTACAGGCGTAAATGGGGGAACCATGGGAAAATCTTGTTTGACTGGTTAACAACCCACCCTGCTCCTTTGAGTTGGCGATTTTAGCCCTCGCTTGTACATGTCGCAGGGTTTGCAGCGATTTAAAATCGAAAAAGGAAACAGTAGGCCCCCTAAAACTTGCCATTAACTCATTTGTAGATGAAATTAAAGAACACATGCCTTGAAAGGTTGTAGTGGGGACCTAAAGATAAAGGGTCAAGATGTATAAAATACACTAAACATGAAGATAGTTAATGCATCAGGCTTATAAGAGCATATGACCGCGGCTGACCTCGACAGCACATGGCAAAAAGACAGCGACTAGACGCGCTTGCCATACTCGTTTCGAGTCTCAGGCCCTGGACCATAGATTAGGTACGGGGCTGCGTCGTTCCAAAACCTCTGAAATGTCTCTGCTTTCTCTATTTTTGGCCCTTTTGCTTCATCTTCGCCTGTCGGTATGTGCGAAGAGGTGAGGTGTATATAAGAGCTGGATAGTCTGACCACACTCGTCCTGGTGGACTTGTGCAGTATATACGTTCACCAATCTCTACCTGTACGCACACCAAAAAAAAAAAAAAAAAAAAAAAAACTCCACTATAACATCAACGCCATCTACCACTTCACTCAACCGCATATGAACCAGTCCAAAATGCAAGTCACAATTGCAGCTTTTGCCCTCTTTGCCACCATAGCCCTTGGCGGCAAAACGATTTCTATTTGCAAAGATGTTGCAAGAAGGAATATCCAGAATGGCTCACTCTGCTCAAACGCTGGCGGTACGCCTCAGGGGAAAGAGGAGTAAGTTTGTCCCGAGAGAAATAAATCAGGAAAGAGAAAAGAAGCAGAAGAAAGAGACAAAAAAAGCTAAGAAATTATACAGCTATGTTGTCTCGACCAAGGTGATGGTGAGGTCAAGGGCGCTTTCAATAATGCGTGCAGCGACAAGTCGGGTACAGTCATGGTTAATACCCACGCTTGCTCCTGAGGGCGTACAGAAAAGCTGGTGGAGAAGGAGGGGTTCGGTTCGAGGATGAAGTTTGGTATTTCAGCTAGGCAACCGCTACTGATCCTGTAGATTTATCGAAACAAAATGATAACCAGCAAACCAAAGAGAGCCAATTTGCTTTGGCGGACTTATATTGAAAAAGGTCGTGCCGGTAAAGCCGGAGTCGAAATCACTCAGACTCGGCATACCACTTTGGGACTAGACTAGAACCAGTCCTGGACTAGATAGCCCCGGGAACCTACGTATCCTAATACCACGTAGGGGCAGAGAGTATGTACATGACATAAATATGGATACACAAGGTACGGAGTACATGTGTTTGCATGTGGGTATGAAGATCATCCATCCACCCCCCCTCTTGTGCGAACCCCTGTGAGTTTTTGATATCCATATTTTGTCAATGAGATGTGATCCCAAGTGCAGCAGGTGGCTGCTGCTTGGGTTATGTGTTCCCGGCCATAAATTCCAATGTAAGCGCTTTTCATGCTGCCAAGAAAACAACTGCCGACATGTCGCGGCCGTTCTTTTTTATCACTGAATCCGCCGCCGTGCCCGGTTGTAAGATGGGTACCTCCTTCTCTGTTTCTTTTTTTTTCGCCACGTCCCCACGTGCGCGAAAAAAAAGGAGAAGACTATTATCTCTCGTACATTCTTTCCTGATCCAGAATGGGGATTTGGGATAAACACCGGGCAGGAAACCTGACCTATTACAAATTAAAGCACCCCCCCATCCCCCCTCCTTTATTATGGTTATGTGTATATCTGCATGTGTGCGTGTGTGTTCCGTGTACCTTTTTGTCGTATATGTACTTTTTTTCTTGTTGTTGTTTCTTTTGTGTTGTTTTGTTGCATAGTTCTCCGCAACTTTTCATTTCCTCGGCGATTGCTTTTGTTTGCGTTTCTCAGTCTCGTTTATCTTGCGGCCCGCAACCTAGTTAGTCAAACCGGTTGAGACTGCGTTAACAACACGACTGGCAGAGTTTCTTTTTTCTTTTCTTTTTGGCAGAAATAGATGGCTTGCTTGGGGATTTACCGTGCATTCTTGACAGTATCTGTTCTCGACGTAGTTGTAGTTGTAGCAAGGGTCGTGGTTGTCAAAGTAGTTTTTGCAGTTGTACTGCCAGAACTGTCCTGGAGGCGGTCCAGATGTCATGGTGATCAAGGTAGTTCAAGTGAAGAAGGAGAAATAGGCGGTTTGATAACTCGGAGGACTAGATTCCTGGTCTCGGTCAGAGGCATGGGATAAATCCCCAGAGAGCGGGAGTGCCAGGGGAGCCCATCAGACATATTTATAAACTTGGCCACAACTTGACAACTTATCCATTCTTTCCACGGCAGCTTCCGTGTGATATTGATGCATGTAGACGTTTTGGGACACCGTTTGATGAAGGAAGCCAGAGGTATGCCGCACCAAGAGCCAGCCTTGGCGCGGATCGGTCCAGAATTCTCCCCGCTCCGTTCTTCCCTCGCCAAAAGCAGGTGTGGTCTTCGTATACTGGGTACGAACAGTACAAAAACGCAGGGAAAGCTATTGGGACAGTATTCTGCTTCTATCTCTGACGGGATTTTCTTGTTTTGGATTAGAGGCTGCAGGACCGTGGATGCAGAGCGGTCGGTTTATATGTGTCAGATGGCGACATAGTAACCATGCATCACACCAGTACTTGAAAGGAGAGCGTCAGTTTCGGCGTTTGACTTCACTGATCTGGTTCCGGTTGATCCGGCAAAAAAAAAGGAAAAAAAAAGCTGACATACATGTTATATCTGAGATGCGGCATCCTTCGGCCTTTGCAAGTACAGCTTCCACCAGGACGGCTTTGAGCGGTCTGTCTGTATATTTCGATGCTACTCACACCTTCCAAATTCTAGTGCCGGTTCTTTCCATTTTTGACCCGTCCATTGCTTTGTCATCCTAATACGAAATAGACGCCGCGCCATAACGTAAGTCGGAAGTAATACGGTGATGGAATCTTGCCTCGCTCCATCATCAGTCCTCCGAAGAGGATCCTATATTAGGTATACAAGTCCGTTCCACACTTGAGCGCCCCATGCATACGTGGGTAGGTATGTAGGTAGGTGAGTGAATATGTTCCTTTGTACGAACTACATACCAAGAAGAGTGAAAGAGAGCTTGTCGCCAGTTGTAATCACCGCGAATTTCCCCGAAGTTCAGCATGAGTGAATCATGGAAGGTGCTTTGGGGCCTTTCATTGCAAAATACCGATCTTTTTATTTTTATTTTATCAAATTTACCTGGCACACCCCCAAGCATTTGACCCCATTGTTTGCCGCCTTGTTTAACGCATTCCCAAGCGGCAATGTATGGGCCACGGGAATGTCAGCCCAAACGAAATTTGTCGCCGAGAAATGGATTTCTAGACAAGGATCCCTCCCTTGGGAAGAAGGGATCCAGTTAATACCCGCAAACCTGGACCCTGGGACCGAACCCTCTTGGCGCATCACCCGCCCCCATGCAAGCTGAGAGAGCGTTTTCTTTGTCTGTGTCTTTTTTTATTTTGTTTTTTTCGGTTATCTTCTACCAAGTCCAAAGGTCCTTTTCTTCTTGCTTCTTAAGCGAGCGAGTCGGTGTGCCCAGACATGCAAACTACCTGTATTGTACAGTACAGTACTCTCTAATGGGGGGTGGTGAGAGGGCTGCCAAACAACGCACAAGGGGAAAAGATCATAGCTACGAGGCACCTAATAGGCAGGCCAATGCATATTCGGAGCCAGGCCCGATTCCCGGTGTCCCGCGCCCTGTCATCTTGCAGAACCAAGCCAAAGTCGAGACCATTCATGATCAAAAAAAGCAAATGTCGGCGATCTAAAACATGCCATCTCTCCCCTCCTAGAAACCTTGTCTGCTCGTTCAAATCGTGATCCAGTAACCAAAAAAATCTCCTTTCCCGGTAAGAAAGGCAACCACTTCGCATGCAAAGACACGTCAACAATCGTCCTTTTTTTTTTTTTTTTTCCCTCTCTCTCTCTCTCTCTGTCTTCCCTTCCTCCCTACCCCCCTTTTCTCCTCCCGCGTCGAGCCAAACGGACTCGGTCAATATCCGCTTTCCCGATCATTGTTGCCACTTGCTCATTATGAAGATCATTAATGGGGGTTCGCACCCATTTGTTTTTCTCTTGTTTCAAGAATGAATGAATACAGTAGTACTTCGTAAACAAATCAAGGTTCCAGACCTTTCCAAAGTGCTCTGCAAGTCGCCCAGAACGGAAATGCGTATTATGTATTCCCCAAAAGCGGGCTGTATTAAACGGGGGCGACGATCTGTTGCTCCTTGCGGCTAGGTTGTTATACACCTGGCACCCATCCTGATGGGGCCTAATGCGGAGATGGTCCTACTACTACCTACTAGGTACGTACCCACACAAATTGTCACCCAAGTCACCATGCAAAAGCTATGGTTGACCTTTGGAAAAGTTAGAACCATGGTTCATACCTGACCCAGGCATACTCGAACCCGCGCGGGTTTTTTATTTCGTTTTCCCCCCTGTGCCGGGGGTACCCTAACCGAGATTTGTGACAAGATCCAACCTTCTCACCTGGCCCTTCCAGTCGTATTACGCTCTTTTCGGCCGAGTGCTGTAAAAAAAAAAAAAAAAAAAAAAAAAAAACTGTGGGATGCCCACTTGCCTAGATATTGGAAACCCACAAAGCTGCCAGTTCCCCCTTCAGCCCCGTCATCGTCATCCGTCCTCCAAGGCAGTTCTATGCCCTGAAAATGGAGAAAATGAATCAGCGTGATGCATAGGCATCCGTCACTAGGCACATCAGCCGGGGGGCAGTGTAAGCTGTGTTGAGGCGTGTGTTGTCCGATGGTTCGATTTGCATATCTGGGCGACTAAGCGAGAGGCGAAAGACCTGTTTCCCAGCATAGTTAGTATGGAATATCTTTCGACCCGGGTAGAGTTTACGTACATAGACACACACGTACGTACACACACACACACACACACACACACACACACACACACACACACACACGAATATTGCATACCTAACTTTACCTATCCCGTATATAGTCCTCGCGTCCGTGCGAATGGGTCGTTCGGTAGCGAACCGAGCCCCCTAGGAAAACCCGCCCTGCGCGTCAGATAGTCAAGATGGTAGCAAGCGACTGGCGGTAAACAAAGCCGTCCATCCCTTGCTTTACAGTAATTGTGCTCATATTGGCCCCGTAAAACCGTTGGTTAGTGAGAACTGAAATAAATTCGGGCCAAGGGGTGGAAGGGGCTGAGGAGCGGCTCGGTTCCGATTGCTCACTTGGCGGGCTATCGGTTGTCCTCCGATGGTGTACTGTACCCACTTATTTGCGCGGATAATACGCATTGGGAGAAGAACAGCAAAAAAGAGGTTCTGCAAAGAGCGGCGGAAAAAAAAGAGAGAAAAAAAAAAAAACCCCATGAGAGTTTCTACACCACGTGGAACAGGCGAATCAGACATTTTCCATCGAGATGCCCAGAAAGATATCCATGATCCAGAGCCACGTGTCTGTCAGCAAATGCACAGCTGCAACCTCCCCAAAGGAGGAGGAGGACGTCGCTGATACAACACAGTATACATCTTGGGTTTATGTACTTCAGCGTGGCGTTTATTATGTGGATGGGCCATTCTTCACTGCACCTACTGTTTGCTGGTAATATCTGTAAAATATTCTGCATCTTAAAAAAATATCACAAAGAAGCAAAGGGTGTTAAACCCACAAGCTGGTAGACTCAGCACCTTCTTCATTAGTGAATATTATTAATAATAACCTTAAATAACTATAACTGCTTTTCTTTATCGTTTTTCAAAAGGAGGTTAGGCCCTCAAGCCGGGCCCAGAACCTGGGGATCCAATCGCAAACAGTTGTTAGCTTGCCATTTACGTTGCAACGCAGATAAGTGACAGGTTATGCGGTAAGCAGCATGTGACAGGCTGCGGTGGACCGCGCAGGCTGAACCACTTATCAACCTGTTTATAGGGACGCATGCACAAAATGAAGTTTATAGAAATGTTGAACCGTGGAGACGACATATTAGTTTCGATTCAACAAACATTTGCAGGGATATCTCTATCGCACAAATCAGCTTGATCATGGCAAGATACATTTGGTTTCCAACTCAGCCCAGTCCCCCTTATCGGTCTGCACCAAGGGTTGTCATCTCTGATTGTGGAGCAAGACTTTGTTGTTCCTCAGCCAGACTTTTTCAGCTTCCAGGCTTGAGTGCAAACATCCAGGCATCACTAACGTCTGGAAGATGCACCCTGGGCTCCTCTTGACGCCTCACGCCTCTTCATCTTCTCCACAACCGATTTCAGAGCCCTCTTCGCCTGGTCATCCTCAAAGTTGTCCAAGTCATAATAGTTTGGCGCAATGTCTATGAGCCACTCGGGCCGAATGCCGGTAACCGTGCGAATGTATTGCTTAGATGTGAGAACAAACTCATGGTAGAGCACCCACTCGTAGTCGGTCGTGAGAACGGAGCTTGGGTGTAGCATGACGTTCTGGTTATCCTTGATGGTGTGGTAGACCTTTCCACTGGTTTCGCGCAGAGCAACCTGCATGAAGAAACCGGCGACAAGGCAGCGGCGGATGTTGGTGTAATAGTTCTTGTCTGTGAAGGGTGTGCTGACCAGCTCCAGGTCCTGGCGCTCCATGATGCCCTTCAACTGCGCGCGAACGTTGTCTGCACTGCTCAGGTGCCTGTAAGATAGGAAGTGCTCATGGCACCACTTCTTCATATCTGTGCCCTTTGCCATCTCACTCTTGAAGGCATGGTAGGCATTGAGCAGCGTCAAATGGTCTCCTTCCATGTGCTTGAAGTGCTCCTTCATCTCATCAGCACGCTTGCGGTTGTTGGCTGGCCTCATGAAGACCTGGGGAACCGACAAGAGCGAAGTGACAGACAGCATCTCGTTGGAGCAATAAAACTCTGGAGATGAGACTAGCATGACCGCCAGCGCCGGGTCCAAGGGATATTCCGAGGCCATGTGACCCAGATCAGTGAGATCGCCGTCGTCGTTCAGGCAAGACAGATAATTGAGCTCTTCTAGCGCTCTCATCATCGTCTCAGGGGCTGGGGGATCCATAAAGTCAAAGTGCACCAAGTCATCGACACCAAGCTTCTTCAATTCCAAGATGGTATTGCTCAGGTTGGACCGCAGGATTTCGGGGTATGTCTGCTCAATCAGCTCCTTCTTGAAGGCTGCTTCCGTGTATAGGCGGAAACATTTTCCAGGGCGCGTACGACCGGCACGACCAGCTCGCTGCTGTGCCGATGCTCTTGAGATGGGCGTGACCAGCAGAGACTCGACTCGAATGCGCGCATTGTAGATCTTTTGCTTGCTAAAGCCAGGGTCCACAACGTAGACGATTCCATCAATAGTCAAACTGGTCTCTGCGATATTTGTGGCGACAATACACTTGCGACCAGGCCTGCCGCCCTTCTTTAGCGGCGGTGGTGCTGCATTGAATATCTTTTGTTGCTGCTGCGGGGGGAGGGTACCATACAGAGGATAAACCTCCATTGGCCCACAGTCTGCATCCCGTATTAACTCGTCGACTTCCAGGCGCACCTTGCGGCAGACGTCCTCAATTTCCTCCTCTCCAGTCAAGAATAGGAGGATATCACCTTCAGCCTCGGTGGCGTGAATCTGCAGCACCGTCCTGACCGAAGCCTCGATGTAGTCGCGCTCCGCCTCGGCAGTATAGAAGATCTCAACAGGATGCGTTCGGCCCGGAACAGCCAGGATGGGAGCCTCGAAGAAGTAGCGCTGGAATTTGGCAGCGTCAAGAGTAGCAGACATGATGATGATTTTGAGATCGCTGCGCCTGAGCGATAGCTGCTTCAAGAGAGCCATCAGGATGTCTGTGGCCAAGGTCCTTTCGTGGGCTTCGTCGATTATGATGCAGCTGTATCTAGTCATGTTTGGGTCGTGGATCGTTTCTCGGAGGAGTTGACCGTCGGTCATGTACTTGAGTATGGTGCTTGGAGTCGTCTTGTTCTCGAAACGAATGCTGTACCCAACCTCTTGCCCCAGCTCCACGTCGAGCTCATCTGCGACACGCTGAGCCACTGACATTGCGGCCACTCGTCTCGGCTGGGTGCAAGCAACCATCTTTTTGTTCAAGTGCGGCAACTCGTCGTAAAGGACATACTGGGGTATTTGAGTTGTCTTTCCCGAACCAGTCTCACCGACGAAGACCATGATCTGCGTCTTGTGGTAGACATCGAGAAACTCTTGCCGATGCTGATGAACAGGAAGATTGCGACGCGTCTTCAGGATCTTGAAATACTGCTGGCTGTGCGAGCCGCCAGTGAAGGCGTTGGTGTCGGCATCTTCGAGCTTCTCAGCTTGCTTGGCTGTGGTCTCGTGTCGGGTCAAGCCTTTGACCAGGGACGCGAGTGACCCCGACCGGCCGTCACCATCGCCTTCACCGTTTCCGTTCATGTGAGCCAAGTAAGGGTTGTAGCCGTCACTCGTCGCGTCGGATCCCTTGAACCTCTTGTTCTGGGGCGAGTCTGATTCGTCCGCACTTGGTCGCTTATTGGCACCGTTGAAATCTCCCTTCTTTTCAGCCATTATGACCAACTGAAATGCAGATGAATGCGATTTCAACTCTAGGATTTTATGCTGAAAAAACACGCGCTAAGCCTGCCTAATGCTGCGGCGAGTGACCGCGATTTCCGTCGTTGTTGCCTCTGAGGCAGACGTTTCGCAAAGCGGCAAAAAGCAAAAAGTTTTGACCGCCTGAGGCAGAGCGACCATTCAAACCCACGGTAGATAAGCGCGATAAGACCCCACCGGATGATGATGCGGGGATGCTGAATGAAGGGAATTGTTTCGCAGTTTCTTTTGACAGCTTGCCTGGCCGCTAAGCAAGCTAGTAAAATGTTTGATTTAAAGGCTTGCCTGCATCAGACGTGCCGTAGCTAGCAAGGCAACCTCTGATTTTGGTGCTTTTGGCTTACATGTACAGTAGTACCCTTGTGTGCCTACCCGTAGGTATCTGTGCGACAGAATAGTGAAGGAAGTCGAGAGTGGAGCATCCGAATAGTTCCTTCCCTGTCTCTCTGGTTCGAATATCAACCATCCAAATCGTGTTACTAAAGTTTGACAGATTTGATTGTGAAGCCATTGCAACCAGCACTTGAAGTTCTGGCCCTCCTTCCATGCCAACGCAGATTAACACATGTAGATTAATTAGGCTGTTACCAAACCCATAACAGTCTCACTCAAGAAGCTGTAAAACTTTTTAATGTGGAATCTGCCAATTCCCAAGTGAGATGAACCATTATTGTATCCCAACCGCCTGCCTGATTAATTGTCAATCGCGGGGTAAACAAAACAGGGCTCCTGCCCTGACAGTTGTAGACCCTGATTTTCTCTCTTCTCCCCCGCTGTTTCCGGTCTGCACAGACGGCTGCATGCACATTCAAAGGGCCCGCGCTGCGCTAAATGCCACTGCAACTACCCATTCTTCCAGGCACGGCACCTAACCCACTAAGCGACTTTCAGGCTTTGACTGGCCTGATATCCATCCAATATTACTGTGCAGTTGTGCTATAAACGGTCCCTTGATCCAAGCTCAGCAACCGGGAGAAATTTAATCACTAACAATTTTTATATGCGAGATCTCATGCAATGTCGTCTCCCGACATGAGCGCCGACTATGAATCTTTCGATGCTGGCCGGCCTGGATTTGTCATAGGCAATCATGAGTCCGGCAGGTGGGATGCTTTAACCGACAACCACCATTCCCATGTTCTCGCTTCCGGTGTAAGTGAATTTCTAGTGCCCAAATTTTGTCAAGCATTGTATTTTATCTTTTCCTCAAGAAGCTAAAACGCAATACATTTGCCTCTAGTTCAACTTTGTCACAGCTCCCGTGACCAACCGCCATTTCCGTCAACGGGTTGTGGACTTGTATAACTCTCACGTGAAAGAGACTCAAGAGTTTGGCCTCACTGACGCCGAAAAGGCCAACCCATCACTTCCTGGTCCTATCATTTCGACCTTGACGGACGATGATACCTCACTCTTCCCCTCATCCTTTGTCTCTGCAATCATTGCATACTCCAGCCCATGGATAGATCTCTGCTCCGAGGACCCTTTGGTCGCGGATTTGTCTCGCCAGGCCCTCAATCTCGAAGTCGCATATGCCAACTTCTGCGGTGTTCGCAGTATAGTCATCCCGGGTCCCCGGAGAGATGAAGATGCCAAAGGTGTTGCACAATACGCCCGTGCTATCCAGGAGGCATTCCTGATTGCGACCAGGCTCAACTTCATCATCCACATGCCAATGTACCGAGAGCCAAACCTCGAGGAAACAGACATGCTTCTTTCTGAAGCTGTGGGAAGGCAGACCAAAGTTGCGCAGAAGAAGGAAATTGATCTTTTCAGTGCCTGGGACACTTGGCATACCATCAGGTCTGTCAACGATTACAATGTAAGATTGTTTGTGGGTGAGTGAAGTTTGACATACACCGTAACATGACGGATGGCGGTGCTGTAGTTGACAAGCCATCCACCTAGCTATGAGGATCCCCAAGAGGCTTCCGGAGAAGGAGCTACAAACAAGGTGGTTTGCGGAGCCACTACATTACTTGACACTCGGACCCAACGCCTTCGAGAAGAACAGGGCCGGTCATCCTTCTCTCACCAAAAATCATCAAGAGATGATCAACATGTATATGAGGTTGAAGGCCTACCCGTGGCTCATAGTGTACGATCTTGGGCCATCCAAAGAAGAGCTCACCAGGGCTGAGAAAGCGGGATCAGAGTTCCCAACTTTGGCTGAGGCCGCCAATGGTGACAGCCGCATTGCTAGCAACCCGGAAGTTGCATACCTCAGGCATTTGGAACGTCAGCAGCCTCCTTACGGGAAACTGGAGTCCCCGGCTCTCATCAGCTTCCAGGACTGGCTGCAGTCGCCTCTGCAGCCACTTTCTGATAACCTTGAATCATCCACGTACGAGATGTTCGAGGGTGACCCGGTCAAGTATGACCAGTATGAGAAGGCCATCACCGAGGCAATGGCCGAGTGGAAGCTTCTCAAGAAGCCCACATCAGGCTTCAACAAGGAGACTCAGGAACCAGAACTGGTCGTGACAGTCGCAGGCGCAGGACGTGGTCCGTTGGTTACCCGCGTGCTCCGAGCAAGCGCTGCTACAGGCTTCCCCGTACAGCTGTGGGCATTGGAGAAGAACCAAAATGCCTATGTCTACCTGCTGAGGCAAAATGAGAGGGTATGGGGTGGAAAGGTCCGCGTGATCAAGACGGACATGCGCGAGTGGGACGGCATCGTTCCAGCAGGGCAAAAGGTAACTGCCGAAAACCCGGCCGGATCCGTCGACATCCTCGTCACCGAGCTTCTGGGATCTTTTGGAGACAACGAACTGTCTCCCGAGTGCCTCGATGGTATCCAGCGCCATTTGGCCAAACCTCACGGAATCTCGATCCCGCATTCGTACACTGCGCATCTCAGCCCCATTGCTCATCCCAAACTTCACGCAGAGATTTCTGGCCGATTCGCCACGGACCCCAACTCCTACAACACGCCCTGGGTCGTCCGACTCTTTGCTATCGACTTCCTCGCCAGCCGTGGCGTCCCTGGAAAGCCGCGGTTCCAGCAAGCCTGGGAGTTTGTGCACCCCGTCCGCCTTCCTTTTGCCGAGAAGTGGGCGGCCGAACACGGTCCCCATAGGAGGCCGATCCGTGGAGGCGGCGGCGCCATGAACCTCTCGTCGGGACTGAACGAGCACAATGCAAGACACTGCCACTTGACCTTTGTGTGCGGCCGGCGTGGTGTGATGCACGGCCTGGCTGGGTATTTCGAGTCGACTCTGTACGCGTCGCAGGTTCAAGGCAAGGAAAAGGAGCTGGTCGAGATCAGCATTCTGCCGGAGCAGATCGACCGGAAGAGCAAGGATATGATCTCTTGGTTCCCGATCTACTTCCCTCTAAACGTAAGAACTTTTTTATACCCTTACTTTACTGGATTTAACTCGACATGCCTGTGCGTGATCTAACATGTCCGACAGAAACCCCTTTACTTCCCTGAGGATGCAGAGTTGGAGGTGAGCATGTGGAGACAGACCGATGACACGAGGGTCTGGTACGAGTGGATGGTCGAGGCGTATCTTTGGGTCAGCCAGACACAGAGGGTGAAGATTGGAGCTTCCGATTTGCACAGCAGTAGAAAGATAGCATGTTTGATGTGAAGGTCTTTTTCAAGATATCTAGCAATCAAACATCCGCATTAGGATAAAAAAAAGGCTTTGTATCTGCCTCTTTCTTTTTGTGTCCCCCAAGTATAGAGAATGTCTGCGTTGGTTCGTCACAGAGCTTCCTATCCGTCAATATCATCACTCTCAGCGAGCAGGTTGTCTCGCCTTTTCTATTCGCTCAGCATTTTGTGCCTGACCCACCCGTTACGCATCGATATATCGAGAGTTTTCTTTGTTTCTCAGAGTAATGTCCTTCAGCCACTGGTATGTCCTGCGATTTCCATGCCGGCTATATCCCGCCCCGTCCAGCAAATATCGGGACAGTGGCACGGTAGCCCGAGCTCGCCCAGGAAAATCAAAAACCGTTTCTGTTATATTTCGGGTTTAGTCCACCTCCCTCACAATACAGCTTTCCGCCCCCAAATTACTCCATTTTGACGTCGCCATTTTCGTCGGTTGCCGCGCTCCTGACCCAGAGTACGTTGTTGCACCTGATTAGGATTTGGCCCAAATCGCCTTCGAGCTTTTGATCGATATATTCCTGCGCGTTGCTGAGTTGTATGTTCATGTAGCTGTCGATGCTGACCAGCCTGCCCTTGTATTCGGTTTCGCCCCATTTTAGGCGCACGTAAACGTCTTTGTTGACACTGTTTTTTTTTTTTTTTGCTCGTAGTGGTTAGTGTTTTATGCTTTCGCTTTTATCGTCGCATGAGTTGTGTGGAGCGCGCTGGCGTACAGGTCTTGCAGCATCGGCCGCGGGTTGACTGGCATGAACTGTTTTGTGCGGTCAAGGACGGGCATAAGTTAGCTAGCTGATTGAGCTCTTTTGGACCTTGTTTGAGGGAAGTATAGCTAGCCGGCGAGCCGCTAGGTGAGGGGGGGGGGGAACGGCATACACTCATGTTGGGCGACTCTTTGCTGGATGCGATGCGTGCGTGTTGTGGTGCATCGACAAGACGGTTTTAATGTCGCCGGTCGCGTTGTCGTGAGCGATTGGAGAATTGTCGCGATCGACCGCCAAATCTCTGGCGGGGATGGGCGTGAAAAGTACTGTAGGTGACCCAAACGTCTTTAATTAACCAATGCTTGTCGTTTTAGGGTGGATTCTGACGTGCTAGGTAATCTGTCGAAATTATGAAATAGCCTGGCTCCCAACCTATCAGGCTTGCTTGCACTTTGCTTGCCTACCCTACACTGAACCCCGCAATGAATTGAGCTCTTGCCCATGAAAGTCTGACGTGTCTGACCTACCCTGCACGCCATGCCCGACGGGCTTCCATGGAGAAAGCTCTTTAACACGTTAAGTGTCACAGGGCAGCCCATTGAAGATTCAATATTGAGAGGGCTTTTGTCATTAACTGCTCTCATTATTTTGAAGTTTATTGGAATACAGACAGAGGGTATAAGTTACATCTAAACAAACTCTGAGAAGGTCCATGATAGTGCACAGGAGCACCCGGTAAGCTCCTCACGTTGCCACACTAACTATGAAAGCTGCCTGTAGAACTCGAGAAGTTTTCTCGCACCGATTTCCCAATGTACATCGTTCTGCATATGGTGTCCAACCTTGGGCACAATGCAGAACTGCACACCCTGCCCGGCATCGTCCAAGCCACCTTCACCCGCTAACGGCTCAACATCCTCGACTGCCTCCAGAGCAAGCTTGTCCTCTCCAACCAACTGCAAAACACCATGGCGATAGTACGATGCCAGCTTCTGCATGATGGGGACGGTCATTATCTTGTCGCCACCCCCGCCCAAAATCAGAATACGCTGCCTGTCCCACCCGCTGATGCCACCAAGCTGCTTCAGCAGACTGTTGGCTTTGACGAAAGGCCTCATCATGCTGAAGGGCCAGAAATAGCTCTCGTATGAGTTGGAGTGCTTGAAGAAATTAACCACGTATGAGTCGGAGACCTCGTTGCTGAAGAATATGTTCTTCACGAGAGCTGGGTGGGAAAGTGGTGAGTTGGAATGCCACCCATGTAGCATCATCCTTAAGGCAAACCAGGGGTCTGCCCGCCACCAATTCATGTAAACACCCATTCTGAGAAGAGCAGTCTGTTAGCAACCAATCACAGTTTTCGGGTCCGTAGGTAAGAGTGAGGCTTACGATCCAAACCCTGGAACTGCGCCTGCAAGGACCAAACCACTAGCGGAAACCAAGCCTTCGGAAAGAATTCCCTGAAGCATACCGCCGCCACTGCTGTGCCCTACCAGTACAACCTCGGCGCCCTGCTCGCGCTGCTGGGTCCATCGAATAGCAGCCACAACATCCTGTGCGAGAGCGCTGCGCGGTGTGAAGAACACCATGCGGATGTAGCTTGGATGCCAGCTGTTGCCATGTCCGCGCATGGAAACAGCGTAGCATGGGATGCCGTGGGACGATAGGAACCGCATATACTCGAGCCACACCCAGGCACTGCCCATGCCGCCATGAACAAAGAACAAGGGTTGCCTAGGGGTTGAGGTTGTTGGCGTGGCTTCCTCACTTGGGCCAGAGTAGAGAACTTCTATGTCGCCCAAAGGGGTCTTGACGAAGTGCCGCTCGACACCGTCGGGAAGAGATTCCGGCTTTTCGGACGGTTTAGTCCACCGCAACCAGCGGTAACTGAGATGGAGTCCGACCATGATAAAAAAAGAATATAGGTGAGGTTGATTTGGGAGAGATGGAAGAGGCTGGCGGAAGGGATGTGTGCAAAGGTTGTCAAATTTGACAGACAGTGTTCAAGTGTGATTTAGGCTAAACAAAGGAACAAAGAATATCGTGAGAATTCTGAAAGGAGGAAGCAAGACGTTTAAAAGCAAAAGTAAATCTCCGTTCACTCGAGCGAAAGAAAGACGCCGCTGGACCGGGATCGAATTTAGCGCTTGCGCATGGCGTATCCAGGTCCCTGGAAATTATCGGGAGCTGAACAGCAAGCATCCCGGGAACTCCCAGAATCGAAGTCATACGGCAAACGACAGGGCTGAAGTGAATGTTAGCCAAGACAAGCTTTTTTTTTTTACTGATGACACGATACATAATGACTTTTCATAGGCATGACCGCTTGGAGTTGGCAAAAACAGTGTTGTGCGCCTGAGGTAAAGAATCAAAGAAAATCAATTGAATCCCATGCTAAGAGAAAATTGGAGAGTACAGAAACAGTGCGCTGATGGGCTCACCATACTGTCGTTCTGCAACGGTCAAGATTGCTAAAAATGATTGACTCGGTACGGTGTTTGATGTTTCTGATACTGTGAACATACCCATACTGGTCGTGCTCACTCAAAATGGATTCATCATGAGAGCCCACGAGAAGTAGCAGCCTTTCCTTTTCTACCTGCCTTGCGAGTCGATGTCCCATTCTTAAAACTTGCAGGTGCATGGGAAACATTAACAGCCTCAAGTCCAAATTATTTACTCGAGCTAGATACCTCGAATGATCGATTTTCTGGCTTCAATTGCCCTCGCAAAACTAGGTGTAGCTGTACAGGAGTTTTGAGCCAAAGAGCTTCATGCAGATCGATCGCTTTGGTTAGGCTTCCACTAAAATTTTCGACTCACACTCGGTACAGCGCCATCAAACTGAGAACAAGTCCCCAGAACTTTGTCTGAACGGTGCGGGCAAAATGGGAGATGCACAAACCCAAACCTTTACCAGTCCCGATGGTCTGCGCGTGGCCGTCCATGGATGCGTGAGTGAGACCCAGCTTGCCATGTTGGATGCTACCAATTCTAACCAGGTCTTCTTATATCAAGGGTCACGGTGTTCTTAACGCAATCTATGCCGCTGTCGCAATCTCTTGCAAGGAGCGTGGCTGGGACACGGTCGACCTCCTCATCATCGGGGGTGACTTTCAGGCCGTTCGCAACGCCGCCGATTTGTCCGTCATGTCATGTCCGGTCAAATACCGTACGATAGGTGATTTTCACGAGTACTACTCGGGCTCCCGCACCGCGCCTTACCTGACCATCTTTGCGGGCGGTAACCACGAAGCTGCCTCTCATTCCTGGGAGCTCTTCTACGGCGGCTGGGTGGCTCCGAACATTTACTATCTGGGCCCTGCCAATGTGGTACGCCTTGGTCCGCTGCGTATTGCTGCCCTGGGAGGCATCTGGGCCGGCTACGACTACCGCAAGCCCCACCACGAAAGATTGCCCTTTAGCGAGTCCAACATAAAGAGCTTCTACCACGTAAGGGAGATGGACGTCCGGAAGCTGTTGCAGATTCGCACCCAGGTCGACATTGGTCTCAGCCACGACTGGCCTCGTGCGGTTGAGAGGCACGGAGACGAAGGTGCTCTGTTTAGGAAAAAGCCCTTCCTCCGGGATGAGTCCAAGGCTGGCACGCTGGGAAATCCCGCTGCTACGTATGTCATGGATCGACTTCGCCCGGCATACTGGTTTGCGTCTCATATGCACTGCAAATTTGCTGCACTCAAGGTTTACACCGATGAACCCCCAACGGAGGATGATGGTGTTGAGGCACACAAGATCGACCATGGCCCTGTCGCTCAAGCGAAGGATCTGACGGCTGAGGCTTCAGCCCCTACGATCGAAAATCCTGACGAAATCGACTTGGATATGGACGATAATGATGATGCTGCTGGAGCGGGAGCAGCAGCAGCAGCATCGACTTCTACAAATGGCGAGACGGCAGCAGCAAAGGATGTTGTTAGCGAAAACACTTCCAATGGAAAAGTGGTCAATCCGGATGCAATTGATCTGGACCTAGACGACGACGAAGCCCAAGATACAGCACCAGGAGCACCCGGGGGTCAGCCAGAAGAAGACGGGGAAGGAAAAGCAAAACCACTATCCACAGAGAAGGCCACGAATGAAAATAATACCACAACTACTGCAGCCAGCTCCTTTATCAGTCAAGATATCCGGAACCAACTGCCGGCATCCTTCGCTCCTCCTCCTCAACAAGCTCCAACCGAATCCAGGGCGAAGCGCACGCCAGGCCAGCCTGTACCCGAAGGCATCACCAACAAAGAGGTTCGCTTCCTGGCTCTTAGCAAATGCCTTCCTGGTCATGACTTTCTTCAACTTTGCGATATAAGCCCCTTGGACCGATCATCAACCGGCTCATCCAACGATACTCCGCCCAAGTACAGGTTAGAGTACGATCCTGAATGGCTGGCTATCACACGCGTCTTCGCGTCAGAACTGATCATTGGAGACTCTAACGCGACTGCGACTACCGACTTGGGCGAGGAACACTACAAGCCTTTGATCCAAGCCGAGCGCACCTGGGTCGAAGAGAACATTGTGGCCAAGGACAAGCTGGCAATCCCGGAAAACTTTGTCATCACCGCACCCCCTCATATTCCTGGTCAGCCTGAAGGCGTACCGGAACAACCAGATGAGTATACGAATCCCCAAACGTCAGCATTCTGTGAGCTGCTAGGCGTTAAAAACCTATGGAACGCAACGGATGAGGAGCGCTTGGAGAGAAAGAACCAAGGCCCCCCTCCGGACCAAGGAGGCTTCCGCGGTGGCCGCGGCGGTGGTTCAGGGGGTGGCAGAGGTGGTAGAGGCGGGTTTGGAGGACGAGGACGAGGTGGCCGAGGCGGTCAAGGTGGTGGGGGCCGAGGTAGAGGATTCCGTGGCGGACATGGTGGAAGAGGCCGTTACTAAGAAGGTAGGATAAGCTTCTCTGTACAGCATCATGGGACGGATGCAAGTTGTGGCGGGAGTGCCTCTGTTGTACGAGCTTGCTACACATGATGGTTTATGATGATGCCCATGTCTTGCGAGATTACTACATTGCATGTGCGCTGTCTGCATCGAGAACAATGCGCTGGCTGGTGCTAATGTTTACGCAGCGGAGTTTGGTATGAAAGCAAAGAAGCAGAGATGAATGACTGGAACAAAGATAGCAAGCTAATAGTTCGTTGTGGCAAGCCTAAACAACTTAGAGCAAAGTCAATTCGGTAAAGCAACGAACCCAATTATACCATCCGCAGCATTCTTACATTCTAACAAGTTCATTGGCATGCCGAAACCAGGGAATAACAAAACCGCAACTCAAATACAAATGATTCCATCCCTTCAAGCCATGAATTCGAAATCCCACCATATTTACCTACCAGTGAGAGTGCCAGCCCCCGGCTCCTGGGACAGGCTCATCAAAAGGGTTCGGAGAGTCGGCAATAATATGGACGCCTCTTTCTCTGCCGCCTCTCCCACCGAGACCCAATAAGCGCCCAAGCATGTCAGGGCCGTACTCGCCACCACCTCCACCACCACCGCCGCCGTTACCGATGCCACTCTGTCCGATCCGACGATAGTCCTCCCTGATGTAGTGCGTCTCGCAGACCTTGGCATTGTTATTCGAGATGATTCGCCCGTTATATGTCTGCGGCGGGACGTTGACGGTGCCCTTTTCCCTGCAACCGTCGACGGCGCAGTTGTGCGCCGAGCAGTAGACCTTGCCGTCGGCGCAGCGGTCGCCGCAGTCACTGCTGTGGCAGCAGTGGTTGCTGCAGTATGATGTCAGGCCGTGTCCGTTTGGCCCGCCGCCGATGGCCATGGCCCCGTCGGGCAGCGTCGCGTGCCGCCGCAGCTCGTAGCACCCCTCGGCCGCGCACGTGTGGCCACCGCAGTACACCGACGGGCTGCCGGGAACGCGGCCGTCGCGGCAGGTTCGGTGCGCGCACACGTGCTCCTCGCAAAAGGCGCTCTCGGGGACGGGCTTCTCGGCGCATCTGGTCCAGTGGCAGGGGACGTAGTAGTCTTTTTGTAAAGGGGGGAAAATGTGGTTTTGTTAGTTAGTTTGTTACTCGTATGTGTGTGAAGGGCTTGACGACAACGACAAATGTCACCAAGACAAGATGAAGGAGGACACTTACGTCTATCGCACCTTTCATTCACCACATCATCCTCCACGTAACGGTCCCTGTTACACCCCGCCTCGGCGCAACCACGGTGCCTTGTACAAAAGCCGTCGCCGTTCTCGTCCGCCTTTCGCGGGCAGTGTCGCCGCTGACAGACATGCTCCCGGCAGAACTTGGAACCGCCAGGGATCTTCTGGTACCGACACCCGAGGACGTCACACTCGTGCACATGGCACCACTGCCCGCCCAGAGCGACGGCCACACGGGCATTGCCACATCCCAGCGACACGCAGGCGTGGTCCTGACAAAAGCCCGGCCAACCAGCGACGCGGTCGCCGGGGGCGTTGGGGCCCGCGTTGCCGTGCATCACCGAGGAGCCGGTGGCGTCGTCAGTGCCCGCGAAGCCGATCTGCTGCTTGCTACAGCCCGGGAACCGACAGTAGTGCCGGCCGCAGAGGGTCGCGTACTCGCCATTGTCACGTCGGTGGCAGTGCTGCGTGCAGTTACTCGCGCTGCAGTGGCGGTGGTGCTCGCACAGCCGCCCGGCGCTCCGGGGAGGCCCTTCGCCGGCGCACTCGCTGGTGCAGTGCTCCACCTCACAGGTGTGCGTCGGGCACCAGCCGACGTTGCGACCGGGGCGTGGGGTGCTGCAGCCTTGCTTGCTGCAGCGGTGGTCCGCGCAACATGAGTGGTCGCTACCCTTTTGGGAACTGCAGTCCGGTGATGCACAGCTGTCTGTCGGGAGAGCGTGGTGAGCCCCTTTCCAGATTCATAGTGTTGTCCTATGGGAAAGAGACAGTGTCTACTTACGGGCATCGCAAAAGTGAAATTTGTCAGGGTCATTCTTCTTGACAAATCTCATACACCGCAGCCCATTGCTATGGTCATGGCAAGTCAAGTCTATATCCAAAGTGATGACCTTGTCAGTCAACTGCGCCCCGATCCCCCAGGAATGGGAGTTTATAATCACAAGATTAACAGGGAAAGTATGGGCGCTTACGCTCGGCACAATAGGGACTATCCCCAACCATTTGAGCTCCAGCACCAAAAGAGCTCCAGCGATCATATTGACCACGGGGCGCTGAGACTCGCGGGTTTCTGCACATACGCCCGCCCGACATGCTACGACAGTAGCAACGGGAGCAGTACGCACTCTTGAAGGTGGCCCTACTCGTCTTGAGCTTGCCATTGAAGCGGTGGCCACAGCTCCGGCAAGGAATTTGAGTCTTGGAGCTGAAGATCATGGCCTCAATGCAGGAATCTCAAACCTCATCGAAGGAGGAGTGAGCTCAACGTAGCGTTTATGTCCCCTCGGCCCACCGTCGGGGTGGGGGCTAGATGTTTCTCTATTCCTGTGGTCTCTTTCCCGCCTTTGTTCTCGTAGATTCCCCCTTTTAGCTGGGTGGCTCAAGCTTTACTGCGTTGACTGTTTCCCGGTCTCAAGAACCTGCACAAGTCCCTGACTAACAGCGAAGCTGATCAATAAGCTGGTGGTATACAGCTAGGGTAGTCTCTCCAGTCTAAACTGCAGATGAGTTAGGTGTGAGATATACGGTTGATAGCCGATATTCGTTGGGTTGCTTACTGTGGCTTGCTATGTTTTTTTGCTTTGGCGTTCAAGATCTTTGTCATTATGAACACTTGGAGTGATAGGGGGCGATAGGAGGAAAAAGAAGGAAAACAAAACACTTTTTCTATGCTGCCCTAAAAATGTTCGCAAAATATGTTCGATCGCCTTGTATCAGCCCTTGTCATACCCCATCCATCCTGGCGGACAACATCTGCTTGGGTCCGATTTGCAATGGCCACCGATGACGGAACGCCGTGTGGCACGTCTCTAGTAGGCTGCCTCTCAGGGCTGGTCGAACCAAGGCCATGATTATTACATGTCGGGGCCGGAGCACGTCGCACACTTTGGTCGGTCTGGGTCGGCTCGCCCTCCTCCACTCAGGCTTTTGCATTTTCTCCATGGAAGTTGTTGAATTTAGTGGGCCCGCAAGTATCCAGAACTGATCGCAGCGGTTTTCACACTCTGGCCTTGCCCAAAGAGTTGTCCGCTGGTGGTGATGTTGATTTATGGGCAATAGGCAGACCGCATCCGTATTTTGTGTACCTCAGCGTTAAAAGAACAAGGCGAGTTTCCTGTCTGATCCGAGGAATAATGAAAGCCGTTTCCAAAAGGATACAAACCCATAAAAATGAGTAGTTGTACCAGTTGAGGCATGCACGTAACCATTGTGAAGCCGTCAGTTCTGGCGAACCAGTATCCGGTATGACTGTCGTACGCACCCCCCCCCCCCCCCCCGCCCAATTTTCCGGGTTTCCGCTTTGTCTATGAATCAGCATGTAATGCCTTAGAAACCAGCGGCTACTTCATCCGATGTGCTCCCAACGACGGCTTGACAGCAGACCTTTATGTGCCACGGTCCTCCCCCAAAAGCAAGATATTATGTGGGTGAACCCCAGCAACTATGTGTCAGTCCGTCAGCATACGACCTTCTCGGATAAGCAATGAGTTTCAAGGTTGCAAGTGGAAAATGGAAATTTTCATCGCATGACTTGAGGCGCCAACTTTGTGTGACGGGGGTAAACATCAGCAGCTACCCTCAACAGCAAACAAAGATTGTGTAAATCTGGGCCGGTTCCTCGTACTTCTTGCTCAGTAGATCGACCGAGCTGAGCCCCGACAGCGAGTAAGTACAAAGACAAAATATATCACGAAAGCCTCAAACACATCCAAGTAACCAAATTGGTATCATTCACCGGCCATAACTCCGTACAATGCCGCATATTATGCGTGAGCATCCTTTTTCCCTCCTAAAACACCATATAACACACCAAGATGAAGTGAATTGTCTTCGCCCCCAAAAAATAAATAAACAGAAATATTGAAAATAGAAACCTGTCCTCATTCCCAGCAAATATGTAGGGCATAACCTTTTGATGAGGATAGTAGTGAAAGATACACGATACTTGATGTACCCCCAAGTCTACCCGGTTGCTTTGGCAAGAGCAGCTGCCATCTTCTGCATAAAGTCTTCATCCAGACTTGTCGTCTTGTCCGAGGCCGTGACTTCTGCAGATGTGGCAGCGGGCGCGGGAGCTGGTTCAGGGTTGGCAACAGTGGTTGTCTGTTGAGGTGGTGCCGCCTGGGTAGTGTGGGGAGGCGGGGTGGCCTTCTGTACCTGAGGTAGGGTCAACGGCGATTGCTGGGCGGGCCTCGGGCTCCCTTGAAGATATGCCGGAATAGCTGTCTGGGGCTGAAGCCCATTGATAGGCGGTCGTGGTGCTTGCTGCCCCGGATTTGAAGGAGTTGATTGTGGCTGCCCCTGAACCTGCCATGTTGTCGGAGCCTGTTGCTGCTGCTGCGGCCGCGGGACTGTTTGTGATGGCTGTTGTTGAGCATGCTGCTGCGGCTGTTGCTGGGCTAGCACGTTTCCTTGCGTAGTCGGGCGTTGAGCTTGCTGGGTGGGTTGCTGGAGCATAGACTGCGGGGCCGGATGCAGCGGTTTCTGCGGGTAGTTCTGCGGCACTGCTTGTCCGTGCTGCACAGGCCGTGACGCAGACGAGGCCATGTTTTGTTGACCCGTGGCAGCCGATGTTTGGCCTTGTGTGGCCGGAACGCGTGGCGCAGTCTTTTGTGCTGCATTATGGGCCTGGACCTGGGCCTGTGCATACTGGAGAGGCGTCTGTCCTGGCAATTGCTGAGCTTGATGAGGACCCTGTGCCAATGGTTGCTGCGTCCCAGGCTGAGCATTAGGAGGTATGTTGCGCTGCTGTGCTGCTGGAATTTGCGCCGGTAAGGGACGTTGGTGCTGTGCCTGGTTCTGTGCTCTAGGCGGCAGATGTTGCTGTATTTGCGCTCCTTGTTGCGGTTGTGACTGGTATGCTTGAGTCTGAACATGTGAGTATTGTGCTTGAGGTTGTACCGACCCCGTGGCAGCAGCTGTCCTTGCTTGAGCAGCAATGACGTGCGGAGACATCTGGCCGATAGTAGAAGCTACTCCAGGCCGGGGACCATGTATGCCATTTGTACCTTGCGGGGCGTGTGCAAGCATTGAAGAGCCCCCGGCGGCCGAGGTTGCGGGAGGGATTGGAATCTTGGCATGGGTTTGCAAAGGCGTGGACGGGCTGCCTGTCCTGCCGCCATTAACGGAGCCTCCTGGCGTCAATGGCGAACATGGCGGCGGTGCGGGACTTGCTGTCTTGCTGTCGTGCGCGAGTCCTGCCATACCCTGAGCCCGAGCCTGTTCCTCTGTAGCCGCATTTACTCCTGCCTGCTCCATTTCGCGAGCTTTCCGAGCAGAGAGGTTCGGAGCCCTGGTCTTTAGCTCACCAGTAACACTCTGCAAGTAGTACGGCATTTCCGAATTTGTCTTGAGGAAAAACAACTTGAGGTTTCTGGCCTTATCCTTCAGTTGCACTTGCGACCTGTCTTTCAGAACGTCGCTGAGCGTTCCATTCGGGCCGAACAGAGAGAGGATTTGGCTCCAGTGCGGGCCCTTGACCAGGTCAAGCCCCGTCATCAGTGCCCTCTCTTCTTCGGGACTCCAGGGCCTACGGGTACTGCTGAGGCCATCACGACGAGTATTGCTTACTGTCGACTTGGCAACGGCTGCTTGGCGAGCGCGTTCATATAGCACTGTCGAGGGTGAGCTCTGGTTGGGGGGCAGATCAGCCGAGCCGCCTGGTGCGGGCGCCTGGGCATACTGCTGCTGATATGGTCCGTTGTGGTATTGTGGTTGCGATAAATATGTGTTGTGCATGTTGCCTAGCCCTGCCCGAACTTGTCAGTATACGCCCAGTACACTCGCGCATCAAAATAACGGTGTAGCGCTTACCATTGTACGTAAGACCAGCCTGTGGATGCTGCTGATACGTTTGGCTAGCGGCATGTGCCCCCATCCGCTCATTGATGAGCGATGCCAACCCTAGGGATTCTGTTTCTGCTGCCTTGTCCTTATCCATGGTGGCCTGAATGAGCTTGCCTAGACCCAGGCTATCCGACGCCATCACGGCTTTGTCTGCCTCAGATATCCCGTTCTTGGCAGGGTCGGTTCCATGTACGGCCGCATGGAGCGCAGATAGATCGATCCCAGAGGCTATGTCAATTTGAGGTTCTGGAATCGACTCCTCGTCAGCGGGAATCTCAATACCTTGGCTCTCCGCATACGTGAGCACGTTGTCAAGATTATCTCGCAGGTATTTGTTGAGGTCATCCAGGAGCCCGTCCCACGGATATTCGATGGCCAGTAGCTTCCTTTTCATCGTATCCCGCACTTCATTCCCTAAGCGCTCCCCGCGTTTTGTCGACATGCTCATGAAGACCTTTTCAGTCTGAGTGAGAGGGCTATCCGGGTGTAGCTGTTTCAAAGGAGCTTCTGCGTCGGCCGGGAAGTAAATCCCGAGAAGCTCTCGCATTCGGGCATCGTCTGCAGTTTCCGGACATGAGCGGAGAAAAGCCTGGGTCTTTAAGCTAAGAAAAAGGTTCGTCAAGTTGTCCGTGAGCGGGCTTAGCTCGGGGAGAAACGTCCGCAAAAACCCATTGTGAGCTTCCAGTAGTGATGCAGTGTCGGACTCAAATACTGTGGAACAGATCGTCGCCAAGTTGGCCATCTGTATGGTCTCAAAGTCACCAGGCTCCTCGATCTTGAGCTCATCTGCTTGCAGGATCGAGGAAGTTTCGGAGAACATCCTACGCGCAGCCTTGAAAGCGGCGCTCAGTGACTTGTAGGCTTTTCCAGTCTCAGAATCGGAACTTCGGATCGCATTCACGGTCTCTACTCTGGGCCTCTCAGAGAGAGCTAAGAGTACTTGAACTGCCTGTTATAGTTGGGAGTTGTCAGTGGGCACCGGGTGATATGACTATCGGGAAATGGATCTAGTGCAAAAACTTACTAGAGAGCCTAGAAAATGTAGACCCATAGACCGTACGATGTAGATTGGATTCTCATGAAACTTCATCCTCTTCTGTTTAGGCCTGACGACGGGCGCGACAGGGCGAGGTAGTTGCTGCGCGACCGGCATCGCTGGCACCGGAGGCGCAGGTTCTGGGGCTCTCGCAGGGACGACATTTGGTTCTGGTTGTTGCAAAGTCTTGAAGGCTTGCTCATCAATGTCGCCCAGCGCAGATTCGAGGAGGGCAGCAAGGTCCCAGCTAGGAGCCGCAGGCTCAGCAGCAACCTGGTGCGGCGCTGCTACTGGCTGAGCACTGGGCAATTGAGCTGCAGGTACGTGAGTAGATTCATGAACGGCGTGCTGCAGGGCTGCTAATGGCTGGGTATGCGGCAAAGGGGCCGCAGGTATGTTGGCAGGTTCGGCAACGACGTGTTGTTGAGCTGGTGGTGGCTGGCCGCTGGACTGTGTTACGACAGGTTGATGGCTGGGCTGAGGTGCTGCAGGTGCTGCAGGTGCGGGAGAGGGCGTGGGCTGAGAGATCTGTTGTATCTGTTGTAGTTGCAGTTGTAGTTGTTGTTGAATAGAAAGTTGTTCTGGAGGGGCAGTTTGCGCCTGGGGGGCCGGTTGCGCAATATGCTGTTGCGGCGCAGGAAGCTCAGTAGCAGCAGGAGTTTGTGAAGTTGCTAGCTGAGGAGCTGCTATCTCTTTCGAATCAGGGCCCAGGGCTGAAGTATCTTGAGCAGTCTGGGGTGGCACCGAGGGTTGTGGTGTCGCTGAAGCCGGCGCAACAGTGGGAGGGGATGCGATAGGAGGAGGCATCGGTTGAGGCGAAGCCGAAGCGACTGCGGGAATATCCTGTATGGAAAGAGAATTGTGCTCGGTTTTCACTCGTTTCTCGTCACCACCATCCGTCGCCTCTTCTTCCGAGTCCCTCCTCCGCTTGGGAGTGTAGTGGTCTGCGCATGCTTTCACCGTGTCGAAATCGAGACAGGTACCGATGGCGGCGAGGGCGTCAAGCGTCGATTCTTCGAACTTGACCTGGTTATCTACAAGAAAATCTGGGTCAGCATCTTTTTGTTGGAGGCAGGGCACCATCCAACCAAGCAAGCAAGCGAAAAGCGCATGGAACATGCCATACCGCTACTGGTAGGATCGTGGGATGCGGGCGCGGGCGCAGGCGTGGGCGCGGAGTCGGGGGCGGCGGCGGCGGCGGCGACATCCGCCTCGGTGCCTAGCGACATCTCAGCCATCGCTTCACCGATCTATTGCGCCTCTGTGTCTCAGCTACAGGACGTATCATGGGTTCTCCCGAGTTCGCTGGGCTCGGTAAGCGGCTTTTGCAAATGAAGCAGCGGACAGCGGTGTTGCAAATTGGGTCCAGATGCCGCCGAAAGAAAAATTGCGGAGAGCTTTGCGAAACCAGGCGGACTCTATTTTTGGGTGGCCCTGGCAGAAAAAAAAAAAAATCGTATGCGTTTTCTCGATGCTATTGCGATTGCATTACTTTGCGATTGGCAGTCATTCTTCCGAATCTGGAGATTCCGAGGTGCTTGGATCGGTGCTATTCTTTTTATGTTCAATTCTGGGACCATTCGAACTATTTTATTTTATTTTCCCACTCTTCGCAGAAATTTTGTTGTAGACGCGCCTGATGTGGCTGGTCGCTACCGCCTTGGGGAAGCTCTACCTAGCCAAACTTTCACGTGGTACGTGCCTACTACCACTTGTTATACCTTTCATACATGCATATGCTAACCTCGCGCCCACTTTCTTACACGCACAAACAATTAGTGAAATATGAACTAACAGAATAAATTTTTCGGAGGCCGCCAGCACTAACTTTTGATCTGCATTCTACGCAGCTGTTAGGAGTTTGGAGTGCATGTAGTAAGTACACCACCATATGCGTCGCCCAGGTTGGATGGGGCACTTGGGAGAGATTCTAACACGAAAAAAAGGCAAGCAAAGATCTTATCGATAAGATATCAGTTGATTGCCGGCGGCTCTTGTGCTTAGTCAGACGTCATTTTTTGGTCAGACCGAAAAGCGGAGGGATGCCATCTGCAGCAGCCAACGGTGACAGTGACGAGCTCAAACGGAACTGGGCCTACAACCGTAAATGCGGCAATTCTAAACGGAACCATGGATACTTACCTACGGATGGGTACCCGAGGTACCTTACTTGCTTACCTACCTACCTAGGTAACCTACCTTACACGTACGGATTAGGTGTGGACGATTACCGAGCGCCCAGCATATTCCTGGTAATTTCTATGGTGTCCGATCGACCGAAAGACCCCGGTACATGTTACTACGTGACACAACAGGAAGCAATTGTTGCTATGTAGTGATACAAATTAAGCCGTCGTGAGAATTCCCGCACTCTAAACCTATGTCCATCCACCTGGGGCATGTTGGCAATATTTGAATAATGTAAGAAAGTCGGCAGAGCGGAGATATACCAGCCCGTTGTTGAGATGGACCTGAACAAGCTCTGACACGCAGGCCAAAATTGGTCCAGACATGCAATAAACGTGGAGTTGGGTGTGGAGCTGTGGTTTTGCATCGCTATTGTTTGGTTATCATGATTTTATCGGGTCTTATTTAGTCCCAAGGATCCGCCTGCTTGGAAATCACGTCTCGCTGATCATTCCCCCGAGGCAACAAAACTACTACTACGTAGTGAGGTACGTGACCAAGGTAGTTATAGCAAGCATCAAGGCGTATGCCATCGGTAGCCGTTAATTTCGGGGTATTTTGTAACCCGTGTCTAGGCTGCAAACACACAAATCGGGTCATAACTTGGGATGAAATGTGAACCTGGGGTACTGAATCTCACAGAAGGTACCTAAAGCAGTACCGCTTGGCAGAGCCATGGGCGGATTTGTACCGACCCCACGAGACGCCCTTTGTGGTGCGGGGTAGCTTATTGATGTCGAGATGCCAACCTTGGTAATATGGTAATTTCTTCTCCTGCCAACAGACAACAGTGCATTGCTTGCAAAAGAATAAAAAAAATATAAAAAAATGAAGCACTAGGCAGGTTTGCCTGTCATTGTATCGAAGGTCCCTGGAACATCCTTACAGGCTGCATATTTTAACGCTTCTCCATGCTGCATATCCTGCGACCCGATGGGAATGCAATTCCGATGTCAGGGCGTCATCCTTTGGTGCGGAGGAGCTGAACAGAAGCGGGGACGACGCAACTTTTGCCTCGGGTTCGAATGGAATTCTTTTTTCGGAATCCGGGCATTGACTTCCATGTTCTTTCTGTCTTCCATCCGAAAACAAGATACTCCAGACAGGTCGACATTACAGAAGCATTCGGAAACCCGCGTGTCGCTCCTGTGCTCATAGACCATGTCTTCTGCAGGAACATGCAGGCAGAAGAATACTGAGTATTCATAGTTCTCACGCTAGATCTAAGCTTGCATTGGAAGTACCTAAGGTAGGGTACATACGGCCCTAGCCAATAGGCAGCGGGCCAGATAGAACCGTGAGTATCCGCTTTCGACTGATGTAATGTGCATAGTAATTATAATGTAACGGCAACGGGCACTGCAAAGCTTCTGCGGCCTATGTGGGTATCGTTTGTACTGCTACCACTTATGACATCTCACGTTCCCATGCAAGCCTTGCAGGTCGCCACATTGAGCGGGGACGGACAAAAGATGAAATGGCATAGTACAAGAGCTATTACTCGTTAGCCCCTTAAATTGTGTATAGAAGAAGTGGGCGTTGAGGGGTGTGGGAGCTCCGCTCAAGATGGCGCACGCAGGCTTGTCTGTCTCAACTCGGGGCAAGTAACCATCGAAGTTTCCCCGCTTCTTGCTATAAACTCGCCGCACTCCCCAAGACTTGACGTCCAAACTCACGACCTTCCACCTTATACATTTTTCTGCCTGACAGTCCTGGTACAAAAACAGTTTTGCACAGGGCTACTCACGGCATCTGCCCTCAACTAAAACAAATACAGAAGATACCCCTGCCTACCAGGCTCATACTTTCATCAACACATCACAACATGTCTCTCGTCACAGAGCTAAAGACTCCGGTCACGGGCGCTTACCAGCAGCCCACCGGTGTGTACGTACATCATACGGTCCAAGCGCAACGGCATCCTCGTACTACGTCATAAACTAACCAGCGGATCGCAACAACCAGTTTCATCAACAACGAGTGGGTGGAGGGCGTCGACAAGAAGACCTTCGAGACTATCAACCCCAGTACCGAGGAGGTTATCTGCTCCGTCAGTGAAGCCACCGAGAAGGATGTTGATATTGCAGTCAAGGCTGCCCGCAAGGCCTTTGAGGGCGAGTGGAAGCAAACTGCTCCTGGACAGCGAAGCAAGCTCTTGACCAACCTCGCCGAACTTGTCGAGAAGAACCTTGACCTGCTTGCCGCCGTTGAGTCTCTCGACAACGGAAAGTCCCTTGCGATGGCCAAGGGTGACGTCGGTGCCGTCGCCGGCTGCCTTAGGTACTACGGTGGTTGGGCCGACAAGATCGAGGGCAAGACCATTGACATTGCCCCGGACATGTTTCACTACACGAGGTCTGAGCCTGTGAGTATATTTCCACCTTCTGGGTAGAAACAGGTATACGGGGCCATATCGCAGTAGCTAACACAACCAAACGATACCCAGATCGGTGTCTGCGGTCAAATTATCCCCTGGAACTTTCCTCTTCTCATGCTGGCATGGAAGCTCGGACCTGCCCTGGCCACGGGTAACACCATCGTCCTGAAGACCGCCGAGCAAACACCCCTCTCAGCCCTTGTCTTCGCCAACCTGATCAAGGAGGCCGGTTTCCCCGCAGGTGTCGTCAACATCATCTCTGGCTTCGGCAAGGTTGCCGGTGCTGCCATCTCCGCACACATGGACATCGACAAGGTTGCTTTCACTGGCTCCACCGTCGTTGGCCGCACCATCATGAAGGCTGCCGCCTCGTCCAACCTCAAGAAGGTCACCCTTGAGCTTGGTGGCAAGTCGCCTAACATTATCTTCAACGACGCCGATATCGAGGCTGCCGTCAGCTGGGTCAACTTTGGCATCTACTACAACCACGGCCAATGCTGCTGCGCTGGTTCCCGTATCTACGTTCAGGAGGGCGTCTACGACAAGTTCGTTGCCGCCTTCAAGGAGCGCGCCGAGAAGAACAAGGTCGGTGACCCATTCAAGGAGGACACTTTCCAGGGTCCTCAGGTCAGCGAGCTCCAGTTCAACCGCATTATGGAGTACATCAAGTCAGGAAAGGAGGAGGGAGCTACCGTCGAGACTGGTGGTGAGAGGCACGGCGACAAGGGCTACTTCATCCAGCCCACGATCTTCTCCAACGTCCGCCCAGAGATGAAGATTATGAAGGAGGAGATCTTTGGCCCCGTCGTCGCCATGGCCAAGTTCAAGACCGAGGAGGAGGTTATCGCTCTTGCCAACGACACCAACTACGGTCTGGCTGCCGCCGTCCACACCAAGGACCTCAACACATCTATCCGTGTCAGCAACGCCCTGAAGGCCGGTACCGTCTGGGTCAACTGCTACAACATGCTCCACCACCAGCTTCCCTTTGGAGTAAGTATTCCCAGACAAGATTCGGATTGGTATCCATCTGATCACTAACGATTTGTGAACAAAACAGGGTTTCAAGGAGTCTGGTATCGGACGTGAGCTGGGCGAGGCTGCGCTGGCCAACTACACCCAAAACAAGTCGGTAAGTAACTCCATATTTACTGCTTCTCATTGTTGCATTCAAAAAGCTTACCATGTTTTCTCCACACAGGTTGCCATTCGTCTTGGCGGACCCATCTTCTAATCAAACAAGGTTGAGATTTGGTAAAATTAAGCGCTCTATTATTCCCAGTATACTGAATGGAGCCAGCAAAGAAATGTTTGTTGCATTGTATATATCTCGCATTCGTCTCTGATTGCAGGACCATGTATGACCAAGGCAGATCGACGCAAAGATCGAATCTTTCTATGATGATGAAAATTTTCACGCTTGAGATGACTGCTGTGTGATTGAATGATGGCTGTATTGCAGTATATGGACAATGAAGTCGTTGCTCAGAAGCAGTATCTTGGTCGTGACCAATACCAAATTGACACTGTGACCAACTTGGCCTACAACCAGCCTTACAAACCCCTCAGTCGTTGGCACACTGGCACAGTATCCGCACTGTCCCCCGCATCACTTCAACACCAAACAAACATCTCACCACTAGCAACCATCAACATTTGAAAATCCGTGCCAACCAATCACCACAACAAAACCAACCCCTCTCTACCTAGGGCTCTCTAGATTCTATCATGATGTCCATGCACCAGCGCTCATTATCAGCCGCCGGTGGGCGCGAAAAGACGCCGTTTGAGCAACAGAGGGAGGCGCTCATCGGCGAGATTGCCATGGTACGTCATGCTGAAAAACAAAACGGTGGAATAAAAAAAGAGGATGAGAACGGAACAAGACATATGCACACGTTTGCCGGTGATTCATCTTACCTTTTTTTCTGCCTAGCTTTTGTTTTATCCCGACTGTCTGCATGAGGGGACGGCTTTTTTGCAGCAACCATAAAAACGGAAGGATTAGTCTAATTCAATGCATGCATATTTCTTTTTTTTTCTCTTTATCTAGAGCTTCGAACAGGTCCTCGCGAACATGAACAAGCTAAACAGATCACTCGAGGCTGTTATCACGGTGCGTTACTTTTCGTGCCCCCCACGCCATCACTCGTCTGGCCAGAGGTCATCCTGCTGGTTTCGTTGATGCTGACCGTTTACGGCTGAGTTTGGTTGTGATTGTGATTTTGCAGGTTGGGAATGAGTTTTCCTCAGTGGAGGCTCTGTGGTCACAATTTGAAAACGTCATGGCCAAGGATCCGGACGAGGGCAAGATTGAAGGCGAGGGCAGCGATGGCGACGGCGAGCAGCAGCGAGACGAAGAGAATAGATGAAGGGACCGGATCACTAGGAACAAGTTTGATATTCTGATGAATGTTTTATGATACCCTATGCCCAAGTATACTACTCCATGGCTTTGAGAGCAGTTAATAATTCCATGGAGTGCGCTATTTGTCACTGATATTATTACATTTGCTGGCATACGGTATGGTGTTCTTGAAGGTTTAAAAATGAGTCTTTTATGTCTTATCCCATAAGCGTGGAAACCATTCTACAAAAGAAAAGATTTGTGCATGAAAGACCAAGGAAATAATACAACAGCTCCCCTCTATAGTCCTAGCGGGCTGATAAGTGGCAGCAGGCATCCTCAGCTCTGTTCACTCCTCCCCAATCACCGCCACCTCCCTTCAACACAACACCACAGCAAAGCCAGAGAACCCAAAGGAGGCCAGTGGCTTTTTTTGGAAGCATTATATGCCGCATTAAATGGCTCATGACCACACATGATGGCCACGTACAGTACGCTCCCCCTACCACCGTTGCCCCGATTACACCCATTCGGAACATCTCCCCCCAGCGCAAACGAACACGAGGCGAGCCGGTACTGCCTCAACACATGACCGGGCATCTCCAACTAAGGCTATGACAAAGGAAGAAACACGGTACAAAGGGGTGGTAACAAAAAAAAGCAATAGAACTGTAAAGACGTCGTTCCGAATCATGCAATATAGGTCATTTCATTATGCTCTAGGCTCTCTCCCCAGGCGCATACGTTTCCCATATTGCGGCTCTTCGTTAGACGAAGAGTGCGCACAGCAAAACATGTGACCCAAGAAAAAGCCAACCCAAAAAATAAAAAGATAAAAAAGAGAACGCCGTCAACAGCGACTGGGGAAGAACTGAAAAAAAAGAACAAGGGCCAAACAGGGTCAAAAAGAAGAACAAAACAGAAGAGGAAGGGGTCAGGAGGGGAAGTTGCCAGGTAAAGGGAGCATGATCTCAACTCTCTCACAAGATATTGCACCTCGTCTTCCTCTTCTTGGGCATGCCCCCAACGCCTGGGATGCCATGGCCGCCGTGGCTTGAGTAGCTGCCGCCCCCGCCCCCGCTGGCTGCCGCCTGAGCCTCGAGAGTTTTGCGGTCGTTTGCAATGACGGTGTCGAGGGCGCGCTCGAAGATCTCGTCAACACCGCGCATCTCCTTGCTGCTGCACTCCATGTACTGGGCGTTCATCTTGCGAGCCACGGCTTGCCCTTGTTCGGTGGTGACGGGCGTCAACCCTTGTGTCTTGAGCATGTCGATGCATGTCTTCTTGAAGCGGAGGTCTGACTTGAGGCCAACGAGGATGAGCGGCGTGTAGGGGCAGAAGTGGAGGACTTCCGGGTACCACTGGGATGAAGATAAACATGTCAGTAATTAATCACTAGCTAGCCAGTTGAAAGCTGTAGAGCCAAAAGGGCGGTAAATACCTTGTCCATGACATTCTCGAGAGAGTTTGGGCAGTCGATGGCAAAGCAAACAAAGATCAAATCGGTTTCGGGGTAGGAGAGGGGTCGTAGACGGTCGTATTCCTCCTGCCCGGCGGTATCCCAAAGGGCGAGCTCAACCGTCTTACCGCTGGAGCCGTGTGTGGGATAGGTGATGTAGTTTTCGAAGACGGTCGGCACGTATTTCTTGAGACAGTAGAATTCCAGTCAGCAAAAAAACTACCGCATTGAATCCTTCAAAACAACGGTCGCCACCACCTGCATAGTTTGAAATCTCGACTGTTCCTCTCTTCCTGTTCCCCCATCAAAACTCACCTCTGGAAAGTAGCCTTGGCTGTAGCTGATGAGCAGACACGTCTTGCCGCAGCCGCCATCACCAACGACGACAATCTTCTTCGAGTAGGCCGGTGCCTCGGTCATTGCGGTTGCTGATGATTCCCTTCCAGTCGATGCGCTCATCATTGTGCTGACAGTACCATCGCTCGACCTAGTTCCACGGGGCTCTCGTCGCTCAATTGTCGACCTTCGCTGCATCGACGGCTCGTATTTCTCGTTGCTGACCTGGTTGCTGTTGTACTGGGAGTTACGATACTGGTATTGCGAAGCCATGTTCCGTTTTCAAAGTGTCTGCTTTTTTTTCTTAGGGTCCCGCTGAATGTCGGTGCCCCAAAGGCGGTCGGACAGATAGTAGCGAATAGAAGGCTCGGTCGAGCTTGTCCCCTTTTCTTTTGTTGTCTTAGAGTTTTGAAGTTTGCGATTTGTATTGTCTATTTTGACAAACAGACAAACAAAGTGTAAATTCGGTCACAATGTGCGTTTTCCTGAGTGCTCGCCTGCCCGAGAATGCCTGCGGCTTTGATGATTTTGGGGGAAGATGCAACTGCTTTACGGCTGCCCGAAATATTGAGATGCTGCTATGTCAAAGAGGGGTGTTGAGTAAACAATCAACGGTTGAGTTTTGTTTGTCCAGAGCTATTGATCGCAAAGGGTGGACACGCACCTGGTGGGAAAATTGATGCGGGCGCGCGGAGGTAAGGGGTGTGCAGACTGGGAACTGGGCAGAGAGTCAACAGCACATGGCTCGTTGACAGGGCAACCAGACACCGTCGAAAATAAATGACGCCACGATGCGGGTCCAGTATTTTTCTCCATCAACCACGCGGACTCGAGTGGCTTGAACCCCCGGGTAAGACACAAAAGTCTATTGGCCTGTGCTCAGGCACTGCCTCATCCAAATCAAACCAAGGCTCAGATTTGATCCACAACAGCAACCCAAAATCAAGGCGGCATCCATTCAAATTCCGAACTTCAAAAATTTCAATCACTTCGTTTTTCCGCCTCCTACTCGGCATCAACTCGGCAACTTTAATTCGCACTGATCCCCGCTTGGTCATCAACCACCAAAGACAAGTGTCAATATGGAGGCTGACGACGGAACCAAGAGCAAGTACATCACACTCATCTCCCGCGAGGGCTACGAGTTTGTGGTCCTCCGCGAGGCGGCTGCTGTCAGCTCGACGATCAGAAAGATGGTCAACGGCATGTTCAGCGAGTCTGAGACAGGACGCTGTCACTTTGAGGACATCAAGTAGGTTTGCAGTCCTTTTCCCGGTGCACTTGACCCTCAATTTTGTCTTCCTCGTCAGGCCTTGACGACGCAGCTTCCCTCGACGCCCGCGCCTTGTTTCCAGATGATGAAAGTCGAACATTGTTCACGAGCTGCCTGACGAGGCATTGCAGGTTTTCCCTGCAGGACTGCATGGAGCTTCTTTATTTTTCTACACTTGATCTGATCAAAACAACCCTCTTCGCCACTACAACCCTCCCAACCACTTTACTCAAAATAGGCTGCAGGCTGACAACCGCCCAGTGGCGTAGTCTTGAGCAAGGTAGTCGAGTACTTCCACTACTGGTACAAGCACAGGGATGATCAGGACGTTCCCGACCTTGAGATCCCCACGGAACTTTGTCTGGAGATCCTCATGGCGGCGGACTTTTTGGGTCTAGACAGTGCGTGCCCACCAAGTCTCTGTCACAACACCCGCACTGCTACTGACACTAACCTTGACCAGAAATCGCATAAATTTTTGCCGTCCTTCAATCCCTTTGGATCTTGGCGTTATTGCAACGGCGTTCTACCTTGCACGGCGTTGTTGCGATCTGATTCCTGTGTGGTTCTTTGCTCACTGCCTGGAGTATAGGCATCATTTCGGAGTAACAGCCTCCCTGGTGCAACATCATGAACTAGCAAACAGGTTCAATACTCGATTGACCGTAGGTTCTACGGATTTGATTTTTCAACGAGTCGCCATGCAAAAGTCCCAGCATTAATAAACGCCATCCTTCGAAGGTTGGCCTAGCCACACCATTCAAGCATATGCGTTCAACTAGACTACTATGTCCATGGGTTGATCGTCTAATACGGATGGTAGATTAAAATTCTCCCCCACACTCTGCTCGATCAGTTACCCTTGCGGTGGTCCATGGCTTTTTAAGAGGGGAAACATTTTATCATAGTTGAATAATCGATACCCAACTGTTACCCGAGCTTTTGAATGTAGTCATTTGTAATGTGAAAGAATAGACGGCCCTGCGTGAAACGCAAGCATCCAAAAACCACGATCGGTGGTTATTCTTACGCCGGGATCCCTCTCTGGCTGTATTTACCATGCTTCTCTCTTTGTAACTTTGCCTGCGTCTCGAAGCGTGACAAGAACGGAACAATAGCATGCTTGTTCTCGTGACGCCACAGAGTCTCATCGACAAAGATGCATTCCACTCTGGACTTGCCTTGTGGGAGCGGCGTGTTTGTCTCAAGCTTCGCCTTTTCCCCTCGAGGCCTTAGGTCCCTGAGCGCACCGGGGCCTGGTACATCCCTGGTCGCTCGAGTGCGCTTTTGAGAGTCGGCCATCTTGTTTCTGTCGACTTGGCTCGACGAAAGCGATACGACTACTTTTCTGGGACCAGATGGGCCTTCAACCGTCTCAATCACAAAGTAGTCCTTCATGAGGTGCGCGAGGCGATGGTTGCGACCACCACTTCGCTTCTTGGCCATCATCCAATCGGCAATCTGCGTCCACAGCTGGTCGAACGACGGTGCAAGCTTTACCATGGGCCGTTTGAGCCCATACCTGACGATCCAGATGATCTCCACGGCTGTTTTGTGTAGCACGTTCAGCATGTTGTCCTTGGATATCCACTCCCAGAGGCCGCACAAAACATGAAGGAACTGCATCTCGGATACGCCCCGAGACTCTTGGTCGAGCGTCGCCCAGTATGCATAGAGTTTGAGAATCGGCTGGCTGCGATCAGGCCAGACGATACACAGGGCAACACACGTCCAGATAAACCTGAAAAGGTACGCCGTTGGGACGGAGCGAAGGTCAAGGTACTTCGCAACGTTTGTAAGATCCCAATACTGAGTGAGAGCCCTATCGAGAACCGTGATCGGGGTTCTCAAACCGATGTTGTTCAGGTATACGTCCCGGTAGCTGATGACCATGCAATTGGCGAAGGAGACTTTGTCATGTCCATCTATTCCTCTGACACGCCAGAATATGTCGGCTCCTCCCTGAACCAGACATTCCATCACAGCCATTCTTGCGTGTGGGGGACAAGAAATGGTGGTGTCGATGGGAACATCACCGTTTAAGTCAGCTACTCGTGGGTCTGCACCTCTTGTAAGCCTGGTTTTTTTTGTCTCTGTTAGATGTTTTCCAAAGGGAGCGTGTTTAGGCGTCAAAGGAGACGTAAAACCCATAGCAACTTTGCTCACATTTCTTTGACGACTTCAGTGAAGCCACGCTTCACAGCCATGACCAAGTGTGGCCTTTTCGGCGAAAGATCCCAATTCCTCAAGCCAAGAAGTCTCAACGGTATTTGACCCGGCGCGCTTACTCCATCGCTTTCGGGTGATGCGGACAAGACATTGCGGAGGAGCTTATCGTTCTCCAGAATGTGAGGCGCAATCTCCAGCAACTGGTTGAATGCTCGCACGTTGTCGTTACGGATTATAAGCCGTAGAAGCTGGCTAAGCTCCGAAGAAGGGAGTGAGACAGGACCGTAGCCTCTTCTGCTAAGTTTGGCGCATCTTGCCAGCGCCCCATAGTCAAAATGGCAAGGATACCGGGCTGCCCTCATGAACAATCTGTCCGACATATGACGAAGAAATGCCTCGGAAGCATTTGCCGGTCCAAGGTTGTCTAGGACTAAATCTAACAGCATTGGATATAGTGCCGAAAGGTGGTCATCAACAATCTTGTGAAAAACAGTCACAAATTCCTCGTTGTCGTCGTAGATACCCTCCAGCGGCAGTCCGTGCTTCAACAGCATCACAACTTTCTGGTCAAGTTCGTCATCGTGTCCTATGGGCTCAAGCAAGTATTGCAGCGTGTCCGACTCCGGCCTAGCACCGGCTTCCAAGAGGATCTCGACATTCCGAATCGGTTGGGTCAAGGCCAGACTCAAAGGTGTGCGGCCCTCGTACGGCTCCGGGTAATAGTCTTCGCTTCGTTCCATTTCAAGATCAACACCTGGAAGCTGCACGAGCCTCTGAAGCAGTTCTTGGCGAGACTGCTCCCATATGTCACCATTCATGTCTTTGGAGAGATGGGAATGCGTGCGGCCGATGCAAGCCATGTGTAAAGCGGTGAATCGTGTGCCTCGGGTGTCTATGGTCTCACCGGCATCGATGAGGGCATTCGCTGCTTCAAAGTTGTGGTTCCAGACAGCACACTCCAGGGCCGGGAGACACTCGTCCTCTTCGTCTGGCGGGTCAAGTTGGAGATCGACAAGGAACTGAACGACCCGCTGATCACCAGTGTTGAGACTGGCATATTGCAGTGCGTTGCGCCCTAAACCGTCACCCGCATATGTTAGGATCGGCCGCGTCTTGACCAGGTACTGCAGTGTCTCAAGTCGGCCTTTGAAGGCAGCAATATGAAAGGCGGTCAGGGCGGGAACATCCTCGTCGGTGTGCAGTGGGGGAAATGCTGAAGCGCCGCGACGGAGAAGTATCTCGGCGGTGGAGTCTCTTCCGAAGCATATTGATAAGTGAAGGGCCGTCACTGGCGTCTTGGAAAAGCAGACATCTTCAGAATGGCTGTGACCGGTGGCGTCGACCTCCAAATCCTCAAGCAGCAGATCGCAGCGACAGAGTCCCAGGGCCGGGGCATTGATCCGCGCTCCATTGTCAAGCAGCCAGTGAACCACACGGTCATGGCCTGCACGCGCAGCCAGGTGCAGCGCGGTAAACTCGACATCTCCTCTGTTGAGCGAGGGGGATAGCTTCGCGAGGTTTCGATCCAGATCATAAGAAGACGTGCGGTCGTTGAGCTCTGCTCCAGCAGCGTAGACCTTTTGAAGGGTGTCAAGCCGACCTCGCCGCGCAGCCCACATCATCGCACTTGCGTCCTCATGGCGAACATTATAGCGGTAGAGTGGCCTTTCGAGCAGACCTAGATATTTGGAACTGATGGCGATAAGCGCTGCCTTGTCTTGGGTCTCAAGCTGATCGAATATTGACAGCAGAATGTCATTTGGCAGGTCCCAAAATGAATTGGGCATTTTTGCATTAGGTTTGATAAAAGGACACAGTCAATCTGAACAAGATGTGTGTTTGTGTTCTTCACTGTGTGCTCCCCCGTGACGTCGAAATAGAAGTTGGAGCGATATTTGAGACTCGAATCGTCAATTTGAAGACGGGATTCCGTATAGAGTTTGAGGGTCTATAGCGTGGCGTAGCAGGCTTGGGTTGGGTGCTTCCAAGCGCTCAATCAATTTGTCTGTTCAAGGGACACGGCAAACATCAATTTCCCCCAGGTCGGTCATCAAAGTCGATGTTTGCTTGCTCACACACAACCGTCAGTCCGAATGAACGGAATGCCACCAAATGAGATTCTAGTGACGTGACATCGCGCCCACACGTGCTGAGGCCCCCCATAATGCTAATAAGCGGGGCCGGATCTCTCCAAGGCCAGACACGCACAAACCGGGAATTGATCCGTGAGCCTGCATTTCCCTTCGTAAGTCGCTCCGCCCATTCAGTTCATAGGGCAAGGAGTGACAGTTCCCGTCCGTCATTACAGAAATACGTCAAACTCGTTTTTCCCCCCACATGTACTTAGTGTTACTCACGAACTGAGCCTGACCTAATCTTCAGAATGCGCCTACCCGGCTCAACCTTGAAGCTGAGCAAGCGCGCAGTCGGTCAAAGGCCAAAGAGGGATGGTACCCAAGACACCAATTTCGACGGATTGTTTATTTACTTACTAATTACCTACCTACCTATGGCGAGGAAGAACAGGGTATAGGTAAGGTACCTATATTTCTCCCTCTTTTTTTATCACCTGTGTCACCGTCGTTCTACGAATACAAGCGTGTATTTTATCTCACTGTCATCCACTATTTCCCTACCGGCTTGAAACACTGTGCTCTTACTTGTTACCCCGAACGTCCCTACCAATTTTGTAACGGAGGTGTAGCTGGCTGCTATTACTGTACCTCTTGATCGTCCTCTCATACTCTCCTTATTCCTGATGCCTCCCCGCTGATCATTTTCCTGGCTGCCAATTCCCAGCTCAAAAGTTCGTCTCCGTCAATGTTACTTGAAACATGCCCGCCAGTACACTTCAAGCTAGAAACTAACCTTTCAGGGTTTGCGATTGCGAAGTTTTTGCCCGGAAGATCTTCTTAAGCTCTGGCTACTACCTGTTCTTTTCCCCTTCCAGCCCACCGAGGCTCGTGCCGCCAAGAAATAACGAAAATTTAACCTACAATGCAATGAAGAAGCCGTTGCTTTCTACAAATATGTCGGTCTTCCTTTCTTGCCAAGCCCTCCAACCTCTGAACATACACCGTACACATCCGAACCTTGGAGGCCCTTGTTGCCCTGGGACTTCCCACTTGAATATGTTGGTACATCATTCTGTGGCCCTTGGCGTGTGACGTGTTCCACAGCAAGCAGGACTCGGGTAATTACAACCTCTATGAGAGAAATTACTACACATCGTTGCCGTCGGGACAGAGGAAAAACGCCTGCCATGAGGATCAGACGAGTGTGTGTTGTCGACGGCCCGCAACCCGAGACGACGGCTCCACAGCAGCAGAGGCTGGAAAGCCGGCGAGGATGGGGAGAGCCTCTTTTTAGAAACAGCCTGCCAACGCAACCCTTCGGTGTGATCATGAATGACTACAGTACAAACAGCATTTATTCAAGGCAGTGGTGATTCCGAGTCAGTCCATTAAAACCCCAAATTTGTTAAGGGGGTGTTGCCCTGTTGAGCATCAACACAAGACCAGTCTACGGTTGTTGGCAAGCACACAGTCTCGATCATTTTGAATGCAGGCGCCACTACAGGGTTCTCAGCGATCGAGATATATCTGTATCCATCGAGACAAGCTGGTCAACCATTCAGCCCACGAAGGGGCTGGGGAGCGGATAATAGCATTTGCAGGTGAACTTGCTATGCTCCAATACTTAGCGGGCAGGCGCCGCGGGGGTTCGGCTGCGATAGAATCTTTTCCAACGTGCAAAGAGCCGCTGGTGGGGTCGGTTAGTTGGCGACGGGAGTGGAGTTGCTGGTCATCTACTCTTCAGCATCTATGCCATGGTTCTGGGAGCATCCCGGATGATCCAGACTTTTGTGTCGTCCAACCTCTTCAGCATTAAATCATCCTTGTGATCAACGTTTCAGTGAACGCGGCCACAGCATCGACGTCATCCACAAATTCAGCCTGTTGCTTAACCATTTGCGGTATCTTCAACATGTGGCCGATCGTTCAGCCACCCCTTATTTCTTTTCTCCGTCTCTCGGCAATATATGCTAAGTATACCACGGGGTATACTCTTTGAACATTCGGCTTACAGGATTTTCCCTCCAGACCATAATTCCCCTCATTATGGAACCCTGGACGAAAGACACACCGAATATTTTGCAACTTCCCCTTTGCTGGCGGAGCTTGTTCTCAACCTGCAACCTCACCATTGTCACTGAGATACTACTTGTCCTACTAAATGTGGACCCAGGTCTAGGTTCCCATCTCTTCCCCGAGGGAGAACTGCATGGTAGAAGCCTTGATCAAGCCGGGTCTACGATGAAAAGCCTTCCAATAGTTGCAGGGGGGGCTTTGGATGAATGGGGATGGTGTGGCCAAGCTTGGGTCCGAATCTACCCATCAAGTACTACTTATGTACTACTGGGGATGTATGGACATACCTATTCATCTTGATATAACATGTGCTCCAAGCCACTTTAGTCTCGAGCGGTCCAAGGTTCCCCCGCAGACCTCTATGTTTATCAATGAGATGGACCCCCCAATCTATTCGTACTTTCAATCTTATATTGTTAACACCACAGCTTAACTATCTGCGACCGCTAGTACTCGGTGCATTATATATTTTTGGTACTATACCTTCTAACTGTCTTTCTCGCTCAACACCGCGCATTCTAACCGGCACCACAGCATCTTGAACCAGCAGCTATCTTTTAGTGACAGGCCCCAGGAGTGGGAAACATCTAATCATCATGGCATCAAATCCTGATCCAGGAGTTCTCAGTCCGCAGGAGGCCATTCATGCATCCACGCAAGCGACATCCACGGTAGCAGCGTCCACGGTGGCGGCGTCCACGCAAGCGCCATCTCCCGATCTTCCCATATCCCAGCCTCAACCCCAACCTCAGCAGCCATCACCACCACTCCCAACATCTCCATCACAGTTGGAGCAAGCGCATGCCTTTGCAGAACCTGAGGTCCCTCCGCCTCTGCTCCCTACTCCAAAATCAGCTACGTTCGCGCGAAGTACACAAGGAGGCTCATCGCGGCGCCGCCGACGAAGCCGCAGCAGGAACCGAGCTGGCACGGCGACCAGCGCAAACAACCCCTATTTTCCAGGAGATCAAGCCTCGACACGGAGGCTTCGCTACAGTATAGATGAATATGAAGATGAGGGCCTGCGCAACGAAATTGGTCGTCACCCTGACGGCCGGTCAATGCCTCGAGCACGCCCGCCTCGTGCATACCTCAACCACCCTGCCTACGCAAACCTAGACTCGCCCGCCAAGCCCTACACCGAGGATCCCAAGGGCCATCGAGAATTCGATTATGAGGTCGATCCCAATACCCGGCAGCAGTATGAAGAGGAGTATGCCTACGGCACTGGGGTTTCACATGGACCTGGGATGGCAGGACCTCAGCCTTTCATGCGATTCGGCCCGACGTCCAACGCCAGCCACTACGGCCCCGACAGTCAGGCTCCCAGGATCAACTGGAAAGATTTGAGCCGCGAGGAGCGCACCGAGGTCCTGCGGCTGCCATGGACGCAGTGGATGAACAGCAACGTCAAGAATCACTTTGTCGCGATGCTCGGAGAGCTGATCGGAACAACCATGTTCCTCTTCTTCGCATTTGCGGGCGTCGAGGTTGCTAACATTGGCCTGCCGTCATCAGCCCCCTTCAACTTGGCCAAGCAGCTGTACATTTCGCTAAGCTTTGGCTTCTCGCTCATGGTCAACGTGTGGATCTTCTTTCGCATCAGTGGCGCCCAGTTCAACCCGGCCGTTACCCTGGCACTCTGGATGACTGGTGCGGTCGATGCGGTCCGAGGTGTCTGCCTGGTTATTTCACAGCTCTGCGGTGGTATGCTTGCTAGCGTTATCGTGAGGTTCCTCTTTCCGCAAAGGTTCAGCGTACGGACTAGCCTCTCGCAGAACACATCTCTTGTTCAGGGGGTCTTTATCGAGGCCTTGCTCACGTCGGAGCTCGTCTTCACCATCCTGATGCTGGCCAAGGAGAAGCACAAGGCCACATACATGGCGCCTGTCGGAATTGGTTTGGCTCTCTGGATCGATCACATGGTTGGTGTGCCGTTCACCGGGGCTGGGATTAACCCCGCGCGCAGCTTCGGACCCTGTGTCGTTACCGCGACTTTTGAGCCCGAACATTGGATATACTGTAAGTTTACGGCCTGCATAGTGGTTGGAATTATTTGCAGACAAACATGACTGATAAACTTCCTCTCATATCAGGGGTTGGACCGGGCATTGGAGCCCTGATCGCCGTGGCTTTCTACAAGCTGATCAAGGTTTTGGAGTACGAGGTAAGTCACGACCGTTGTAGCTATATCAGAGCCTGCAAAATACGTCATGAGGCCGTCTTTGCCACAGAACTGACGTGTTTCATGCGACTCAGATGGCCAACCCTGGTGCCGATGGAGATGCGGACAATGATCCAACTCAGAATCCGGCCAAAAGGGCAGAGCTGGCAGCCGGAAGAAGGGTAAGCTTCCAAGAACCTGCTTCAGCGAGACTTCCTCTAAGGGAATACTCGCAGAGGGAATACCTACACAAAGAGTGACACCGAAGCAAACTCAACAGTTCGCGGGTGGCTTTGATGCCAAGTAAACTGTGGTACTGCCTCGCCATCATCCGAATATACCATGTTTCTTTTTTTTTTTTTTTTTTTTTTTTTCCTTCGCTACTCTTCTGCTTTGATCGTGTCCATTTATCACAACACTGGTTTTTGCTGTTTTGCCCTCAACTGACTAAATAAGCCGTTGGCATGAATTCCTTGTTTGTTTTGTCTTGGATTGCAGTGAAACCAGTTACGGGCGTTCTCTTTTTTCTCGGATGTGGTGTCTCGCGGCGATTTTCAGAGCTATCAGCGATTACCCAAAAGAACTTATCTGCTTCATCCAGTACTGCTTTGCCGCGTCTTTTCTCAATGATTTCTCGGCTGAAATTTTTAGCGAGCGTCTACCAAACACGCGGCGAGCGGAACACCCGTATCCAGGTCGTTTTGCTTTTTATTATACACCCCATCTTTGCTCTTTTTTGTCTGCAATTGATACCTGCGACTCACATGATGACTCCCACTATGGTTCATCAGAACGTGGTCGACATGTTCTTGTGCTTTTTACACTAGGTCTAGTCTAGTGGCTGTACTTTCTCTTGGTCTTTGTTTTCAAAACCAAACTATCAGCTTTGGATCCAGCTAGTCAGCCATGTTCCTTCACAATACCCGTTTTGAAGAAAAGGACGAACCTTATAAGGAAACGAACATGATTATTGCGACGAGGCACCCATCAAAATTATATCTAAGGATGCACACAGTGTTTTGCAGTCTAGTGTGATCATCAATACTCTTCCGTTAAATAATGGTGTAGTTGGGTAATTTTCGAATACGGGGTAGTACATTCCATCCCATTAACATTACGTCGGTGTAGAGGGAATCTTCCTCCAATCAATCCAAGCCTTGGGTTTTCACCCCCTATACCCACCCCCAAATCTCGCTCTTTCCCATCATAAGATTTGACAAAATTTTAGCTTGGAGAAGGCGCATGTGAACATGTCTACTTTCGTGCGACCTACTTACTACACCTAGATATAAACTTTCGTTGCAACCTACAGACCCCCGCCCCCTTATCTTGCCAAAGGTATTACGAGTCAAAGACATTGATTGGCACAGAGTACGACCATTTCATAAAAAAAAAAAAAAAAAAAAAAAAGATATCGGAAGGAGCTATGCCAAGCATTTCTGTACCTTTGTATTCCGTGTCCATAGGTGCCATAGGTGGGGAGGAGAAAGGCTCGCTCGAATTCCCCCGAGGCGAGGCCTTTTCGAGAAAAAAAAAAAAAGGTAACCAACAATGGACGGTTTTGAGTTCGGACCAGCCACTCTAAAATTCCGTGCTTGCCACTGTCACCTGTACTTGTACTGTTTCATTGTTCTAGGCCCAGTGCGGAGCTCCGACGCAAGTCTGTCCCTGGGATGAATGCTTGGAGAGAGAGGGAAAAGGGGAAGTGAGATATTTGAGTGCTACCTATCATGAGTGATTTTGACCAAGATGCGGGAGATCAAAGTAGGGCGCGCATTTTGCCATGTCGTATGTGTGCCAAGAGTCAACAGGCACAGGTCTGCTCTGCAAGCCTGCGATGGTATGTGCAGTCGGGTGCGCACCACAGCAAACGATTACGTATGAGAGGGCCAAGAATACTATTGTGAAAATTCATATGATGTCGATACCGAGTATATAATAATCAGTGTTTACCATGAGCTATGATTTTGTTTCGTGACCAGCCACACAGGACAAATAATCCCGCTGCTAAAAAGGTTATGTCGTTGGAAACATGACTTCTACCGAGTTTAGCAGCTTGCAACATGCTGGTTCGGGCAAGTGCTTCACCGCAAATAGCGTTGCACCAGGCGTTACCCTGCTTGAGAGAGGTTATGAGGTAGAAACTTTGTGGATGGATATTTTCGGGATTTAATAACGTCAAGTGTCAGCATGCTATATCGAGCGATACATAAGAAATCGAGCTTCACCGCCTCTTCTTTCTCCCCTTCCTCGTAATAGACTGCAACTGGAGGTTGAAACTGACGCGGTGGATAAGGCTGTATGGTTTAATCGGCATACTCCGAACGTAGATAGGGTGGGGTTTGGTTCCATATCATATATGGTATGTTGTAGTATGCTAATCTCGTATTTATAGGCAGTGACCTGACACGTTGGCAGCTATGCGTTGGCAATACACCGACTATGCACGCAGTTCCCTGCGAAGCTGTGCCAAGGATGTAAATTTTTGCTGTTTGAGAGTGGTCGGGGTGCTTAAGTAGGTCTACTATTCTATAACCCCCCATCTCAATATCTATATCCCAGCCTCTTCTGCCGAGTTATGACTGGGGATCCCCAAGAGTACTAGACATCCTTTCTGGGCCGTGGTCGCAAAATCCCTGTAAAACCTCTATCATCTGACCCGCAATATTAACGAACACAAGCAGCCCCTCTACACATTATGCAGCCCAATTGGCATTCCATGCTCCAATCTCTTCCTTTCCCCAGACGCCGAAAAAAACAGAACCGAACCAAGTTGCAAAAAAGAAAAGCGGCGGAGAAAATACTCAACATCCCTTGGCCAGCATACCTGGCACTTGCTTGTTCCTCAAGACAGCCCGAGCTCACAGCAGTCCCGGGATGACAGCCTTGCGGCCCTTGATCTTCTCGGGCCCGAACCTCTCCTCGTACCACTTGCGACCGTTGACGGCCCTGGGGAGCATGGAGACGAACTCGTTGAACAGGAACAAAAAGGCCGGGGTGCAGGACCACCCGCAGGCCATCCAGTAGCCGAACCACTCGCACCACTCGAGGAAGTAGTGCGGGTAGAGGACGAACTTGAAGAAGCCGGCCTGGGGGATGGCGTAGTGGCGCTCGACCGTCTCGGGCCGCACGCCCTCGTCCCTGGCCACGCGCTCGCGCCTGCGCTCCTCCCTCCGCCGGATCTCGCGGAGCTCGTCGTCGTGGTAGTAGTTTGCCGCCAGGCCCAGGTAGAAGATGCTGATGCCCACGACGAACTGCAGCGTGCCGCCGGCGCCCAGCTGGGCGCGCCACTCCTCCTGCGTGGTCGGCCCGTAGGCTGCCAGCCAGGCCCCCAGGCACGTGCCGTTCATGACCTGGAAGAAGACGGCCGAGGAGGCGACGACGATGTTCATGGGCGCCATGGAGGGCGCCATCAGCGGGTACATGACGGCGCGGTAGCTGTAGTGGATCGCAAACAGGCCGGCCAGCACCTTGTTCTGCCAGGGGAGGTCGTCGATGCCGTGCTTGGCCGGCAGCGTGCTCATGTTGTAGAGCAGTATCGAGACCCCCGGGATCTCCATCAGGAACCAGGCGAGACGGCCCGGGACGTTAAAGATGCTCGGGTACGAGGTTTTACCCATCGGGTACCACGGAGTCAGCCATTGTACAGATGGGAGCTGGGAATCGAGAGGAAGTGTCAGTAACGTGTAGTTTAAACTGGTTGTAAACAGCAGGGTCGTTCCGGGGTGTTTTGTTGATAAGAAGAAGAGAGAAAAAAAAACATACAATGGGGAAAAACTTCCACACAAAGAGTAGAGTCTCCCAATTTTCCCTCGTAGGTGGGATCCAGTTCTCGATAATGGCCATCTTCAGCAAACGAAAACCAAAGGCCTAGAGCCAAGACCAGTAAATATGTCGCTTATGGTAGAATTGGGCTTGGGGCCAAAACGATACCAGCTGAGCAAGACGGCGGTGTGGAGTCGAATGACGCTGTCTATCGTTAGGGCGTTTTTGCTACCCGGTTGCCGGCTTGCCCGGAATTTTTGTCTTGCTTTTTTTTCTTTTGAACCCAGAAGGAAAATTTGTGATTTGGTGTTAACAAGCCTTCCCCACAAACAAATTCCAAGGGTCAGTCGCCTAGCGTTACACTCTGGATTGTGATGATGCACTGACTGGGCCCGCGCCGATTTTATCCCTCAGAAAAAAAAAAGAGAAAGGGAAAACAAAGGGAGCAAAATCAATTGCCAACTGCCATGGCGATGTGTGCAGATTAAAAGCGATACAGAATTCCACGGTACCTCAATTTCCCGTCCTCCAAAAAATCCGCGACGCGGCAACTAGCCCGCAATTCGCATCAAAATGCCGTCACGATTAAACCATGATTTTTGCCCGTGGGGGGACGGGAGGGAAGACAGAGCCTGGGGTAGGTGTTATCACCCGATTAGGTAGATAGATCGGTGATATACGGACAAGGCTTAGGTTAGATCGCCGTCTCCTAAGATTCGTCGATTCGTCTTGTGAGAGTTCCAACTTTTTTTTTGTTCCGTTCTTCTTCTACTTCCGATGACAAGCTCAACGGCCAAGTGTTGACTGCGTAGAGAATCTGCTTCTAGTCTAGTTCTAGTCTAGCCTAATTGTAGAAATTAAATGTGATCGGGCAACTGCTGCCTCAAACCCCACACCCCACTCACTATTCTGCCCCAAATTGAGGAGAATTTACCCGGTAAAATCACGATCTACCGGTACATACGTAGGGAGTACCTCATAGGAACAGTAACGTATAATCCGTCCAAACATCAAAACGTACTACGTATCTAGTTAAGAATAATCCAATTCAACAAAACCACCTCGGAGCAGTAATGAAATCGGCGCTTTATTCCATCGACTGCAATGTTGGCTCATTGAGTAAGCTTGTTGTTCCGCATCAAAGTCTTGTCAAAATTCTTGTCCAAATTCTCAACCTTGTATTTCCTGGTACGGCGGATCTTGTGTGGATCGCTTACTGTTGTATTCTACGGTGTTAAATGAGAATAACTCTGCAGAACAACCACGATGCGCCCAGAAGCCTTCTTTCACGTAAACAGCCGCAATTCAAAAGGAAAAATAGATAAATAAATATAGAAGAATCATGACCCCAGTTTAGTAGCATTACTTCATATCCTCATAAACCAAACATCGAGCCCAAAGGGCCCTTGCACTTTCACATCACGACACAATCCCGCTCTCTTGGGGGAAGACCCGTAGGAACCCCAACAGCGGGGACCCCATACCTATGCGGCCCTCCACGCCCTGCCGAGCTGGCACTACTGTTCGACTGCGGATATGATCCAGGGGCCACCCGTGCATCCGGCCGCATCCCGGGCGGCCGAATACCTGTAACAGGAGCCGCTGCCGCTGCCGTCGTTGTGCTGGCGCTAGGAGACCCTGGTGCAACTGGGCTGCTCGCCGGATGGCTCGGATGGCCCTCAGGTGGAATGTAAGCCTCCTGTTTCGACGCTTGCTCATAGGTCGGGGGACCCTCCTCGGTCGCATTCTCATCTACCGGTCTGTTCACTCTCGGCCTCGACACAACCGGAGCAGGCACTAGCGACCGGACAACCTGATTAATGGGGGCCGGCCTGGCTGCTGTTCCTGTGACAGGCACAGACACCGCCCCCGAACTTGTCCGCCGACGTCCGCCATTGCTAGCGGCGGAGCTCGTATTAGCTCCGCCTTGGTGACGTCCTTGTGCCTGTTGCTCGATATACTGCTCCGACAGCAGGCTCTCACGCTGTCTTCTTTGCTGCTCCTCGCGGTGCCGCTCATCTTCTTCTTCCTGCAGCTGCATAGCCAGGGCCAAGTCGCGGTCTTCCTGCTCCGCCATTGGGGAGCTTGGAACTTGTTGTGGCGCTGAACTGGAGGAGCCTTCGCCGCCTGAGCCACTGCGGTTGCCTCGCCGGCCCCTGGCCGTCTGCCAGCTTCCAGCAGCGTCTGAAATTGAGCCCGATGCGCTGCTATGCTTCTGCGAACCGCTTTGGGTTTTGTACTGATTTTCGCCCGCGCCACCGACAACGCGAAAATCGCCCGAGAAGAACTCGGCCCTTTCCCCAGTAGTATCCACAAGAGACTCCCACACTACTTCTGCGTGCCCCGCGTAGCCCGCATCCGTTACCAGAGTTAGAATCTCGAGAGTTTGCGGGTGTCGATACAGAGTGGAGAAGTGATCGTTGCGAAAGAGGATTGCGACAGATCCAGGTTTCATAGCCTCTGTGATCACCTCTAGACCGTACCTTGTGAGTTGCGTAGCCGACGAATCCAGGAATCCCTTGATGGTGAAAATATCTTGGTACAGACCCTGTTCCTCTTCCGTCAAGCCTCTATCCGAATTAGTAAGTCGATCCTCTAACTCCTCTTCCCGGAACAACAAATTCTGCGCATCTTCGTATGAGGCTGCGTGCCTCTTGAAGGCAGCGTAGGCCTCATCATCTTGCGATGGTATCCATCCGTGGATAAGCGGAATAGCGAAGATCGAGTAAAGCCTCATCTCCTTAGTGTCCTCGAACGTCCCCGGAACCATGTTGTCACTACGTTGGCTGGGGTGAACATGCGTGAGCGAAGTTCTCTTAAACGCATTGATCACTTCATCCGTGGGTAAAAATCGAGGGTTGACATTCATCCCCGTATGTAACCCTTTCAGGAAATCGTATAGCTCCGTGACGTCGGGAAGGGCAGCGTCTTCCGACAGTCGCCTCGGGGACATGAGTTCGTCAAACACAGCATCGAGTAAAAATGTGAGGCTTATTTGCTCACGCGATCGAAGCGTATCGGTAAGCGCCGTCTGCGAGTCTGCGGGCGTTGTGAGACTGAGCGCGTTGACAAGGGCTAGTAGGGGGCATGGGCCGTTGGCGTTTTGCACAAGTATTGGTGATGTGCGCGGGTTCTTTGCTGCATTGGCATCGTACCAGTTGATGTTCTTGATCTGATAAGTCTCGTTCTTGACTGCTCCAGAACCAGTGGCGCGTTGCGGAGCTTGGCCCTCTCTCGATGTTCGAGGTGGCAGTGGTGGACCTGGATCAGAGGACATGGCTGCACCTGAACCTGCCTGATCTGTCGAGCCAGCTTCGTGGGCATCCGTAGTAGCGGCCCGGCTCACGGGCCCGGTTCCAGTGGCGGCTTCCGGTGCGTCGTCAAAATTTTCCCATGTACTTCGCCGGGATAAATCGCCAGGGCTTGGATCGCTATCTATGAGGTTCCATTCACTCGTCTGGCTGGCGTTGGCAGCCATGTTAGGGATGACTGGCCCCTTGCCCTTGTTGCGAGTTCCAAGGTCGTCCCACGCGTGACTGCCCTCAGCCAGTTCGTCGTCAGCGCCTCCAGCAGACGGAACTGCCTTGGTGGGTGGCGGTGGCCGCGTTGCCTCACCCCATGCAGATGCATCCTCCTCCTCTGTTGAGAATGAAATCAAGGCTGGAGACCCGGGGCTGTCGTTTGGAGATGCTGTTGCCTTGGCACTGGTGGGCTGGTGGTCTTGGGAGTTGTCCGCAGCAGCAGACCAGATGTCTCTACCTAGCTCCCGATCGTCCGCACTAGAGAAAGCTAATGGCTCTTTGCGCTTCTCGATGATGTTGTTCTTCTCGTCCAGAGCCGGCCGCCATGGATTGTTACTCCCATCGCTAGGCGTGATGCTCAATTGAGAGAATGGAGCCGAGGGCGGTGTGGGTGATGTAAGTGTCACTGATGGTACGATATGGTTCGCCGAGGCTGCTGAGCCCGGTGTCGGTTTCCTCTTGAAGGGGTTTGTGTTGTGCTTTGTTACACCTGCACCGCCAGGCCTGAGGGCTTCTGGCACGTCACTTGGAAAACTCATCGTAGCCGGGCTTGTACCTCCGATCCCGGGCTGATGTCCACCATTGTTATTGCCTGTCACCTGCTGCGGGAGAAGTCTCGGGCTTTCGTCCTTCCAAACATTTTCTTCGGGGCCTTCCTGGTTGGAGAAGCTGCTTCCAGGTGTCGATGGTGCTGCGCCAGGACGAAGCACGTTTGGTACATTTGCCAGCGCGGGGTCTGGGGAAGAGCCATGTCGTTGGTGAGCATGTATCGGAATGCGGCCATTGATATCATTAGGGTCAGTGCGCCAATCTTCCCTTGCCCAGCCATCAAGTTGTGAATGGTCGTCTTGGAGCGAAGTAGACGGTCGGCTGCCACTAGCGGAGTTATCGAGGCGAGCGTCGTCGGGGAGAGCTTTTCTCGTAACCATGGTGCTCTGGTCAAGACGACCCCGTGGAGGTCGTCCGACAGGGATGTTTTTGTTTACTTTCTTTTTATGTTGTCCTGCAGCTTGGAATCTGTACGTATATATGTTGGCGATAATTTGACCGAGGACAATTCGAGGATACGCCGATGGCGGGTTCTGACGTCAGTCGTTCACCGTCGGTAGCTCATTTAAAGCGACAATCGATAGTGACAATTAACAGTTTGCGTGCGCGGCTGTTTTATCTCTCTTGGGAAACATCAATTTCAAGCAAGGTCGGTGTGCCAAAAAAAAATAATAGCCCGTTGCAATTCACCACCAAAGATGAATTAACTAGGTCGGTGAGTTAAAGAGGCACCGACAGGTTGGTTAAGTTGGTCAGTTGGTTCGGGTTGGTTCGATCGAACGAAGCAAGCACATGCAACATGCCCAGTGCCTGAGGGGGCTGAAGACTGATATGCGCCGCTCGCTTTCCTTTGCCTCCACTTGAAGAACCCTGCCCGTTAGGTACCTAGGTAGGTACCTACCTATGTTGGTAGGATAAGGCAGCTTTGCCATGCGTCCCTTCCTTTACTTGGGTACGGTCAAGATTGGATGCTTTTGCGGCGGTCCTCTTAAAGCTTGCGTCACCAGCTTGACTCCGCCAGCTGCGCGGAGGGCGGAGTGGGGGTTTGAGCTTGATCCTTGTTAGGAAACCCCCCGACCTGCAGCTGTACGAGTACCCCTCGATTACCCAAAAGGCAAATGCAATTGGTGCATCAACCACAGTGCGGTATGTATCCGGACAGTTCAGACTCGCGTTCAATGAATTATTAACCTGCAATGAGACGGACACAGCATATGCTGTAGCTTTCAACTGTGAATGTGTGCTGTTGGGTTTTGGTCCTAATTATCTGTCAACTCTGTATCGCAGAAGCAGCACTAGACTTTTTCTAGATTTTTATTCTTTTGACCAAGGTACGGAGTAGTACTTAAGTACGCAGCCATCACAGCGTAGTTAACAAGCTGGGGGAGTTAGGGAGCCAAGCAACATCCAATTTTCGAACTGTTGATTGTGGCGCAACCGTACCCATGACGTATTACGAACGTTAAGGAAGAAGAAAAACAAAGACGATCTGAGCCACTTGAAGGAAGGATTTCTATTAATGTTGCCAAGTCACATGCAGTTGCAGTACGAGAACATGTATATACGGTATGCATACACAAATTTCAGGGGACGAAAAAAAAGAGGAAGCAAACCTCCGCCGATAAACGAAAAGGAAGATTTTCAAGAGGCAACGCAACTGAGAAGAAGATGTAGAGCTTCTTCCCATACTCAAGACGAAAAGCAAGAATCAGGCGCAAAGAAGATGAACCCGCTGCCTATATCCGCGATTACCTACGTAGCTCTCATCAACTCTATCAGTAATGATATCCGTAACAAACACATGCACCCCATATCCTAGTGCCAACTAATACCGTAAAGCAGAGAGATAGCGGCCCGCCACACCCTATTAAAACCGCGTCGCCAGCTTGCTCAGCCTCTCACATGCCGGTTTTTTGAACTGATCCGCGATCTTCATCTTCTCCGGGTCCTGGAAGAACCATCCTTGCGCCTGCTCCCTTAGCTGTTGCTCCCTATGTCTCTCCACGTTGCAACGATGTGTCAGGGTGTTGACGAGCGTCACGTGCGCGTGCTTGTTGAGCTGGGCGATTTTGTGATTATTTCCTTTGAACTGTTGCCAATCGGTCGGCCGCACGAAGTAGTGCACGTTGTGCTCAGGGATCTTAACCTTGTGCGTAAACGGCGCTTGCGGCTCATCAAAGACTACATCTGGCATGGAGCTCGAGCCACCCGACATGATGGAGGAGATGAGCGGGATGATGAAGAGGAAAAGTATTGGGAGTAGGCCGAGAAGTGTTGACAAGATCCCGGCATCGGGGTCCGGTTCCCCTTCGGCCCGCGGTCGTCTCCTAGGTCGGTTTCCGCCAAATTGGTGCACACGGATTCCTGGACCACCGCCCATGTTGAAAACAAATTGCGGGCCCGTGTCGAAGCCTATTGCCAGTCAGTATGATATGGTCACCAGTCATGAATACCAATACGCCTCAACTCACCTCCAAATTGGCCAAAGCCACCGCCGCCAAAGAAGCGCCTGAACATTTCTTCCGGGCTTATTTCTTCCTCGAACCCTCCCGCAAAGCCCGGGAAGCCGCCGCCGCCACCACCACCCCCTCCGCCACCACCGGCGTTCCTCTGCGCAAACCCAGAAAACGGGTTCTGCGCCCTAGCGCTCTCGAACCTCGAGTCCGGATCAGTCCCGAAGCGGTCAAACTTTTCCCGCTTCTCCTTGTCCCCCAGCACACTAAAGGCCCGGGAGACCATCTTGAACGCCTCGTCGGCGCCCTCGTATCCGTTCTTGTCCGGATGCGTTAGGAGGGACTGCTTCCGGTACGCCCGCTTGATCTCGGCGTCCGTGCACGTCTTTGTTGTGAGCGCCAGGATGTCGTAGAATGCCGTCGGCTTGCAGCGACGGATGCGGAGTACTGCTTCTTTTTGTTCCGGGGTAAAGCTGCGTCCTTGGTTGCCCTGGTTATGATCGCGAGAGCGGGCTCCTGAGCTGCTGCTGTTGGACGTGTTCGCCCCTGTTGCTTTTGCGCTTGACATGCTGAAGGCGGGCGACGACGGAGCGCGGGGCCCGTCGTTTTATGCGATATTCTGTCGTAAAGGAAGGCTTAGGTTCGGGGATGGAGGAGGCAGGTAACTCGGACCACCACAAGGCTGGTTTGGGCCTGTATCCCGGCCTGGTTGGTCAATAATTTCGGGAGTCCGACCAAATATCTCGACAGTCACAAGATGTGAATGCGAGTAGGGTGTTGCGAAGATGCCGAGTAGTGTCGACGTGGCAGCCGCTCGGGGGGGTAGGGAAGGGCGGTCACCCCGGCGATTGAGTTGAGGTACAGGGTTGGCTACAGTGTTGGTCGTGGTCGATCGGTCGGATGAGAGCTTGCTTTTCTTGGATCTTTTGGACTCGGTGTTTGTCACGTCCTTCTGTTTCCCCAGGGCCCGGACTTTCCACTACCGAATTTCGTGGCCCGATCCCGAGCCTCGTTGCGTCAGGTGTACGCACGGATTTCGAATCCTTTGCTTTTTGTTGATTCCCGCAGGAGATGTTGGCATCGAGTATGGTGGGGGTAAAAAAGTAGTTGCCCGATGACTATTGAGGTCGGTTGCCGAGCAGTGTCATGTCATGCTTGTAGCGGATGATTTCGCCATGAACTTTTAGGTTCGTGGCCGTTTCGCAGCATCAAAAACAGAGTTCCAATAATCCCGTCGCTGCGGGACAGTTTGAAGGTGGCTGATTCGCCCGGAAGCAATCTGCGACCGCAGACATCGATGCTTAGTCACGGGGTCTCGTCACCTACCCTGGTCGATTGATAGAGCGCGGACAAACGACGTCACGTCAGGTTTGCAGGCCCAGCGCGTTGGTAGTAGCTCATGGGCCGGGCCAAGTGAGAAGAAAAATATTTGGCTTTCACCACCAGGTTGCCGGAAGCCCTCGGAATTCTTCTTTGGGCGAATAAACTTTACAAGCTGTTTTCACTGCAAGAATTCCTTTCCCAAATCTCCCTCGGAGAACGATTAATTAGTCGCCAAAATGAGCAGCACACCAACCGAAACACCACCGCTGCCCCGGAAGTCTCTGATTGAGAAGGTGGAAGCATGGGGATGTAAGCCATTCTCCACGAAAACGACCACACCAGGACGGCAGCTACCCGCCTCCGGGTATCCAGCACATGGTGTCTCTACCACCTAGAGATTTTACTGACAACGAAACACACCCACACCGAAAACAGCCTCCTCTCTTCCGCCAATGGGTATGGCGACGTTGATAACGGCCCTCCACTTCCGGCCCTTTCAACCACTACCCATGCTCCTCACCCCGGCTCTCATCTTCACATCCTATGTCACACTGAGCGGCTGGGCCATTGACGGCGCCGGCCTCAACATGGCCTGCAGCGGCCTCTACGCGCTGCTCGCCATGCGCAGGAGGCCCGCCTCGATCCGCAACAAGTTCTCGGCCAGGGGGTTCGTGCGTGGCGTCACCATCGGCCTGGGCGCTTCGAATGCCATCGCTGGCGGCTGGGTCTACTTGACCGGTGATAGGAAGAGGGAGAAGGCGGATAGGATAGCCAGGAACCGATGGGGTGGTCCAACTCCCCCCAAGTGAAGAACCAGTCTAGATGCCTCTGATAGCATGGTTATCCCGTCCCAGGTGACGAGTTATTAAATCCACTAGAGAGCTGTCCAAAACAGAAACAGCAACGTTTTGATAGGCTACCCAATTCGACCTTGGATAATTCTCACTGCGTGTTGGACTGTCGGTCGAGGTCTCCAAGTAGTTTGCACAGAACATGTTCGAACCAGTCGACTGCTTCGGATAAAAGTATTCGCAATGGACCCGGTGGTTGCCTTGGTATTTCTTACTGCTCGAAGAACACCAGCTTGACAAGGAGCTAAACAGACAAGCAGTGAGTGTTGTTTAAGTATGGAGGCAAGTGCAGGTAAGCGAGGTAGTTAGTTTGCACCATAATCAACAAATTGTATGCTGGATATTGCTGCTGGGCAGTAGAACCGACTGTTTGCTAGACTGTCAGTAACCGATTGGAAGAGCCATGGCTACTCGCAAATCCGCGTCCTCAAAATTTCCATACCGTTGTGCATGTACCATAAAAAGGTCCAGTTTGAGGTAACCATCTAAAACATGATCCACATATGCAAGGGACAAGATGCAACAAAAGAAATTTGATATTTCCACGGATGCCAAGGAATTATTTCCTAACACGCCATGTTTTGTGATGGTGAATGCTTAATAAATACAAACCAAACCAATTTCCAGCGTCCGCAACAGGAAAAAAAAAGGGGAATGCAAACAAGCAAACCATAATAAACCTTGCGGTCCTGTGAGTTGACATATCGCCCTTTTTTCTCCTATGTCGATAACATGACAAAGGCAACTCGAGAGAAGTGGGTTTTCCAATGCAAAAAGAAACAATCGAGCGGGAACAAAACCACCAGCTCTTATACCAAACTCCGGGAGACGTCTCAGCACTTGATGGTCCCCACTATATCATCTAGCAAACAAGCGACGGGGAAAACAAAGGAAAAGAAAAGAACAAAGAGCAGATGCTCTCTGCATGAGCGCAGCTTCCTGATATCATGCAAGAATCCAACGCAACATGCAATAACTTTTGCCGGAAGTGTTGCCGAATAGGTGCGCACTGTGGAACACATTCCATTTGACTGGTGAAGTCATTCAATCGATCCTTGCTTCGGTGCCCCGTATCGGATCGTAACAAAACAAGGCAAAGCACCGGCAGTAGTTCGGCCAGATGCAGGGCTTTGGTATTGATACCTTGTTGATGAAAGCGATTTTGCAGACCTTCTGGACAAAAGGTCTACGACCAATCGGTGGCAACGTTGTCCTTAATCATGGTGAGAGTGAAAAGAGCAAGGACGAGTATAGTCAGCATGACCATGCCAATCGGGCCAACCTGTGCGTAGAGAGGCTTCCTAGCAAACATGCTAGAAAGCTTGGCGTCGGCAATATCGAACATTGTGATGTAGTCGATATCGCATTCCCGTTCCTTGGGGTCGGCAAACTTGCGATACTCGTCAATGATGGCGTCGGTTTCCCACCCAGTGACTTTGCGGACCACGCCTGCAACACATCCAGTGCGGTGCTGTGAAGATTGAAATTTGTTAACCAAGGCAATCCTGCAAGTGGTGATTCGGCGGTTTGAGGAAACTCACTTTGCCGTGGTTGCAATGAACCAGTAGAGGATGGTTCTTGGGGTTTAGCACAACATTTAGAATGCTCTGCATAGTTCCCAATGAAATTGACTCCTTCTTGGTGCCCTTCATGGCGATGATGTGGTGCTTGATGTTGTTGCTTGTGAGGAAGGGCTTGAAGCCCTCCGGCGGTTCCTTCTCGACCAAAGTTCTATCAATTCAAAGTTAGCAAAATAGTTCAGTTCCGTGAAAAAGACACATGATCATCAGACTTACACAACAGTCTTGAGCTTCAGGTCCTTCATAAACGCATGGTGCTCCTGCTGAGGATAGCCAGACCGATAGACGCCCGGAACTATCATGCCAAAATTCACAGGTCTTGACGTCTTTTGCGAATCACCGGGTAGCCCGGCCTCAAGCTGCTGTAGGAAGTCCGTCCCCTTTACTGCGGTGCCGGTTCCAGTCATGACTTTGAGGTAACCGTCCTTGCCCCAGGAGCTCGGCTCCATAGGGTCAAGCCAAACATAAGGGGAGGCATAGAGAGCGGGCATAGACAACGACTTTTGCAGCTTGCAGCCACTCTGAATGCTTGTTGTAGATCCCACGCAGTCCTCCAACTCCTGCGTGGATTCTATTTCCATGATTGAATTCCTTTTGGATTGAGTCTGGGACTCAAAGTCCGGCTTTGCCTGCTCGCCGGGTTCAATAGATGATCGAGCACTTCGTCTTGATATCATAGTTCGCTCCATCTCAATATCTTGTGAGTTGCAGTCGCTGTACATCACAGAGGCTGAAGGTAGTTGATTGGTTGCGGATGGTTGACGTGAGATCGTAGAAGGGCCAGGTTCGAGAGGGACGGGTAGACGCAAATGAATAGCAGTCGTCAAAGAATCGAAAGGTCAACTGTAGTCGAGAATCGTAGTGGTTTCGATCAATAGATGTGCCCCCGTCAAGAGGTATGTGCCGGCAGGACCAGACGCCGCTCAAAGAGCACCGTTGATGGTCTTGAAGGCAGTACAACGACAGTCCAGCATCATTTTCGTTTGTTCGAGGTAGTCGGAAATGATGGAGGAAGGTGACGGGAACCGTCGAACGCAGCCGGAGCGCCCAGAGATTTTAAGACTGTGTAGCTCATACAAGTGCCAAAAGGTTTGCAGTCGATTGCAAAGGCAAGCAAGGAATAGAAAGCTTTATTTCCCCCTGGCGATGTTTTTTTGTTCGTAGGTGGGTGGTGCAAGATGTCGGAGGAAGTGCTGGATTCGAGAAAGTTGTGGTGGGGATTGGAGTCGAAAGGTCGTGTGGGGTGATATCCACTTGCGTGGTAACGCAACCTAGACGGTACCTATGGCGTGCTGGTACGTGAGGCCAAGGGTCCTGTACCTCTGGAGTTGGTACCTTACTTTGTAGGCAGACACACACACACACACACCGATTCTCCAGCGAGCGATTCTTAATTGGCCCAAAGTTTGGCCACTTGCAGCTAAAGAATGAAGTCAATCCCTGAAATGCGGGCCAGGCATACCACGTAAACAAGTTTGCTCCAGGAAGCCCCCATATGCTACGGTACGTTGTGGTGTAAGCGGGATGAGTTGACAAATCTTGGGACGTACCCTAAATCACCCGTGGTACACAAGACCAATACATACTATGTACAGTACTCACTACTGCACAAGTATCCCACCACCCTACCAAACTACCTTACGTGCAAACCTTCAGACACAGACAACTTACTACGTGGATGTATTGCTCAGAGTTCCGCGGACTGTTCCGAAATGGAACCTGGCGTTGTTTGGGAGTCAAAACACGGCTTTCCCTTGTGGATTCTGTTGCGGGGAACCAAGACAATTCTCGTTGTAGTAGCAAGTAGAACCGACAGCTGGGTGTCAAGTTGTCAACTGGCAATAAGAGAGAACACAGCTGGTGCTTCGGCAGAATGTATGTCCCCCTGGTCCCCCCCCCCCCCCCCCCCCGTTCTTTCTTGCGGGCGTAATGATGTATACGATATGTCACACTATCACTTTCCTGCCATTGTTTATTTTTATTTATTTTTTAAAATGAGGCCATGGTAATTATTTGGGTCCAGTGGCTTCCTTGTTTACATTTGTGGTGCTATTCATATTTGATGGCAACTGTCTTCAAGGTAGTTGCCGCCTTCTGCGCACCCAAGGTACATAGGTACCTAGGTACCTCACTAATCTAGGTAAGGGCCCAAAGTTCCTACCTACCGGTGCAGGGAGCAAAACCTGTCTGTCTGAGTTCAAAGAGGCCCAGCCCAGTACAGACTACCGGTACCATAGTTGCCCCCGAACGACTCGGACGAACCAAACCCCCCAGTCGAAAAAGACAACAAACATTAGTTGATGAGCCATGCACCTGGTACGTACTGTGATGATTCAATGCCTTGGCAAAACTCTGACGAATGCCAACCAAATGCCAACGACGGATTTCCCAGCACGCGAAAGATCGTCCCAGTACCTACATGTACTGCAGATGTAATGAGCAAGGCCACTGGCTGAATTTAAGAATTGGGAAACGTCCGTCTCTCCCCGCGTATCACATAAGAAGAAAAGTCGCTTGGACAAAAACGGATCAGCACTTGTATGATTTAGTCCAATCTTTGCTGGCCAACAGTTTATTTGCCCCGACAGGATGGACGTCATCTCGCGGCTCGCGGGATCCTGCCCTTTACCTGCCGTGATCCCCGTCCCGGACCTTGGCGATCGCACCTCAACTCGTCAAAGCCTCGCATGGGTCTGATGCAAGCCCAACGCGTAGCATGCTGATCCCATGACATGAAACAGGACCAATGGGAACACCGGCTCGATTTGTGCAAAAAAAAAAAAAAAAAAAAAATCGAATCGCGCACATATGGACAGGACACATTGGCAAAATGCACAGAAAATCAACTCCAGGGTTGCGATCGTCTGGGGTTCACCCGAGGGTCCCTATTCTTTTTTTTTTTTTTCTTCGTCCGCGATTGATCGGCACAGCCACTTACAGGTCTCTACAATATTGGTAATATGTAGAAGAAACAAACAGGAACCCCTCCTCGCCCATCCTTCCCCTTTTCGCCACCTCCTTTGGCCAGCATCCGACCTTTCCTTTTAGTTTGACAGCCATTCTGCAATGGTTCCTTCGTCCGGTCGCTCAATGGACTTAGCGTCAACTCGTCTCTTACTGACATCAGCCACTTTGACTAGCTTTAGGCTAGACCAATGCTAAAGACACAGAACATTGTAAATACTAGCCTGGACCTACTATAGTTCCAGACTTCAAAGAGTTGGTTTGGGTCATTTCATGTCTTTCTGGTACAATTATTGTCGTTCATCACCGCATGCCAACCACTTTCTCTTTTTTTTTTTTTTTTTTTTTTTTTACCTTTGAATCTGTCGCAGGGTTAATCGATTCATTATGACTCGGCCTGCTCCAGAGTTGCATATCAAGTCACTATATTTGGTTTTGCTCCAAGGCAAATGTTTCCCAAATGATCTCCGCTCGGCCCATTACGTGCAGGGAAAGTCACCTTGGAAAATGTCACAACACAACAAGGCGATTTGATCTTTGGGTTCGAGAAGCCTTGCCAGAATTGTTCGGTTGATTTTCTGTGAGGAGACTGCCTGAGTTTGAAATGAGATGATCAAGTAATGGATGGAGGTTCTCCGCTCTTGACATATGCTCCTTTCAGCTTCACATGGATACTTTGGGTAATATTCGTCTCAACAGACATTCGGGTATCATTAGTCTAGTATATGCAGAATCGGTCTATGTGAGATCGAGGCAAGCAGTAAGGCATACCAATCTGCCGAGTTTCCAAGGTTAAAGACTATAAGACGATGTCCATCTGACCAACCGTGCATACTCGTGCTCAAACAGCCAGCCAAACCCCGTCCATGGTCATCACTCCGCTAAGGATGTACAACCAGTGCAACAACAAGGAGGTTCCACAGCTGGTGTATGAGTAGCAGGCTGAGAAATACGGTTTTCGCCTGACTGGAGAATGCCATAAGCGCATTGTGCTCACCTGAATCCTGTGCCTTCAATCCGGTCCAGGTAATAAACCCAACTTCTGACAATGCCAGTGCGGCCGCGACTGTATACGCAAAAGCTTTGGACCTGTGCCTACCCTGCACCTGCAGTGTCTTGAATGTTTCGAGATTAACCCGAACCCATATGATAAGACTCGTGCAACATACGCTCAAAGCCATATGTACTCCATACTCCTTTGGAACAAACGTCTCATAGCCAGGGATCAGGAGCAGAGCAGAGAGTAGCAGAACAGAAAAGTCCGATGCCTTAATCTGCCGTGCGGCTACTTCTTCCTTGGCACTGTCCGCCTTCTGTGCAGCCTGTTGCGCTGATGCTGCGCGGGTAGGGCTGATCTTGAAGGTATCCTCAAACATATCGGACAGCGGATCACGTGGATCATTTGCCCTGTATCTGAATGATGGACTTTTGATATACTTCGTCCTTTCCTTCTCCTTCCTCATCCTCTCCTCACGGACCTCTTGTTCCTTTCTTGCCTCCTCCTCTCTCGATGCAAAGAAACGGCGTTGCTGTATTGGTTCTGGTTGGCTCTGTAGCAGCGCGGTACTTGAAGCCGTAGAAGGGCTCAAAGCTCTGTGGGCCATGCTAGTGGCTGGCGCAGGAGGTACTTTGAACCAAAATGGACCGTGCTTATCGTTTACAGGCGCGTCGTTGAAACTGCGCAGAGGCTGTTCGGGGGCGCTAAAGGGGTTGAATGCACGAGGTGGTAATTCGGTAGGTTGCCAGTCCATCTCTGATGCGTATTCCGTAGTCCGTAGTTTGTCATCCTGCCGACCAAAGGTTGACCCGCGGGCGTTTTCAGGGGCAAACAAGCCACCACCCTGCGACATTTGCTGACCTCGAAGCGGACCCTCTGTGAACCTTGGCCGGATTTTCGGAGGAAGGCTTTGAGTCTCAGTCTCGTCATCGCTCTCGCGCGCTGGAACTGGCGAGACCAGTACCTCATCCAACATATCAAACATGGTATCACCAGATGACTTCCTTTGGGAGGGTTGCGGAGCAGCTTCCGGTGATTTCGGTGTTGGCAAACTTTTACTACCGAAAAGGGGCGTTGTATCGACCCGAATTGAGCTCAACGCAAGTTTCGCGATCTTGAGTAGGCATGTTAGCACGTACATAGTGACGGGACAGGATCGTTATGACATACATAGAACATGACAATGCAGGCCAGAGAGTGCATCGTTAGCTGTGCATATACGGTCGAGCCATGCTCCCGTGAGAGATTGGGTATTCCCGGAGCCAGAACACGAAAGAACATGATCACAGCTTGATAGGTATACCATGTCCCGATTCCCAGCAAGTGCCTCGTGAAGCCACGCACAGTCTTGAGGAAGAAGGGGTTCCACCAGAGGCTGACTGCAGTGCTCAGAATGCTCCACTTCATAACCTTTTCTGGCTCTGGCAATAGGGAGAGTAATGATGCTAGAACTCCTAGTAGTTGTCTGACCCCAAAACTACGCAGCCAAGGGAAGTCTGCCGTTTTGGCAAGTTCGTGCATCATTCGGAAGTGCCACAGTCCTTGCATGATAAAACCTGCGAGCCACAGGTACCGTCCCACTGCAGAAAGCACGCCCAGAGGACCGGTGGCGCTTGCTTGCTCCGCAGTCCGAGCCTTTAGGCTCCGGTCAATCATCCGCCGCAAATGGTCTGTCTTGGCCGTGTAGCCGGCCTGGGCTATTCGTTCGAGGACCTTGGGTTCGCATTTAGAGCAGGTCTGAGGGTATTGCCTGTCGAGGTTATTGCGGAATTTGTAGAAGTTGCGCTCGCGGGCCTCATATTCGGGATCATCGGGATCCCCGGGCAGATATTGCGCCAAAGAGGCCGTGAACAGCCTTTGGTTTTTCAGACACTCGGCACAGAAGACATCATTATCGGGCTGGGACGCCAACAGATCTCTCATGGTTGGGGGTTTATCGTCAGTCGCTCCTGATGGCGCGGTCGCCTCGAGCGGAGGATCCGTAATCTCTCCATTCTGTATACGTACATGTCTCAGCGAAAGCTCATACTGAGGCATAAGGAGACAGGTCGACAAGAAAACCAACCTCGTCTAGGTAGTTTGTAGCCTCGCAGGAAGGACACTCGAAGCGGCGGACGCTACCATCGTTGCGCGTTGAGGTCTTCCGGCCACAATAGAAGCAAGTCAGGTAGGCCTTTGACCTGAGGCGCGGCATGGTCGTCATGTACAAATACGCATTATCGAGAGAATCCGAAGCTCTGTCCAAGATTGTGCTACTCTCGCAGATTTTCACGGCGAGAAGGCCTCGTTTCAGGTCGAGCAAGGTGTCGAGTGCCTCTCCGGTTGCAAGACAATAAATTGCTAATGATAGTGCCTCAGCTAGCGTACTGGTTGCCTGCCGGTCGCGGGGAGATTTTTGTTTAGGTGACATCAGACCCACTCTTTGACCCAGCAAACCAGGATCCGGTGTTTTGGGAAGCTCCGACTGTCGCGCTCCTGAATTCATCACAGAAATTATTTCTAGAAAATGAGCTTGATCGATCGGGGCATATTAATCGGCTTACACTTAACAATCATTGAGGATAGGAGCTCTCCTTCAACATCCTACAATGAACCGTACAATCCCCCAAACCATTCTCTCACTACTTCCAACCCTTAATTCCGCCGAGCTCCCGCCGCAGCTCGTAGATCTCGCTGGCTCCCTGCTTTCACAGTCGCGGCATCTCCTCAGCTCGCTCAAGGCAGACGAGGAGATTGCCAGGACCTATGCCTGTGCTCATATAGCATGCGACAGGTAAGCACAAGATTGAAATAAAATTACGCGCAACGTAACGCTTCCAAGTACTAACCACGCTGACGGCGCAAAGACTCAAGACCTCACTCAACCTTCCACCTATTGAGCCCCGCCCACCGATTCCGCCTCGTGTTTATAAGCGACTATACACCCACCTCGATAGCATATTGCCTAATATATCAACTCCTAATCCAAGATCTGGAGCTAGGGGCAAAAATGGAGCGTTGACGACTCCCAGCAGTGTCAGGTTCCGGGATGCATTGGCCGAGTCACCATCATCGGGCCGGCGAGGCGCCAGGGGAGAGCGTCCAACTCCAAGTAAAGAACAAACGTTAGCACAGTTTAGGTCTTCAGGCACCAGCGGCAAAGGCTCAGCAAAAATATCGGTAAATGATCGAATGGGAAGCTTAGCAAACGCATCGAGAACCGTACATCTTCCGCTATGGCTACGTCCAGCGGCCCGTTTCGTATGTGCCGATCTGGGAGAGACACGCGTGCTTCCTTTTGTTATGGCAGGCCTTGATGCGATCGTCTCGCCGCATGGAAAACCCACAGATGACGAATGGGTACAACAGAACATGACAGCGCTTTTGGCGGCTATTGTGTTCTACTCCACACGCGCGGCAGCCAACAACGCATCAAATGCTGCCGGTAACGCCGAGGTGGCTGCCGCGGGAAGTTTGAGCAACGAGCAGTATAAGGCTATCGAGAAACGTCTTCTGAGTGCCATGGCAAAAGCACGTCAAGAAGTTGTCGTGCCTGGCGCTTATGGTGGGTCATCTGGTCATCCCGGTCAGGAGGCCAACGCCGATGGAAACAGCAAAAATGATGGCTGGTCTCAATGGACTGAGATAAAGCCTAGAGGGCTCAAGCAAGCGTTAATGATGGTCAATGACCGTAAGTGGCTCGAGGATGACTGGTTCCGCGGCATAGACGATTTAGCAGATGCTCAGGTCCTGGCCGATACTCACAGTACAGGCAACGTCGCCAATGATGGCGTTCAGCTTCACAAGGCCGACACAATGCTACAAGAAAGACACGACTATCTTAGCGAGAGGAGACGACGGGACTATCGCATCTGGAAAGCTCAGATTCTCAAAAAGATCTCTGCCCTAGAGCAGACATCCATAATTCCTATGGAGGTTGATTCATGAAGATTAACATTGGACCGAGACCTTTGAGATGAAAACTCGATCATGGCATCTGGAGGAACGAGCTCAAGCGAGTAGCCCATGGTCGTGTATCTAAACTCCAACAGCCTGGAAACATTTGATGGCATCAACGATACTCTCGTCCAAAGTCCGCCACTTGATGCCCAAGATCTTGTTCGTCTCGGAGTTGTCGAAGCGGTAGCGCTTGTCTTCCGGCATGATGTCACCACCCTTGACATCGCTAGGCGGGAGTTTGTCGGCGTACTTGTCTCCAAAGTGCTTCTTGGTCACCTCATATATTTCGCGGTTGCTGAAGGTGCCCGCTGTCGTGAAAAGACGCTTTCCGCCTGCTTCGGGGACCTCCATGGCGCGGATGTGAGCTTCTGCAACATCGCGCACGTCGATCCAGATAAACGCCAGGCCCGTGTCCGGAATGGCGTTGTCCTCCTTCCACTTTCCGCGCAGCAGACTCACGATGCGCTCATTCGACGTGTTCACGGATTCGAGATTGGTGAAATAGGGAACCACGGGTCCCAAAACCATGGGCGGGTTGATTGTAGCAAGGTCGAACTTGACATCCGAGGCCGGGTCGCGGACAAAGGCCCAAGCTGCTTCCTCTGCCAACTTCTTGGATGCTCTGTATGCATTGGGTTTGTCGTTCGGGTTCGAAAGCGCCTTCTCCAGAGTGATGGGGTTCCACGAGGATTCGTCGAACACAGTGTTAGGGTCCGTCGCGCGGTTCGGGTCGACAACGGCGGCAAACGACGACGTGATCACCACCCGCTTGACGCCAGGGGCGGAGCGAGCTATCGCCTTGAGAATGCCAGTGGTCCCGATCACGGCGGGATCGATGAGCTCCTTTGGGTCGCCTGGCGATGGTCAGTCGACATTGTCACTCCCAGAGTGACAGTCTAGGACTTACCGATGTTGAAGTGGAAGGGGGACGCAGTGTGGAGAACAAGCTCGATGCCCGGCATCTTTACCACTTCGTCGAACGCATCCGGCTTGGCAATGTCTGGAACGATGGCAATATCCAGCGCATCCTTGTCAACGTTGGGGTGCGCATCGCGGATGATCTTGGCCTTCTCTTCACTCCGCACGGTTGTGATGACCTTGTAGCCCTTCTCGAGGAGCTGGTCAAGCGTGTGGGCTGAGGTGGTCAAGGTTTGTCAGTCGTCTTGGGACTCGTATTTATCAAAATATGCCTGAGTTCTCCTCAATTCTTATGGTTGACATACCTGCTATGAAGCCAGACCCGCCTAGATTAGAGTTTCCAAGTCAGTCATGAGAACTACGTTCTACGGCATTTGCATGCTTCGTATTTTATGGCGAGATCCGTGCGGGGATTTAGCTACCTGTGAGGAGAACCTTGGGTTTTGAGCTCATGGTGACGAGGAGCAGTTGCTGTCAGACTGATTTCGAGTGCAGTGAAGTACGACTAGAGACTAGGGAATTCACACAATCAAATGGTTGAGATAAGACACTTTATGTTCGGAATTATCACCAGCAAACTGACGCGGAGACAGGTCGTCACGTCATCTATCTATGCCATCGCCCAGTACTATTGTAGACTAATGATTGACCCGCATAAACGCACCGGATGCGGGATGCGGACAGCGAGCGGGGGAAGTGGAGAGCTCCCTGAGCTCCAGCTCGCCTCTTCCAATGATGCACCTCCAACTTCCTTACTAAGGTTAACTCAATCATCCGGATTTCGGACTGTGACGAAACGGAGACCCGAATGATAGCGCTGGCGTTCAGAGGAAACGGTAACAGCTCGAGTTTTGGGATCAAGGCACAAGGGAAACTCACCTCCCTTGATACGGAATATTCGGTACAACTCGAGACCGTTTCGCTTGTAAATCTAGACGTTGTGTTCCCAAAAGAACGGGGTTTCAAAGAACTCTGAAGATAACTGGTCGATATGCAGCACTTAACGGGCGAGAAATAGCGAAGTTCAAAACGCTAAATTTTTATTTTCGACCATATCCAGTAACCTGCCGGCGCTCACAAGCCTGTCTGCCGCACCTTGGGGCAAATATCTGTGCAGCATTGCGCTCACTTGCGCAAACCGGAGTCAGAGGTTGCGAGTGATGCAAGTCCACGAGGATCTGGCGCGAGATGGCGACCACAGAAGGGCGGGTGCTATGCAGCGAGACCAGGGGCATGGCAGTGTTCCTTCAAGTCCGCAGTTTACAGCTCAAGTCACAGCTGCGGATCCCGTGCTGCCTATCGACGTACCTATGAAGAGCTGATGGTGGTCGATCTCGAGTACCCTCAATCTGCAGTTGATAGTCGGCGAGGGCCAAACAGTCGCAGCTATAGGCGAAAGAATTCGAGCCCGTATGCCATTGGTGGGTCTGCTTGAGTTTCCATGCCCCAGCCGGCCGCGGACGATGAGGATGTATTTGTTGGCAGGAGACTTTATGACAGCGGACCATGGCCATGAGCAGGCTTAGGCCATCAGTATGAACAGTTGGGGTATAGCAATTTCAGGTCGGGCTAAGACAGCTATGGGCAATCGAATCTCACCTGGGCCACGATGTTCGTGATAAATGATGATCAGTACACGAGATGCCAATTCATAGCCCTAGATATAAGCTTAGCGATGATAAGAACCCAAGAAGGGAAAAGAATTACGTTGGGCAATTGCCAAGGAGGGTAGGTAATGCTTCCAAGGTCAGTAGGGTGGCCAAAGTCTCGTTGACGATAGACCATCCTAGGCAGTCGCAGTGCTAAGAGAGGGGTTTCAAGAATCAATGCTGTAACTGGCAGTCATACACCTGGCAGACTGCGTAATCCATCTTGTGTATTTGCTCTCATCCGATATCCATGCTATGGACATCGGTGCAGCCACCTAGAAGTACAGTCAACAGTATGACTCGACTGGACAGTCCAACGTCTGTCGTGTTATGGACAGAAAAAGAACGATGAGAAGTAGGCGTGCATGTGATCTATACCAACAAATGCCCTGCCACTTTGCCATATCGGTATCAAGTTTATATATGTCAAATTGCATGGCCCGCCAATAATACCCTCTAGTGACAAAAGAAGCCGCTCCAAACGCCAGTCCCAACAATGACCTTGAACTATGCTCGTAATTTCATAGACATTCTTTTGTCTTTATCTCACAAGAAATAGTCCCCTGGGCCTCTACGCCCGGCAGGGACGTGACGCTGTTCATCAGGCACTGCGGAGAATATGCTGAACTTTGTGTTCAGGTCACGGTCGACTGCCATGATTGAGGCAACGTTGCCGCACCTGTAACAATAGTTTGGCGCGGACCAGACAGTGACGACGGACTTCTGGGGAAAGTGGTACTGTATGGCGAGAAGCGTAAGTGTCGGCATGAAGCAAATGCTAAGAACCTGAAGACCGGCGGAGAGTACTGAACATACCTTGTAACCCTCGTTCACAAGTTGGTGAGCTCGCGCAATAGTCTGCAACCTGTTGACATGGTTGAACTCGGTAGCAACCTTGTCACCGAACAGCCACCCGGCACCACGCGGACTGACAGCCCAAGTGTCGATATCTTCCGGGTCGCTCCAGACCAGATCGCAGAAGGCACCCTCGTGAGGAATCTCCTGCGCTCTTGCTACAACTCGGATTTGATCGATGGTCCGGATCTCTGGAGACAGGCCACCATGAACACAGAGCACTGAACCGTCTACAATAGCAGCAAGCACTAAGAAATCAAAGACTTGGCAACAAGCCTTCCACACCGAGGCGTTGCCGTATTTCTGTTGGCATTCTTCATAAAAGCCGTATACCTGAGTGATTTGTCGAGACTCGTGGTTGCCACGAACAAGAACTATACGATCAGGGTATCTAGGGGGCGGCGGTGTTAGTCAGAGTCATGATGAAAAGAAAACTAGGTAGACATCGATACTGGCTGGTGGTTGCAGTCGGGTAAGAGCTTACTTTGCTTTTAAGCACATGAGCAATGTGAAAGTCTCTAGACTGAAGTATCCACGGTCGACAAAATCACCCAGGAAAACAAAGCGGGTGTCGGCCGCTGGTGAAGGCGCAGCAGTAGACTTTTCCGAGGTGGCATCTGCTGGCTGGGCCGGTTGATCTGCGCTGTCACCGCCACCCTCCTCGGTTGCGCCGCCCGCGCTGGAGCTTCGAATCCTCTTTCTCAGCTTGGGATCCGTGATTTCTGTTGGTGGCTCGAGGTCTTCTGATGTGATGACCGTTGTTGCGGTCTGGGGAGCTTGCACGCTCGTCTCGCCTGGCATTCCTCCGGCCACACGGAAAAGCTCAAGCAGGTCGTAGAACTGCCCATGTATGTCTCCACAGATCACAACGGGTGTGACGACGGGTTGGATGTTGGACTCTGCAAGTGTTTACAGCCTTGTTAGTTAAAGTAAGACCCCGGTTGATAGGAGCGCCAGGACCGCGACGGATTGCTTGAAGCATTGTCACAGGGATCGCCATACCCTCCATAAGGACCTCCTTCACCATTTCGCAAAGCTGTTTCATCACCGCCTCTGGAAGATAATGGCATCGCTTTGCTTCTTCCAGCCATTCGTCCAAGCCCGCTCCCGGGCGCAGGTTTGCCGGCCCGGGCTTCGGCACGGTAGAAGCCATGGTATCGTTGCGGTCTTCGTATCGGAGCTGGTAGCTGGTGTCCCAGGTTGCTGAGGGTTGCGACAGCAGAGTTGAGAGTTTTGAATCGATGCTAGGGTCTAACCAACTTTAGTCGTTGGCTGGCCGTCACGTAGTACGAAGCCTCAAAAGCTTCTCAGCTGCTTTCGCTGTTTCGTGGAACGTGTCGATGGGCTACTCTCCCGGTCACTGGCGAGGTATATCAAGATAGGGGCGAACCCTACAGCGGTCTGGTTGCCTTCGGCGGGGTTGGTGAATGGGAACTGGGACTGTGTTTGCGGGCAGATCTCGCTGCCGTGCGCGTCAAGCGAAGCTCTTCGAGCAAGGAGAGCGCCTAAGTGCAATGCTAACAATTGGAATATTATCGGCGCTTTCCAGTTTGACGTAGAGAACAATGAGGTTAACGCGGGCGACAGCAGTTTGGGTTCATATTACCTACTGTACCACGCAGGCGCCTCTCCACATGGACAGGTCGGGTGGGGAAAAGAATGCTGACTGTGATTGGCTACCCTGGAACCTCAGTCACGGACCAACGATTAATCCCACCTTAGCCGCCAAGACATTTGGGATCGTTCCGCTTGCCATCTGACCCACTATTTTTGTCACCTTCTCAGCTTGCATCATCAGAAGAACCCTTGACACACATTGCGCGCATGGACCCTAGGCGGTGATGGATGCCCGCTAAACCAGCAAGATAAAGTGCCGGTAGACAAAGGAAAAGGGTCGACGTCTGGGCTAGAGAATCTTTGTTGGGATCGCGCATCGCCGCGCCGGATCTGACCTCACTCAGGCTCTCAGAATTGTCTCATTCACACACGCGTTTGCCGACGACCGCACGGCCAGCGGAACGGTGGAAGCCTGCGCAAGTCAACACCAGCTTGAGGTGTGGCACCTGCCTCTTACCTCCGTGAGACAGGAAGCCTGTGAATATTATTCCACCAAACGCAAGGAGGACGAGACATCATCACTTCCATGTTAACTGTGCTTTTTTTCTTTCTTTTGTTTTTCAAACATTTCAACAACATCAGCCTCCACTTTCTGTTTACCTTCAAAATTCGGAAATCATGGCGAATCGTACGAATGTTGCCAGGCAAGCTGGTGTCCTGCCTGTCTCGGCGGCAAATGTTAAAGATCAAGCTGGCACCTCCCAGAAGTCGGGCAGAGGTAAAGCTCCCATCGAAGGCCAGAAGATCGTCATCCGTCGACTACCGCCAGGAATCTCAGAAGAAGAAGTATTGAAGTATCTTGAGGATGAGTGGCAACCCAACAAGGGCAAGGTTGGCTGGTTCTCGTTCATGCCCGGAAAAACATCCAATGAGTGAGTACGCTCCAGTTCTGCATACGCAGGACTTCTGTCCTTGTCTTGCAGAAGCTAAATAATTTCAAAGCCCATCCAAGCCATCGCGACCATCGCGCGCATATCTGCATCTTCTCAGAACGGAGTATGTCATGCCTTTGATGGACCAAGTGCGAAGTGCTCAATGGGAAGACGCAAATGGTACTTGCAGTGATCCTTGCCTCTGTGGTCCTCCTGCGATGGAGATGTCAATCTATAAGAAAATCCCGACGAGCAAAAACCGGGCGGATGCCCGCCAGGGTACCATTGATCAGGATCCCGAATTCATGGCGTTTCTCGAGTCGTTGGCAAACCCAACGGGCGACAAAGACCCTGAAACAGATCACGTGGGACAGGAAGAGGAACAGCCGATTGTCAAAGCCTCATCTACCCCTCTCATCGACTACCTCCGTGAGAAGAAGGCGAACAAATCTAAGGATACCAGCGTAGCCAGATCTGGCAAGCACTCGCGTCACGACTCGCAGCCTAGCAAAAACAAGGGCTCCGAGGACTCCAAGAGAAAGTCTCGGGAGGCCAAGACGGAAAAGTCTACGGATAGACCTCGCCAGAACGTCAAGATCCTGACCAAGAAAGCAGCTACCGCAGCCGCGGTGGAGGCTGCGAATAACGTGGCCAGTCAGATATCAGCATCTTCCAAGGATGATGCATCGGCAAAGGGAGGCCGCAGAGCCGGCATAGCAGCCGCTGCACGTATTTTGGCAAGGGATTTGGGTATCAGTCCAGGGAACGCTCATAGGAAGGTGCGTTTGGCTCGCCAAGAGGTTGAGAAAGCTGAAAGCGATGGGAAATTGGCCAACGCAGAAGACGCTCCAGCCACCAAAGATGCCAAAGACGACGCTCCGGGCAATTCGGCAACTACAGCAAACACCAACACAGCTAGACAAGCCGCGCCCGCTGCGTCAAAGCCCGCTGCTGGTAGCTCTCGCGGGCCCCGCGGCAAGAGGGGTGCCTCCGGTACTACTGAAAATGCCCAGGAGGCCACAGAGAAGAAAGGTCGTTCTAGAAGGGGGGCTGCAGACAAGCCTAGCGAGGCCTCTGCAAGCGCTCCAAAGGCTCCCATGGCCATATTGAAAAGGAAAGATGATGCGGCGTCAGGAAACTCGAACCCTGCAACTGTGCCAGCCCCTTCGACCGCGAACACACAGGCAGGACCTACGGTGCCGAAGTCCGCTCCAACTGGACCCAAGGCTGCACAGGGTAAAGGAGGATCTGGGTCAGGCCCCAAAAAGGCTACGGCAACTTCTGGAAACTCAAACACAACACGCGCTTTTGTTAAGCATGCAAATCCGTCTCAAGGTGTGACCGACGCTGTATTGAAGGAGGCAATGCAAGTCTTTGGCAATGTGACTTTCGTGGAAATTGATAGACGCAAGGGGTTTGCCTACGTCGATTTTGCCAATCACGAAGGCCTCGCCAAGGCAATCGCTGCGAGTCCAGTAACAGTCGCGCAAGCTACCGTGCAGGTGCTAGAACGAAAGGACACGAACAAGAAGGCTCCCCCGGCAGCATCTACCGGAAACACTGGAAGTTCGAAGGGCAACACGGCTTCTGGCTCCGCTCCGGCAGCACCAAAAGCTCCCGGCGGGCCCAAGATTGAAGCTGAGACCCCTGCTGCCAGCGGATCGACTGCAGCTAGCGCAGAAAAGCCTGCAGGCGAGCATAAGCGTGGTGGTCGCAGACGTGGTGGAAGGGGCCGTGGAGGTGACACCAACAAGGACGGCTCCGGCGGCAAGGGAACTGGCGGTGGAAACAAGGCCACATCGGGCGGATCCGGGAATCTGCCAGTTCCAGCCTCTTCTGGATCTTGAAACGAAAGTTGGCTTTATAGCCTACTCTTCTTCCGTTCGAGACTGTTTCTAGTTTCATGGCCACGCAGTCAAACGCGCACACATGTCGCTGTATCACACTACCCTTGTTCTGAATGGGCTAGGCAGCAGTCCAAACCATGGACGCCATTTCCAAGGTGGCATCTTTGGCGAGCGCCCTACTGACATGACACATCCCGAAGTGATACATGCAGCATTGCACCTACCATCTGCGTGCACAGACTAGTCGCCGTTAACCTTTTTTGGACTCCAACTCACGCTTCTTTGAGCGTGTGGCACTGTCAAGTAGTGGTTGGCAGATTGCATAGTATAAGGGACCACAGTATCGTCTGTCGATCAAAGCATCTGCCACTGTTTTACGAGCAAATATGTCAACCAAGTGTTGACTTGGTCCGTATGGTTACGTTGCCATGCGAGGTCATCTAACACCTTCGGTATGGGGAGACAAGAATTAGTATTGCATTGCAATTAACCTGCGGGAGGGAGAATCGCGTCTGTTATGAGAAGAAGCCGACATCTTTTCTGTCACATCTGCGGCTGGCAAGAAATAGCGACGTGCGTATGACATGGATTGCGATCGATCTTTGCAAACTTTCAGACTATTCACTTTTTTTTCAGCATACGGGCTGGCCGTTGACCGTGATTCGGTTTTGCTGGCACACCAATAAATGAATTCGTATTTACACTAAGGCGTGACTGTTGGGTTACAAGGTTGTTCTCAAGTTGTGAAGGGCTTCGCCACAACAAGTGAATTTAGCTTCTTTAGCCGAACCTGGCTAAATTGTTAGGCAGATAGCCGGGCTGACAGCTTGAATGAAGGCCCGCAGTGTAGGGTGATGACGTAGGCTTGGCTATTGGTGAATGGGAAGAGTCTGGCTTGTCTAGTAGCTTGATAGTGAGGGAAATAGGCGCCCATACTCGCTTAACCATCCAGTCAGATGAGGCCTCACCTGGATTCTACTGATCGGGTAATCAGCCAGGCGCGGAAAGCTGTGGACAAGGAGGGGTAAAAAAAGACAGTATTACCATTCTGCGTAATGACCAACAATATTGTAGAGTTCCATTTGTCTGCATCCAGCACTGTGCAAGGACTGGGACTGCGCAAGACTCGGCCCCGACCAAAATTTTGCGATCCTTGTTGCCGCATTCATCTCATCCCATAGAGCCGACTGGCCGAGGCGTTGTTGCTTGCTCTTTCCACTCTCGTTCGCCAATCCAGAGCCAATCAGCCGTGCTGTCCAGGAGAAGCGACAACTGCATTCGACTTTTGATGGCAAACAATTAATGTAAGGTAGATTGTTCGATTTTTGCAAGCTGGTATCGCATTTTGTCCAGGATTGGTGATTAACGAAAGGTACCTACCTAGTAAATAGGAGGAACAGTCAAGCGCACGCTCATTCTGTCACTCAACTGCACACCCTCTGTTTTTCCATTTTCCTTTTGTAAATTCTGAGACACTAAAACCATCACCCCCCATTACCACCTGCCCTGCACCAGCCGCCCCAAAGTCAAAGTCAGCTGGGAGTTCCAGCTGGAACTTAGATTCGAACCCACCCTACGCAAGATAACCATAATCCGGCTGTTCGTTCACCATGGGTTTTACTGTCCTCGATGGTAAGCGGTTTGCAGTATTACACGATAAGTCATCTGCACCCAGCCAAGCCACATTCAGTCAGTCGATAAATCAGTCAGTCTCTTTTTAGCTCGCCAGGGTCCTCCTAATCCAGTTTGTTCCCTGGCGACGTTCATTACCTCCCACCATTTTTCGTCTTGAAAGTGCGCAAGGAGTACGTCCCGCAGTCCGATCCCGTACACCTGCGTGCGTGCGTGCAAGACCAGTCCCGTACTGCAAACATCAAACAAAAGTCATGTCAAAGAAAGTTCCGTCCCATAATGATGTCGAGGCTTGTATGCGCACAAGTGCATGGTGGCCTGGGCCAGGTCCTGGTGGGAAACACAACCTGTCAGGCATGCGCCACCAAAGGTAGGTCCCTGGCTAAGACGCATCTCTCTTTTTTCCCTTGAACCAAGCTACTTTTACCGGATTCGGCGGCACTTACTTGGGGCTTTACCTGTTGGAATCGATACCTTGTTTGGCTCCATATTAGCTACTAGTTCTAGCAATAGCTCTAACTACACCCCTCAAGGGTAAGAGTCGAGTCAACACTTTCTTGAGCCATCTAATCCAGCTGCTCTTCATCAGCACTACCCTTGCCTGTTGTTCGATCCTTACTTTCACACCCTCCCGTCGCGGTGGTCCCCGATTTTCTCATGTCGTTGTGACCTGCATTAGCCGCAACGCCTACCGTTGGCCTCCCGTGAGCCTAACCAAGATCCCTGGTGACCACTCTGGCTCAAGGCGCCGAGACCTACTTAAAGTGCCATGTTTCCTCCCACGTTGTGTTTCTAGCATTTCCGGACTTTGTACATCACGACATTGCTTTGCGTACTATATTTCAATATCGTCTAGCTAGAGTGTCAACTAGGTAGTTGGCAATCCATTACAAGCACAGCATCGCAACGACGCCTGTTACAAACATCGAGGTTTTTCTTTGGAAAGGGGTTGGGTCGCTGGCCATTTTACAGTGAACCTGGGATACCGGGCAGCCGTCGACTGACCGAAAGCGACGAAATCTACTGCCGGACGGCCAACGGCCGCATGCCGCGCGAAATCATCATCGAGGCCGGCGGGCTGGGGGAGGAGTTCTTCATCCAGCGGGGCGGGAGCCACCACCGACACCGCCATGGCCACGGCGGCTGGTACAACGACGGCCCGACCTGGAAGGAGTACGACCGCCTGAAGGAGGCCAACGACGCGCTCGCGCGCGAGAGGGATTGCCTGAAGGTGGAGCTCAAGAAGGCGCGCGCGGACCTGTCGCACCGTGACGGCGAGATCTGCCGCCTCAAGGAGGAGAACAACCTGCTCTGCCGCGAGGTCGAGGAGCTCAAGAAGCACCACGGCGGGTGGGACGACCGCTGCCGCGAGTGGAGGAACAAGTGGACGCGCGAGAAGAACGAGAACGAGACGCTGCGCGAGCAGCTCCGCGCCAGGGACGAGAAGCTCGCCAAGTCGGACGCCTACACCGCCCGCCTGCTCGAGCAGATCGCCCGCCTCAAGGATGACTTTGAGCACTGGAAGCGCTATGCCCTGAGGGTCGAGGACGAGAACAAGCACCTCAGGTGTAAGCTCGAGTACTACGAGACGGCGCCCATTCGAAGGCGTCGCTTCTTCTAAAATGAGGATTTATTTCCTGATTTTTTCGAGCAGGCGTTTTTAGGCTTTCTTCGTTTTTTTTCTTCTTTTTTTCTTCTTGTGACGGGGCCGCCGATGGTCCAATCGCCGGAACCTCGTTTTGGGGAGGAATGTTTTACCTTTGTGATATCCTCCATGGTTTTGCTTTATTGGCTTTTCATACCCTCTACTGCTATCATCTTGTTTCTTTTCTCGTTCTTCCTTTTTTTCTCTGGCGCATCTTTATCGCTTACTTTTTCCAGTCTCATCTTTCTCTGGTCATCCTCGTATCTTCATGCGCGCGGTTGTCACCCGTGTAGATGTGTGTGTGTGTGTGTGTGTGTGTGTTTTTTTTTCTTCTTTTTTTTTCAGTTTGGCATGTCTCGTTCTGTGAGACATCACGAGGGATGACTTTGTCGCCCTGTCGAGTCATACACTCATATTTATTTTCTATGTCTTCTTTCTACTCTGAGGCCATAATGCGTGTTTGGAAGATATCCAGTCTGTTGGAGTTTTGGCGCTCGACATGGATTGGTTAGTTGGCAGGCTCGGACACGACATTCGTGTCCTTTGGAGCAGCTTTGTACTGTTGTTTTGTTTATATTATAGACTGGGCTTTTGTTTATTGACCTGGTCTCTTTATTACCTGATTTTACTGTACACTTTTGATCTGTCATGCAATTCCATTTCGGCGGTATGTAGCGACTCTGTACGTTTTCTTTGCCAACTGTAATTCTCTATTCGCGCTTATATACAGTATAGACCACATACTCAGAACATGAATTGCCAAAAGCAAAATCGCCACCCAAGTCCACGTACAGGTTTTACTATGTAGCAAGCAACTCAGATTTTTAGCACACGTAAAAAAGAAAAAAAGGGAACAAGAAGAAGAAAAGGCAGTCCCGTGCTAGGAAGTCACAAGAGTCTTCATGGGCTGTGGGCGCCGCTTGTCAGTGTTGTCTCAGACAAGATTTACCCGCAGCCTGGCACCAGACCTATTAAGAGCAAATCCGCGGTCGCGATCTGACAGAAAAGGCCACACGGACCGATGGCTGTACGCAGCAACAGTCGGCTGCTAACATCCGGGGACCTGGGAGTGGCTAAACATGGATGAGTGAATGCAAGGTGGCTTTCTATTTACAGCAGCATCGCCTGCATAGCGGGTCGTTGCAGATAATATCATGGTTTCGTCTGCTTATTTTGGTGCCAGACTATCAGTCTAGTCTAGAATAGAACTAGAAATTACATAGCTGGTCTAAATGTACGTAGGCGGCGTAGTCGGTTGGTCCAAGTCTAGGACTGTTCTAGGTCTTCAGGACTATTCTTCAACTAGGCCTAGAATTATAATGGTCAACGACTGCCTACCCTAAGACTTCTGCCAGGCTAGCCTACCTACACGTCAATCAGCTTAGGAACCAGCATGGGAATTCCAAACTATTGCCGCTTATAATTGTTTTTTTTTTGGCGTCTTCCGCGGTACCTATTCCCATGACTGACAGAAGCGGCGCAGAAATCGTAGGCAGCCGGTCAAAGGACCCTGATTGGGGTTCGACGCGTACCAGGTAAATTGTTACGCGTCCCAGAAAACTATTCCTTCATGACGTGATTTCAGATCGGCGGATGCTATCGGGGCGTCCCTTTGCGCGACAAAGTCGGGGTTCCGAGTCCAGACAACCGTCTTTTGCATTCATTGGACTCAACCTCCAACTCCCGGTGAATCAAAAACGCTCACTGACGCCATTATAGCACGTGCATTAAAAAGCAGGGGTGGTTTTTCTTTCTTCCTTCTCCACCGTTACAGGCTGCGCCTGTGTGAAAAGAAGATGCAGGCAAGTTGAGGCTCCCATAGGCTATACTCCGTAAAATTCCTGCAGCTATCATGCAAGCCAACTTGTCATGATGCAAAGCATTGCACAGCCTGACCTCTCAGGTTGCTCTATGCACGACGGCTGGCCTCCCGCAGTATACGGGATGCTACTGTGGTGAGTTGATCGGCCGGGGAGGAAGACACGTCAGATGGGCTGACAAGCACCATGATGAAGAAAAAGGGGGAGAAGAAAGAAGGGAGAGGAATACAAAAAACAGCTGTAGTATTTGCGGATATTGCCTTGGTAGGTTCTCGCTCAAAAATTAACATTATTGGTAATCAAATTGTTGGTCCCCTTGCTCGCTTACTGTAAAGGTTGCCTCTACCTGACGATCAGAGAAAATGTTGGACTGGACTGGTCTGTTTACCAAGTGTTGGCACAGCTTCGCCGCGAATGCTCAATCAACTTTTTCTGTGCCTGGTCAGCTTACCTGACAGACCTACCCTAATCCCAGGTCTGCCAACCACATACCTTACGGATGTATGGATGTAATTATTATTAGATGTGATACGGAAAACAAAAACTGGTCGAAGATTGCGCAACCTGAGCAAAAAGATGAATGGTCAATAATCAGTCATTTCAGGGTCCATCAACAATCCGAAGGATCTGGTCATGGGAACTCCCATTATGAGTCACAAAAAACGCAACAGCTGAGGCATGCTGAATAGTGTGTGGATGGTCGCGACGGGAGCGAATGATTGATGGGTAGGGTGAAGACGCCAGGCAGAAAACAAAAAAAGAATGTGTGGCGAGAGGGAGTTGGATAACGTCCGGCGAATCACAGGTCTGGTTAGAATGAGGGGAAACAGGCTACCCTACCAGAGCCTCAAAGTTGAAACCAAAGATGAGCAAGAGCGGCGTCGTGTTATTTTTTTATTTTTTTTGTTTCTCTAGATCACTTGCAGCGGGCGTGGAGCACCACGTACTTCGTTCGCATGTCCCGCGCCGATTGAGTCGCATTCTCAAGATCCCCTGTACGTTCCTGGCCTCGGCTTATCCGTCAATCACTGATCACCCAAGAAAATGTACCCGGTCGCAGCGTTGCGGTTTCTTGGTCGGGGCGGTTAAAAGTAGAAAATGAACAAGAGCCGACGCTGTGCCCCCAACCCTCCCTTGGCAAACCAGGGCGGAACCTTTCGAATGTTTGTTGGTACTTTGGCAGATTTATAGACGCAAGTCTCAGCCCCAAAAACACCAGCGAGACTCTACGTAGTGGCGGCCGTTGTGGTGGAGGTCGCATTGACAGAATTTGGTTTCACGAACGAGGCGGTGACAAGATCCAAACGAGGACGGGTGAGGTGGTTGTGGTTTGTAAAAGCGAAATTGGATGCCGAAAAGTAGAGAAAAGAAGGCAACTCGATTCATTTGGTTGATGCTTCATTAACACGTTCACTGCCCTGCTCCGTACCTATCAGGCCTGCCACCTGGCCTCCGCACTGTGGAAATACCCCACCCTCCATACTCCATTTCAGCTTTCCTCGGTGTGCGAGCCCCTGTCGGCACGTCGCGATGTAAATCCACGGGTTTGGCTAAGGGTATTCCTCCAAATTGGTTTTTGCTTCTTCTCCTTGTCACACTTTATCAACGCAGGGTCATCGCGGACACCAAGTTCCGGGCCGTTGAATTGATTTGGGTTGTCTTTTTTTTCTCCTTGCGTTATTTTTCTTTTGTTACTCTGTAGCCAAGTCTTGCCTGATTTGGCAATTGCAAAGCAGCCACAGTCAGGTACAACTTTTTTTTTTTTTTTTTTTTTTTTTTTTTTTTTTTTTTTTTTTTCGTCCAGCGATCTCAACGGACAAATCATGTTCACTCACTGCTTGGTAATTCTTTTGTCTGTTGCCGGGACTCGGTCCAGAGTCCGATTCTGGACAAGGCAACCACTGGCTACACACCCTCTTCTTTTTCTTTAAGCTAGTTGCTATTCTGTTTTTTTCTTTCCATTTCCTTCTTGGTCATAATCTCTGTTACTGCCTGCTCAAAAAATGCGCAGACAAAAAAGAGAGTTAATGGTCAAAATGAAAAGCTTGTCCATCTTGCCAGGCAACATTCGCTTCCCTTCCTGAGTGTTGCAACGACAGCGCTATTTAATCCAAGAACACACCTCGGCACTCTTTTTTTTTTTTTTTTTTTTTCTGTATGTGTGTGTGTGTGTGTGTTTAGCCCTCATCTCAGAGCTCATTATGGCAATAATTATTGTTCTACTTGTTTAATCGTGCTCCGTCTCTCATCGACCGGTCCCGAGTCAAAGGCCTCCCGGGTCATCTTTTCACATAAAATTGCCAGCCTTGCCAAGAAGTCGAGCTCTTTGAGGATAGCTTCTTTCACTGCCACACGCCCTCAATTGCGTCGACGTCATACACCCCTGCCCCATCCATCCCACCCTCCCGTCCTATCTGGTTGCCTCCGGCTGCAAAATACAAAACTACGCGATCGCCCTCTTACCTCCATTGCATGCCGCTACAACAATTCAACGCATCTTCTTCTTCTCTCTCTCTCGCTCTTTTCTTATAAATTGAATAAGAAAACCACAAAGCTTTCCCATACCCTCTCACACAACACACACGTTTTGTGACTGCTGCAGCCTAAAGACGCACAAAGTATATTTACTGCAAGCCTGTTACTGGCAGCTCTCGGGACTTGTTCCCAAATCTCATCTCACTATCATATATACTTGATCTGTTGATATTGGAGCACCGTCCACAACACATCAACGCCACAATGTCATCTCGCGAATCACGCGAACAGCGGCACGGCAGAGGCTCACACTACGGTGCGTCTCGTCACTCCGATTCCGGCTTCAGCTCCTCGTCCGGCCGCCAGGCTAATCCCGCCCTTTACACAGAGTTTGACTCCCGGCTTCAATTTCACAACCTGGAGGGCCTGCAGGATGCCTACAGACAGCTCTGGGACGAGAATCAGAAACTCAAGGACAGCTGCGTCCGATACGAAGCCGAGCTGGCAAACAAAAGGGCCCCAACTCCTGAGTCGGACAGCATTCGCAAACACCGCAACACCAATCTCCAATTGAAGGAGGAGGTCAACCAGCTCATCAAGGATAAAAAGGGGCTTGCCAAGGAGCTTGAAATTCTCCGCAAAGACAACGCTAGTCTGGTCGAGACAATAAAACAACGTGAGGCCAAACTTAAAACGACTGAGGAAGACCTCACGGCAGCCGAGACCAGAAGCATCCGCTACAAAGAAGAGAGGAACGCAGCACTGACTGCAATCGATGGAAAAATCCGAAGCGGCTCATCCGGCTCCTCTAGCGATCGCAAAAAGGAAAAGGAGAGGGCAAAAGAGGAGAAGGCACGCCTTGGCCAACGATTTGAGGTCAGCAAACCCCTTGAGCACAGCCTGCCGACACGTACAAGGCGAATGAGCCGCGTCGAAAGGGAGGCCCCGTACATTGAGGATGATATGCTGCCTCGCGCGGGGAACTACTCGACAACTGCAACAGCAGGGGTCTCGAGAATGGCCCCTGCTGGCACGCTCTACCAAGCCCCTCGATCTCATGCCATGGAAGCCGCAGCAGACAACCGGAATGGCCGGCATATGGACGACGGGATGTACAACCCTATCCCGATTCCTCGGCAGAAGAAGTAATTATCGCAACAGACTATTACGTTGAGAGGATCAAGATCAACTCTACCCGATCAGGAGAGACGATGGTTGGATTGGAAGCTACAGAAACCAGGCTGTAACAAGAAAAGCAACAAAGACGGGATCTCAGGGGGGCTCTTTGCAACTTTTCCATTTGCTCATGTTTTAACGATACCCATGTGTTATTCTCTATCACATTGAATTCTTCTATATACCCATCAACATTATCACTGTACCCCTACCAAAGCGCCCAAAAGTTCACCTAGGGAAAAAAATACGAAAAAAGCGATACATACAAGACGAACCTGATTTCCGACTACACGGCAGCCTGCTCAAACACTGAGCAGCCAAGCCAAGACCATTATGCAGACATTGACAGGCAGCAGTCACATTTTGCATTCCTGGTAGCCTGAGTCGTTTTACTCGTGACTACCGGTATTGCGGTAGTACCTCGAGTGTGGTGTGGGAGTCACACAAGGAGAGAGAGAGAGAGAGAGAGAGGGTGTGTGTGTGGGGTAGCGCAACGCCTACCAGACATGAACCGGGCTCATCAACCACTGTTCCGACCCTTCGCTCCACACGACCCTTGTGCAGCCAGCCGTCTTGCCTGCCGCCCGTTGTTCCGTTGACTCATTAGAGGCTGAGGACAGAAGATCTTTGCAGGTTGATGGCTTTACCCGTACCTACCAGCCTAATGCCGATTTGACTTTCTTTCTTTTCCTTTTGCTTTCTTTTCTTTCTTTTTCCTCTTATTGTTGTTCATGTCTCCTTTCCTTGTCGGGGCTCGAGTCACGCTTGACAATTGTTGCTTTCAACGTGTACTATAATCTCGAGGGCTTCTTCTGAAGATTGTTGAATGATTTTGGTTTATTGATATGTCAGAGTACTATACCGTGTCCTTGGACTTATCTTTTTGTTGCCTATACAATTTTAACCAGATGCATGGTCCACATGTCTTTGACTTATATGCTTGGAATGCGACACGCCCTTTCCACTTGAATGCAACGACTGAGCGGACGTATTTGTGCCATTTCCAAAGGTTTTAAAATATATAACTCGCTCCAGATTTGGTCTTCAAATGATATGATTTTGCTATTCTCGCATGAAGGATCTCCTCTAGTCTAGATGTTTACAAACTTGACAAAAGTCTTTGCTGACCGCATTTGCCCCTCCGCTTAACAGCGAACAAATACACCGACGGCCGAACTTTTCGGGAATTAGAGTCGTTTTGACCGATCTAGAACAAGCCTCTTTGGCTGTAGTCTCAGCGACTATTGACCACCCGCATCTGTTCTCCACCAGTATTTAATTCTCCAAATCTGCATCCGTATCATATCCCAACATATTTCAATCACCCCCTGTCTTGGACTTTGACTCACCAAGACATAAAACTGCGCGGTAGTCCCCACCCCTGATAGTTTGATAAAGGGTCTCTTCCGGGCTGCCAAAAAGATTGGCACAATATAATTTCAGTTCCTCCTAACATCGCCTAAAGATCTGCCGCCAAGCGTTCATCTGAACCAAAAAAAAAAAAAAAAAAAAAAAAAAAAAACAGAACCCTTCACACCCATATCCTAGACCGCCTCGGCCGCCAAGACCGCCCAGAACATCCTCCATCACACCCTCCCAAAAACAACAAGCAGCCAAAATGAAGATCCTCCCATCCCTCACCCCCGACCTCACCGAGTGGGCTCTGAAACAACCACTCTTTTACGTGGCCTCGGCGCCGACCTACGGGCAGCACGTCAACGTCTCCCCCAAGGGCTTGGCGTCGACTTCGCTGGCTGTCCTGTCGCCGAACCGCATCGCCTACCTGGACCGCACCGGCTCCGGCTGCGAGACCATAGCGCACCTGTACGAGAACGGCCGGGTGACCGTCATGTTCAACTCGTTCGGTGCCGCTCCCCGCATCCTCCGGCTCTTCTGCCACCGCAGGGAGGTGGTGGAGCGCGCCGACGAGGAGAATTTTGCCGCCTGGATCGAGCGGCTGGGGATGCCGTCGCGGCCCGACGGCGCCAGGGCAGTCATCGTCCTCGACGTGTTCAAGGTCACCACCAGCTGCGGCTTCGCCGTGCCCATGGTCAAGCGCCAGTTCTGGGACAAGGAGGAGGGCGGCGAGGCGGAGCTGGCCGTGTTTGAGGATCGGCAGACGCTGAACCAGAACGCAGCCAAGAAGGAGGAGCTCGGCAAGATCTTTGAGTACCAGATCCAAAACAACGTCGTGTCCCTGGACGGCCTGCCCGGGCTCAAGGGCGCGAGGAGGGCGCACCCCGACGCCAAGTTGGGAGTGCTGCCGGGACACGTCAGGGCATACGCCGGGAGGGTGCTCGCGCAGCACGAGGGGATGGCCGTCGGGTTTTTGGCTGCTTTGCTGCTTTGGGTGATGGTGACGGCGCTCACCCGAGGCAGTCAGGGGCTGACTCTTGCAAACTAACTTATCGTCTGCTGTAACGGACTGGGCAGGACTATACAACTGTAGCGGGATGGCGAGTAGTCAGTCACTATGAGACCAAGATGCTTTTGCCGAATCACTGACGCGGACATGTATCAAGTGTCAAATGATTGTCAACAAGAGGAAAAATCTACATATAAACAACAAAAGTTACATGTCTTTAATCACTTTACCTCTTTTTTTTTCTCTCAGGATCTACTTTTCACCATGTCAGAGCAAACGACTTGCCATCTCTCCGAAACATGTACATACCCGAGAAACTAGCCCTCCTCATCCCCCGCGAGCAACCTCCCGACCACAAATCGCCCGCGGTGCTCGGCGTCACCATCCCCATAGTCGGCGTCTTCGCCGCAGCCCTCGGCTATCTCTGCTGGCGCAAGAAGAAGCCGCGACGCAAGTCGAGGCGCAGCCGCCACGGTGGCGATTCCGGACCGATCGTGAGCGCCAACGGCTTCATCCTAGGCGACGTCTGGGACGAAGGCGGAGGGTTTGACCCCGACCCGCGCAGGAGGAACGCAGGCGCCAGAGGCCCCGACAACCACGGCAGAGAAATCTTCGTGGACGACGTGTGGAACGACGGCGAGTCTGACGGGCACGTAGATGTGCACCCCAGCAGGCGCGACCGCCAACACAGCACCAGACCCCGACGCCGCAGCACAGACTACGGTCGCCGCCACCACCGCAACAGGCCATCCAGGCGTCGCCGCAGCTCAAACGACGACCACCACCTCCACAGCAGGAGACGCCATCGTCACCGCCGTGGCCGCAGCACCGACGACAACGGCGGCGGCCACGGCCACGAACGACACGAGAGGATCGAGGGCGACGTGTGGAACGACGGCCAGGCGCACGGGCACGTGGACCGCGACCCGGGCAGGCGGGAGCCGTCCATTGCACACAGCGTGACGGGCAACAGCCACGTGTTTGGCACCGACGACATTGACGACCGGAGCTTCCGGACGGCGACCGTGAGCGTCGACGAGCCGTCCGAGATGCCGACGTTTCCGGCGCGCGCCCACCTCCCCGGGGCGTCGGCCAACGTAGGTCGTGGAGTCGACGATGATCTGCTCAGTGAGGATGGCAGCGAGATGGGCCCGGCCCATCAGAACCGACTCGCCTTGGAGCTGAGATGGGCTCTGCATCGAGGTGCACCTATGCAATGATGGAAATGTCGGTATGACTGTCGCTATGAGTTGAGGGTTTATATATATTATATAGAAAGAGGGGGATAAATGGAGAATCTTGTCGGGGAGCAAACCATAATGATATCTGATGTGTGAAATTTTGAGATTAGGGATCGCTCACAGGCACAAGGTCATGGAATGTAAGCAACATTCAGTCAGGTACACGCTCGAAAGCTGCATACTGTCTTATCTGGCATGGACCAGAAAAGTTACCTAGTCACCGCTAGGCTTCAGCACACAGTGACTTGGGAGGCCTCGTGATAAATGACCCCAATGAACACGCTCGCTGATTAACCTTGCGCTGTGATTCCCTGTAAACAATAATCCCAGAGCTCAGCAACCTTTTCAGTATATCTAACCCTCATATTCGACTCTGAGCTTATGGGGAATCTCCCCAGACGACTGCCCGCACTTGTCCAACTCCGGTCCAGAGCTTTTTCCCCGAGCGGAGAACAATCCCTGTTGCGTTGCGGTATTGCTCTCCAACTTGGGGAAGCAGCGAAAAGTCGTTCCCGAATTCGTCACTCAGCTCCTCGTGAATATTTCCCATAAGCTCCATGACCATGTCTTTTGGGCTCACGCAGACGTAGTTGGTCTGGGCCAATAGGTCCAACCGCCCATTAATGACGCTGGGAAGCTTCTCTAGGATCATGCAGATGATGAAGTCGTTCTTGCAGTGAATATCCCGCAAAAGCTCGGTCGGCAGCCCCGCATCGCAGACCCGGCAAATGCGGTCTCTAAGGTTCTGTGCGGCCGCCTCGTGTCCTTGTTGGTCATAATCAACCCCTTCGATCTCCATTGCCTGCCGTTCGAGTCGATCAAGAGTGTCTTCAAGGATATCGCCCAGGACGTAGTCCTCGAAAACGGTATTTGCGATGGTGACCACGGTCCACTGGGTTGTATCCATGAGAAGCGCCTTCTCCAAGGACATGGCCATAATCTGAAATAGGCGTGTAATGCCACGCTCATCCTCGATTTGGTGAGCTGCTGACATCATAGCGTACGAGAGAGTGAGCTACACACATTCGCCAAATACTATACGTGGTTGTCGAGGTTGCGTGTCAGTAACGAATTAGTCTGTGCTAGGTGCCAGTATGAAGCAAATTTTGGGCTTCTTTACAATCCAGGTCCTTAGAGAGAGCCTCGCGAGCCAGCTCATCAATTGTCACCATAAACTCCTTGTCCATCACCTCTTCGAAAAGTTGTCCGGGGAATACTTCTCCAAAAGCTGCACAAAGTTTAACAACCAGCGATTGCCAGTCATAGATCGTCTTTTCGGATCGTTCTGTCGCTTCCGACAAGGCGAGGGGGTGCAAATCGGGCATATTTATTATACTCGATGATTAATGCAAATGTTATCAAGAAATGTTGATGATTTCTTTTTTTTTTTTTTTTTTTTAAAAAAATAAAAAATTGGCGAGGGTATCAATCAGCTCAGGAGCTCCTGTAATGTTTCGCAACTTGACTGATTTTTTTTGTCCAAGCTGGACAATGCAAGCATGAACCCATCGAAACATTATCCAACCTGAGCCACCTTCTCAGGCACCTGCCAAGTTAAGGCAGGTGAGGTGTACCTTGACGGGTGGGCGCACAGGACAGCTCAAAGCTAGAGAAAGAAGTATAGGAAAGCGCAATCCTCCTCCAACCTGTTTCTTACTAAAGCGGATTGTAAAGGTTTAGCATGTTCCAGACACTTCCCTGATCAAAGTGACCTTCGAACTGCAATGGCGGGTTGGCATCATGTTGACCATCCCCAGACCCAACGCCATGGCCGACGGTTTGAACATCAGTTTCAGACCCGGTAGCATCTGTCGGCCACCAGGCTTGCGGCTGCTGCCAGCCATCCTGGCCACCTGTACCACCGAAGTCCAAGCCGCCACCAACCATCAAGTCATTGTAGAGAAGGTCGCTGGTAGCGGCAATAGGCTGTACCGCGGACCAGTCAAAGTTTTCGGGCAAGAACCACTCCTCCCCGTCCCGAGCAAGTGCCCGAATGGCTGGCCCCGATTGATCCTCAGCTCCAACGCCCAAGTGACGAGGGATATGTGCAGTGTGTGGAGCGAGCCCTTCTTGTTGCCCCTTAGTGCTGGGCACTACTGTATCCATGCCGCCGCCCAAGGAAGAAAGCACTTCGGCGTCTGTTAATTTGTGCCACGGTTGGTCGATACATTCAGACGGCCATGAGCCAGCAAGCGTAAGCGATTTTCTCAACCTGTGAAAAATCGCTCTGAGTACCCCTACACCCGCCCTGGCAAGGTTGTTGGATGCAGAGAGGGCCGAGAACCGCTCTACCGCGAATCGGAAGTGCTGAAGAGCATCCGGGAGCAAATCCAGATGCTCCTTGGGGAAGACAATGTACAGGGTCGCAAGGAGTATGACGGCGTCAAAGGTTCCAAAGAAGATCGAAAATCTACCGACAACATCATGGATGTGAGTTAGGACGAGGAACAGAAGAAGACAAAGAGACAAAAACTTACGCTCTGTATTGCTCGGGCTTCATAGCTGCAAATTGTATTTGCTGAGCACCCAGCATCTTGAGACACGCCTTGAGGGCCTCGATCCGGGATTGCGTTCGTGTGAATACATATTGTCGGTGTAGCACGATAAAATTAAAAGCCGACATTTGCGGTAGAAGGGTGCGCTGGGCACGCAGCCACCGACAATCCGGATGGTCGTCGAAAGAGATATCTGGGTTCTCCAGGCGGAACTGAGGTGGTATCTCATCTTCGAGCCGCTCCAGGTCCTGATGCAGCTTGTCAACACATGCAAAGTTCCGTGGGTTTGTGCCTTTGGCTTCCAACTTGAGTATCTGGCGCAGGTATACCATGGCTTTCAGTGCCCAAAGCATGCGAGTGAGCGGAGTAGGCGGGTCGTCAGCGCTCCTTGGCTGCACAGGCCTTGACGAACGGTCCCGCGGCATGAGGCAATCGACCGGCAGTGGAAGCTGAATCTCCTCGCCTACCGAGGTCGGTCGACCCAGCACTGCGGCGGCGTGTGTGTCCCACATGAACAAGACATGCCAAAGTCGCCTACGATGCTGGATGTGCCATTGATTTCGCAAAACAGCAGCCGTGGCAGCATAGGCGTCGCCGGCCGTCACGGCCTCGGGCTTTGGCTCGAGCGCCTCTCTATGCAAACCAATCTCCTGCGCGTCGCGGATGACGCTGCCAATGGCATGCCACGCTTCCGTGACGAGGGCGCAGTATTTGAGAAAATTGGCGCGTATGAAGCCGGCCTGTATCGTCGTCAGCGACATTTGCCTCTTGCCGAGCAGCGACAGGATGGCGACACCGGACTCGCTATAGTCCATCGCCAGGTCCACGACTTGAATGCCTTCGCCATCCTTGAGTGCCTTGTAGTGCGTTGCAAGGGGGCTCTCAGACGGCAGGAGCAGCAAGGCGACAGCGATTATCTCAAACAGAAGCGCGCCGAATGGACGCATCTCGGGGGTCAGGGCATAAGGCCCAGACTTGTCGAGCAGGTCGACATGGACGTCGTACCACTCGGCAAGTTGGTTTCGAAACAGGTCTGGCTCCAGCGGGTAGTAGTTTGGGTTGAGCTCCTCTAGGAATATTTCAGCCAGCCTCTCGACATGGTCGCGGGCAGGAAGCCGTCGAAGGATGCTCTTGTACCGCTCGCGGATGCCAACGTCAGACACCCTCCGATCCGAATCTGCCGTGACTCGGGTCAGGTGGTCACCGACGTTGCCTTGCTGCCCCGAGGCCGTGACCTTGTCGATCTTGAGCAGCAATCCCAGGGTCGAAACACCATTGGAGCCAGCCGGTGTGGTGTTTGCATAGCCAAAGTTTGCCTCCTTGCTTGGCAAGGTTTCCCCCAAGTCTACATGCTCCAGGCGACTCACTGAGTCCTGGGGGCTGGTCTCTTGCTTCTGTCGAGAGTTATCGTCAAGCTTGATCCGCTTCGAGGTCGAAGGTGGTGCTGGCGGCGACTCGTAGCGACAAACATCCTGCTTGTTCCTCGATACACAGTTACCGCAAGGCGAATCTACACGCTTGAAATCAACATCACGCGAGCACCCTGTTGGGTCGTTGCCTGCTTCGTTGCAGGTGGCTATTCCTCTCACCTCTATCACACTATGGGTGAGTCCGTCAGCATACTTTTTTTCTCTCTCTCTTTTTTTCCTGGCTTGCTTCGATCCATCGGCTCCTGTGGTCTCTTACATCCTGACCCACAATAGTACGGTACATAAGGTATAAGGTAACCTAGGCATTCGGTTACGATCTACAGACCTTTTGCTTCCGCCTATGGCACTCGGTGCATGATATGACGACGCGTCTTCTTTTCTTCAGCGGTCGCTGTGTTGTCGTTGTCGATTCCACTTTCGCTTCAGATGTGTCAAAATCAGGGTCCTGTTGGGTCCCGTCGGACCGTGAATTGGATGTCAATCCATCCATGATCCGAGCTTTCCTTGGACGCTATGATGTGTGAGAAAGCAAAGCGTGGTTTTCAATTGGCCTTTGCAGCTGTTTTTTTTTGTTTGTTTTTTTCCCTGCTTTTTGGCCTGGCTGGGACAATGTTGACCTTCTGACATCACTGCAAGTTGAGTGCTGACAGCGGCATGCCGCCCGCCCGTCGCCTAGAAAAAATGGAATAATCGAGATTATGTCATCATTGTAGCCAAGGGTTTCGCGCAGGCTGAGGGCAAGCCCATCATCCATCATCCATGATGGTTCCATTGGATGACGAGTTGATGGGGGACAGAAATTATCCAAGGTTCCAAAGCAAAGCAAGCAGTGTAAAGGTAAAAAGTAAGAAGAAAAAAACAGTATGGTATGCACTGATAACCTTTCGGTTCAGATGTAGAGAAATGGCAATTTCGAAGTTTTCAAATAAATCATTTTTTCCACTGCGTACAGACTAAACGCCCAACGCCGTGAATTATGTAGGTATGCTTTTCTCACCAAACAACCAATTTTGCTCAAAAAGAAAGAAAAACGAATCCCCCTTCGACTCCCTGTTTGGTTCTATAAGTGACATGATCCCAAACAGTTCGTTTCGCGGCCTTGCTCGTCTTTACATCTGCCCACAATAGGCCGACCCCCACCTCCTCCGAAGTAAAGACCCCATTTTTGGAATCCTGCCCATACTTGAATCTTCTTGATTCCTGCAAAGAGATAAAAAAAAAAGCCAACCCCGACCTCACTGACGCACACGTTCTTGATATGCGGACCATGCCTTGCGTCTATACCTCTCGGCCTCTGATTGGGGGTCGTCGGCCTTGATGATACCCCTGCCCACGATAACGATATCAGTGCCAAGGCCGATCAGCTTCGCGGGCGTGTTGTACTGCTGGCCCAGCCCGTCGCCCTCCAGCGGGCCGTTCTCCTCCTCGCCCTGCGGTGGCAGCTTGCAGCCGGGCGTCATGGTGAGGAAGTCATCGTCGGCTTCGCTGTTGAGGCCCTCCTGGGCCACGAACCCCATGACAAACCGCCTGTTCTCCCGCGCGGCCTCGACGCACGCCGCCGTGTAGTCGGGCGTCATCAGGCACCCCTTGCTCGACATCTGGGCCAGGATCAGCAGGCCGCGCTCCAGCGGGGCCTCCTCGATGCCCGGGAAGACGAGGTCGTCGACCCCCTCGCCCGACATGCTCTTGGAGAGCCGTGGTGAGTCTGCCGGCTCAAAAGACTGCGTCACCGTGGTAATCGACACGATGCTGCCCTTGCGCCCGTCGGCGTCGCGCCCGTACACGGACGGAGGCGGCCCACCACCGCTATTGCTGCTCCCGGCAATGGGCGGGCTCGCCATACTGCTGCTGCCGCCGACACCGGCGCCATTGCCCTCCTCATCGTCCTCAAAGCTGTCCGACAGCGGGGTGCCGACCGAGACCGAGGTCCTGACCTCGTACTTGATGCGCTCCCGCCACTTGGCGGCGGCCTCGGCCAGGGCGCGCACGCTGTCCTTGCCAGCGTGAATGTTGATGTTTGTGATGTGGGCCCACTCGATGATGCGTGCGGTGCCGGCGGTGTACTGCATCTGGACCGTCTTGCCGATGTCGGCGAACTTGCGGTCCTCAAAGATCAGGAAGCCGAACCGCCGCGCCAGCGCCGCGAGCTTGGCACCCGTCCCCGTCTTGGGGCTATAGTCCCACCCCGAGATGAGGTCATAGTGAGTCTTGAGCACGACGATTGACGGGCCGGCCTTCTCGGCCAGGTATAGGAGCTCGCGGGCGGTCGTCACGTCGGCGCTGAGGCATAGGTTCGACTGCTTGAGCTCCATGAGCCGTAGCAGATACGACGACAGGGGATGGCCGGCCGACTGGGCCCGCGTGCCGAACGGCGTCTTGAGGGACGGGTGGTGTTGATTAGCCATGGTTTTGCAGCGGGCTACTCGCTTCGGAGGGTGGGGGTGTAGGGTAGCGTATCGTATCGATCGGGACTTTTGTCGAGGTGAGCTTGCTACAGAAATTTGGCAAGGATCTATCGAGAGGTTACGGTCAGGTCCGGTGCGTGCAAGACGCAGGTTTGGTCCTTTTGTAGTGCGTATATGTATACTGATACCCAGGTGGTGACGGACTTGCAGAGAGAGGAGGAAGAAGAAAAAAACAGAGAAAAAAAGATCGTCAGGGTTGGAGAAAGTCCTAGTGCAGGGGGGACACTTCTATGGGCGGTTAGCTTTGCTGGTCTCTGTGGTGGAGTGTTGGTGGTCGAGGAGACCGTCGTTGCTGTTTGCATGTGGGTGGGGAGCTAATGTGTTTTACGTCGTGTGTGAGGGGGAGAAATAAAATCGGTGCACTTCTCACCGTATTTAGTGGGGGACTAATGATTCGAGGTATTCCCTGTCATATACTCTTTTTTGTCCCTTTCCTTTTTCTTTCCCTCTTTTCTCATTTCTTCTCCCATTTTGTTTTGTCTATTCTCATGTTTATTTTTTTTATTTTTTTCGGGCGCTTGACCATGAGGGAAGTACAATTATGCACTTGCTGATTCAGTTGGTTTTGACCAGTATTAGCTTTACTTAATTGTCAAGGAGGTGTCAAGTCAAATTTGGCCCAAACCAACTTAAGTGTTTTGTCGTCCGTGCCAAGAATGATCATGGCGACAAACGCAATAGAAAAGGAAAACGGTCGGTGGTCGGATTCCACTTCTATGCTTTTTAAAAAGAAAGACTTCGAATTCTAAATAATCTGCACAGCAAAAAAAAAAAACCAAAAAAAAAAAAACCAAAAAAAAAAAAAACAGGTATGGTATACCCACACAAAGCTACATAGTACACTTTAAAAGTAGACACAATCATTGAGCGGGGCGGGTACCTACCTTACCTTGGATACCAGGTACCCACCCAACTTTACCCAGTACGGAGGTACAGCACCAAGGTACCTTACCCTGATACCAAAGGTAGGTACCGCTTTTGTACTGCGATGTTGCTTGGCGTGCTTAAAATTGACCTTTCTCACAATGCTTCCATCCCTAATATAGATTGGGACCGTCTGCTCTCGCGTGGCAAGTTCGTGACATTCATGCGAGAAACCATCCCAATACCGGACGGAAACTGGATGACCGGCCTTTCAATCACACCGAAGAGCTAGGTACCTACCTACCTAGGTACTCAGGTCAGTAACTTGGTAGTTTATCCCCCTCACCTCCCTGCCTTTGCCTCGCTAGATAAGGTAGGTAAGGTACCTAAGCAGATTGGTCGCTAGCTGGTAGCTCGCTTTTTGTATAAGGTAAAGTACCGAGTTGCCAAGTCACGTTCTAGGTCTAGTCTAGATTGTGCATCCCTCGCCCAGTGACATTTCTTTAGTGTCATTTTATAGTAACTCTACTCCCCTTCCCTTTTCTCCCCCTAATTTGCCTTCATATCCCGATTTTTGACATTTACTTTCTAGACGACAGAGCCAACCCAATGATCAAGGTCCCTTATCAAACCCCGAGGGTGCGTAACCCATCGGCCGGTTGAAGAAGGAAATATTTTGAGATTTTATCTGAAGGGCGAAAAAGGTTGACGTATGGTAGATATGCACTTTCGCAAGTGACACTCATGGCATTGGGCCGGGATAAAAGAAACGATGTTATTCCGTCGAAATAGGAGAACGAGAAGAAGAGAAGAAAGGACCCCAGTGTCGAGGGCATAGATAGGGTGGTAGGTAGTAAGTAGGGTAGGCATTTCACCTTTGTGCAGCCCATTTTGGGGCCGATAATTACCTAGGCAGGTAAGTATCTAGCACCCGGCAGGCAACGGACGCCAGTAAGACCGATAGGCTTGCCAAATGTCCGAGCTGGAACCGGGAGGCTCGAGCCGTTATGCTGTGACGTAACTCATCTCGATTGATCCCCATTATCCCGTGCTGGAATTTGCCTGGTGGAATGGCTTATCCGGCGCTGTACAGTGTAGTGTAGCAAGAAAAAGAAGGAAAAGAATAGATTACCGAGTACCAATCGTCGTTAACGGCCCCACAAACGATCCGATCATCAAGGGTCGACAAGTGAAACTAGAATAGACTACGTAGGCAAAGTGGGGACAAAATTAAATTGACCGCCAACAGGCCAAAATCGTGACTATTGCACTCAGTTCTGTATATTCAGAGCGCCATAACTTCATCATTTCTGCCTCAAATCTTTCAAAAATGGCTTCAAAATGGACTGAGGACGGATTGGTGCTATCTAGAGGATTTTCATGGCGTTAGGATCTTTATTATCTGATATAATAACTGTTGTAAATGAAGGACTTTTTCGCGTGTAATTTAATTTAGTCCCCCACTTTTGGTAGGGTAGTTGGGTAGATAGGTCCTACCTAGGTAAGGTAGGTACAAGGGGCTTAGCGTAGAGCTAAATATGCATGTCCGTCTCTTTTTATCTCTCGAAGATTTTTCTCCAATCCTTTTGCAGCCGGGGATTTACGCCGCACGAAAAGTAAAAAGGTTCAAGCAACTGGAATAAGAAAAAAAAAGAAAAAAAAAGACAAAGACCGCGCTAAAAAAGAAAAAAAAAACAGAGGCTGTCAAAATGTCAGCCCCAGTCTGTCTAATCGCTTCAGCCCCATGCCAGACATTACTCGTATCGATCCATGCTGAAAATGCCCGAGATCCCAAAACAATGCCCGCCTTGCAGCTATCGTAGGTTTGGCTTGCATTATATGCTGTTCTCTTTCTCACGGCAAAACGGTTATATCTGCTTGCTTGAATTCCCGAGGTTTCATGAGACTTGCGAATGTCTTTATGGAATGCCCATGATGTAGAGCAAATCGTCCCAAGGTTTTCCATTTTTGTTTCTTTCTTTTTCTTAGCCCTCATCCTTCATGCTTCTTTCGGGCTTCTGAAGCTTTTGACTAAAACGTACGCCAAAAAGAGGGCGATAGGTACCCTTCCCGCCACGTCGTCACACCAATCCCTTTTCAAACCAGCCTCCAAGGATCCCTGCCCAACTTTACTACAAGTACGTGCTACTGGCATACTACAGTATTGGAAGGGGGGGATCGTCCAGGGTTTCGCGGCCTAAACGCCTTCCATGCAATACGGAGCAAAGTAATACTTCGTACGTAGGCATCTCATACCAGGCTAGGCAAAAAAGCGTTTTCAGTACGAAAAAGTCATCCCAGCTCTTTTCCAACTCATCCGGGGCTTGCCACGTGCGGTTCGTCTTGCGATGGAGTATCCCCAGTTTCTAACATTGCCATGTTTTTCACCTTTGGGGGGGGATGCCCTGTTGGATTAGGGTCTTTTCCCTTCCCCCCGGGGGTGGACACATGGGCATTGCATGGTTTACCGTTCGTTTCGGTTGCCGGTTCTAGCAGCTTGCACACACCTTGGTTGGCATGTGCTGCTGCTGTTGTTGCCCCAAAGGGTGGAAATAAAAGAAGAGACTGAAAACATAAAAAAAAAAGATCATGTCACTCTGAGATGAATTTTCCGCTAGGAGCCCTCAGCAACTTGTGACAAACTCAAGAGAAACCACTGCTCCCCCCAAAGAAGACAACACATCGTGTACCAGTAGGTAGTACAAACTTAGCTCCCTTGTTTACCATCACCTCTTTGCCGGATTGCCGGTTACGTAGGTTACCGGTAAGGTCTGGGTTCTGGGGGCTCTTCCATACCTCTAGGTATTACGATGTAAGGCGCGAAAACAAGCGCGAACGCAGTTCCTGAGGGTGCCCTCCTCAACCTGGCATCTACGTAAGTCTCTGTATCACGTTGCCCGTTTACTTGTCAGTTTAGGAATCAGGAGAAGACTCAAGTCAGTCATCGAATTTCGTCTCAAAAATGTGACTCTTGCTTTTTTTTTTTTTGGGGGGGGGGGGGGCGCTTTTTGTCAAAAAAGGTTTTGTTTGTCTTTGTCACTAACTTCCATTGGGCAAGTAAAGAGGTAGCATACGTAAGTAGGGCAAAAGATTTTTTTCTCTCTCTCAACCCTCTGGCGTCCAATCCCAGCTTTTCGCCGTAAAGAGCTCCCTGGCCATCCGATCACTTGCCATTGCGCCTTCGAAGCGTAAACGCTGGTCACCGGCCACGGACCTGGTGTACCGAAACACATTTCCATCCTCTTTGCTCTCTGCATCCTCGGCAGAAGGCATCCACGAGGTTGCGGCCCGGTTCTTTTTCCACGCACTCCTGGGTATCGATATAACATTTGAAGACAGCATTGACTTTATGTATTCCACGATGGGAAGTATCTTGATCCGCAGGCCGCACTATGCAACCAATGATGTGAGCCTTACCTTCCAAGTTGAGACCATCTACACCGACTCATGTTTTGGGCGTTGGTTTTTTTTCTTAGGGAGGGGGGAGTGGTGCAGACTTACGTTTGTATGATTTCGGTCGATTTGATAGCTCGTAACTTGAGAAAGGAGCGATATGATGTGTCCTATATCGGTGGTGGCAGAATCCTCAATAGTTCCCAGGGATGCAGAGGAAAAGTCGACAAAGAACAGCAGTTTCTTGTGCGCCAGAAACTTCACCATCTGCCCGAGCTGAAACGAATCGCATGCCGGGCTGGAGTCGTATCCGAGTCTGCAAACCTGTGTGCGGGACGAGTAGAGTGAGAGAAAGTGTCTTTGGACCGAGGCCAGAGTATCAAGGATGCATTCCCTGCGCAGTTGAAGTTCATCTTGGAATAAGAAAAGTAACTCTTGTCAGCCAGGTGGACTAGAAAAATATCATCCATTTGTTAAATGTCGAGTTCTTTTTTTTCTTCTTGTTTTTGCTTTGCTCAAGCGACCGGCCTTACGTTCAAGATCATCTGGTAAATCCCACCAGGAAGGCAAGGTTTCTTCGTAGCCATCGTCATCTTGGTCCGCACTGGCCTGTATCCAGCGTTTTGACCCGTACATAATCAGCTCGCGCGTAGCAGCATGCAGCTTTAGAGGCTGGTCCAACAGCCAAGCGGCGAGGATGCGCTGCCGGAGAACCTCCTCGTTCTCCAGCCGCGGGCCTCCAATCCCGTTTTCGTCATCGCGACCTCCGGCTTTTATCTTGGAAGCCGGCCACTTGAACTTGAGCTCGGAAGACAGGTAGCGCGACACCGGGGTGACGCAATCGAAACGGTCGGCCAGGACGGCCAGCGTCACGACGTACAGCATGGTCGGCGGCTTGGTCGTCGCCTGCGCCCCGTGCAGGATCCGCAGCAGATCCGCAAACACGCTGTGGCGATGGGCGGACCGGGTGGCGTCATCATCGTCGGTGATCTCGACGGTCGGCAGCTCCTCGACGTCGTCCACGTCGGCCGGCTTGACCCCCCGCAGCGTCAAGGCCTCCAGGGCATGCGCGACCTGGCGTGCCTCGGTGAACGGGCCGGCCTCGTCTAAGAGGGCGCGGAAATACTCAGAGTGTTTCTTGAGCACGCCCAGGTCCGCTCGATAAGAGTATGTGACCTTGGGACTTTGAAGCGGCACGGGCTGCTGCTGCTGCTGTGTCGCCGAGGCTGGCGGTCGCTGGCCGGGCCTGGGTTGAAGGGATCTTTTGGCTGCTCTGATTGCCTCCTTCGACGTTAGGAAAGTGACCCGTAGAACAACGTCCCCTTTGGAGGCGATTTTAACGATGCCGTCGTCAGGGGGCGGGTCAGGGCCATTTTTGGGATCGGCGCTTGTCGTCTTTGCTGTGTTTATTGGCTTGGACGGCGGACGGGCACCTGCTGGCGCCATTGGGGTTCGGATTGGATGCTGACAATCGGCCTCAACAACAATGAGCAAAATCACAGTCTTATGCACGCGAATTTCGATGTAAACATCTAGCAATAGCTGTGTTTCTGAATAGTTCGTGTAAATTGGTTAGAAATTCATCTTATTGTGGCAATGTTGTCGAGTAGCGTGTCATAAAGCGAACCGGGAATTTGTCCTTGACGTAAAATGCCCCCGCCAAAAAGGGCGAATCACTAAAATCCATCATCAGTGGCTTGCAGGTTGGTTTAAAACAGACACAACAAAAAACACATCGTCGTCCCCACAACATAGGTAGATATCTGCTGGTAGCACTTGTTGGCATACGAAACATTGGTAAGGATTTAAAAATAAGCAGGCAGTTCATAATATCATATTCACAAAATAACACTGTACCTACGGTATACCTCACTCAACCCTATACTTTTTAGGGACAACGCAAGCGCCATGCTAAACAACAATCGCAACAAAAAAAAAAGGTTTCTAATAAACATGGACTTACTTAGTCCCACTACTACATACAGACCAATGAACACTCAAGCAATTCATTATTATGGTCATGTCCATTTCGAGGCCCGGGGAGACACCACTGCGTAAAACAAGTGTAACTACCTACGGATAATAGAGCCAAGCCGTTTCTGGATTCTATTTACGTTTGTTCTAGACTAGTTCTAGTTCTTATATCCGAATATATATCACGGAAAAGTACCTACCTTATCTCTGCATCGACAATAAACTCACACTTGGCTAATTCTGTAAGCTCCGTACCGCTACATTACTCGAACCCAACGGCTAAGGCAGAGAACATCACGTCGTATATGAGATAACCGAAACCAGGATGACCCAACTGACTCTCTTACAGTGTTGCTCATGGCACTCTTGTAGCAGAAGACAGTACTACTTAGGCTGCATAGCCGCGCAGATGCGGCCAAAGACTTTACAAATATACCAAGCATCAACGGCAATATTGTTGAAGGGATATTCAATCGCCATGGTATTTTCGCTACGGCAAACGATATGCTGAGCGATACATATTCTACCGTAAAATATTAGCAAGTGGTTGACAGGGGGATTTATGAAATAAGTAAGGTACCTTAGGTACCTACGTGAAGCGGAGAGAATGGGGTTTCCCTCGTATAAGCTACCTGTATAATTAGATCTGCATCGATATAGATATAGATAAGAGATAGAGAAGAAGAAGAAGAAAAACAAAAAGCAAAAGTTTACATTTTCTCCCATTTATCCTTACACTGTCCATTTGTTTATTGCAAGTTCTTAATAGGCACGAGGCCAAATTAGTCGGGAGGCTTCGCAATTCAGTGCCCATCGTGCTGCTCGGTGCCAGCTGGAAATCTCGGGTCAGTCTACAGCCGCCTCCAGCATGGCCGGCGCTGGGACTGTGGGCTACTTGGGCAGTGAAAGACTGAATCATCTTGTGACAAAGAGCATTACACTCTTCATGTTCGAGTCGAGGCCTGATATTTATGGGATCAAACCATCAAGATGCACCCGAGCTGGACAGCTAATCTCTGCCCATGATACCTGCAGGTCCCCGGTGCGCAGTTGTCGTCGGCGTTTGTCAACAATTTATTACCTGGAAGCTGAGCCGGACCAGAAATAAGTAAGACCCGGTCTGGAAATCTGACCGAAGCAATCCAATGCTTTCATTAGCTCTAATAGATACTCGGTTAGAATAGGCAACAAGACGTCTATAATTTCTAATTTCAGCTCAAGTCATTGTGTATAAAGCCAAGTGAGGAGACTCGGGAGACCTCATCCTGGCTCCTCACACCCTAGCTTTGGTGAGGTTGCATTGAGTTTACCGGGCCGTTTTAGCCAGTGGAGACGCCATGCACTTGCTCAGCATACGTCAGCGGGCGGCTCCACCCACTGTTGCTGCATATTACAGGGCAACGTACCATGGTCAATTTCCCTTGGGTGAGGTGCAACCAACATAATTGCACAGTGGCTTAGGTGTATCTGGGAAAGCTGAGATACCAAAAGCAACCCAACCCAAACCATCCCAACCGACCGATCCGACCACGATCCAGATAAGCAAAAATCTCATCGGAAACTCCAGGCACGGGTTGATCACCGTCGACAATCAAGAAAATCTCATCCACAGGCCAGGTTCACATTCATGCCACTCAACAAACACGCAATTTCGACTGCAACCCAATGGCTCCTCCATTACGTTCCTCGGCTATAGCGAGAGCGAGAGTCGGAGCGCCGCAGCAATGGACATCCAGGTCGAGGCAGTCAATGCCGATGAGGAATGCCACAACACACGACGACCCCAACACCGACACACTCACCGCCATGATGAGCTTCATCTCCACGTTGGTCTACGCTTCGTCACATAGCTGCCGTCGTTGTCACCCTCAGTCGCACTTCCACCTCCACAGAAGACATCGGGTGCCAGTAGCTCAACGGCCAGATAGGAGCGACAGCTTCATCAGTTACATCAGCAACAGCCGCAGCTCTTTGAGCACCTCATACCAACAACGCCGCCACTTCCACAACTACTTCGTGACCCACCTCCCCTCATCCTCCGTCCACCCGGATCCTCGCATGCGCTCCGGCCCACACCACAAGCTCCCACGCAGCGCCTCAACGCCGCACACTCCCGGCCCGGACGAGGCCAGTCCAGCCGCCGCCCCGGAACCAATCAGGTCGCCGGCCGCTCGCGAGCTGACAGTCGTGCGCATCCCGCTGCGCAGCGCCAAGCACCACTTTGGCGCCCACAATTCGCGCGGTCAGCGCAAGTACAACGAGGACACCAACCAGGCCGGCACCATCGACCTGCCGGCCTTTGCGAGGCGTGTCCCCGTCAGCCTGTCGCGCTCTTCTGCCAGGAACACGGGTGAAGGGAGCGTCGCGGATAGCAAGAGCAGTGGAGATCCACAGATATTCTATTTTGGCGTCTTCGACGGCCACGGTGGCACCGAATGTTCGGAGTTTCTCCGGGATGAGCTGCATGGCTACATCGAGGACGCTGCCGTGCAGTTTGGGTTGGGGAGCAGTCTTCGCAGGGACTCACAGAGTGGCAGCGCCAACAGTAGTGTTAGCGGTGGTTGGGTTTCTGGAGATGAAGGGACCGACGCAAGGCAGCACGACGACAAGAAGCGAGGGGTGGACATGAAAGGACCCGAAGACGTTAAGTCGCGTATGAACATCCCCGAACCTAACCAGGAGGGTCGCATCGTTGGCCGGAAGCCTCCGACGTCAGAGCCGATAGAAAGTGTTGATCCCCAACCGGTAACTGCAGACGTTCCGGCAGCGCTACGGCTCGAACGTGAACTGCTCAGCGAATACAAGGACACGGTCGGGGGCTACTTCCGACGCTTCAAACCTGCCCACTTCAGTATCACCAAGAGCTCACTGGACTCAACCTCAGACCCATCAGCCGATGCGGGCGAGACACCAGGCACGGACGTCACCATCGAGTCGGTGCTGACCTACGCCTTCCTCCGGGCCGACCTGGACTTCATCACGGCCCAAGCCCGTAAGCCGGACCCGGATGACCCCAAGCTTGCCGAGTCGCCTGTCAACAACGACGAGGTCCTCGGTGCTCCCCATCACGTGGCCCCAAACTCTGGGCGCCGACACCGCATCGGCGGTCCCACGCGCTTCAAGGGCGGCTCGACGGCTTCGGTCGCTCTCATCTCGACTCCGACGCCCGCCCCCTTCTGGCAGCCGTCGGCCAGCAGCACCCTCCTGGTGGCGCACGTCGGCGATACGCGCGCGTTGCTCTGTGAGACGGCCACGGGTCTCGCCCGCGCTTTGACCTCGGACCACCACCCGTCATCACCCGCCGAGGCCCGGCGCCTTAGCCGGTTCCTCGGCTCCAGCGTCGCCACCGACTCGTTCGGCGAGGAGCGCTTCAGCGGCCTGGCCAACTCGCGCGCCTTTGGCGACCTGCAGAGCAAGCGCGTCGGTGTCTCGGCCGAGCCCGAATTGTGCCGCACCGAGATGGGCCCTGCCGAGTACAGCTTCCTCGTCCTGGTCAGCGACGGCGTCTCGGGCTCGCTGTCGGATCAGGAGATTGTCGACGTTGTCAAGGAGGCCAAGACGCCCGAGCAGGGCGGCCGCGACGTTGTCGACTACGCCACAGAGGTCTCAGCCGACGGCGACAATGCCACCTGCCTCGTCGTGCGTCTCGGCGGTTGGGAGCGCCGGAGCGAGGGTGGGCTCGGAAGCCTCGGCACCAAGGAGATACGCGATATCCGCAGGACCGAAGCACAGAACCCAAGAGGGAGGAGAAGGTGATAGGCCGGCCGTAATGATACTTCAACTCTGGCTTAAGAGGAAAACTGATCTCGCTGGACCCGTTTGCTAGGGCTTAGCAAGTGAGATATTTTGTTATTTACATAGAATAGACTTGGACTTTGACATTGAACAAAATCGCAAATAGAAGAGCCTTTATTTGTTTATTCATTTTTGTTGTTTTAATTTGGGTGTTGAAAGGCGGATCAGGTTCAATTCCTACCCAATCTATCTGGAGCGAATAAAAAACCCGCTTGACTCTCCCCACTATTCAGCCCCTTCTTCATCCTACTCCGAGTACCTTGATATTCTCAAATCCCATGAACAACATTGCAAAGGAAGCAGCCCCCCCCCCCCCCCCCCCCAATTGTTAATAAAAGAACCCGTTCTCGACCATCCCACTCAGTACCTCTGGCCTGGATACTGTCCCCAACCTCCCTGGTGTCCATGAGGAGGCTGCTGTTGGTACGGCGGCTGCTGGCCGTATGGAGGCTGTTGAGGATATGGCGATTGTTGCGGGTATGGCTGCTGTGGCGGGTATGGTGCCGGCTGTCCGTACGGCGCCGGCGCTTGTTGATATGGAGCTTGCTGCTGGTAAGGAGGCTGCTGCCCGTACGGAGGTTGCGGTGGGTACGGTGATTGTCCACCGTATGGGGCGCTGCCATATGCAGGCTGAGGAGGATGTTGCTGGTGCTGCGGCTGGTATCCCTGGGGTTGACCGTAGGACTGCGGCTGGCCAGGCTGACCATAGCCATATGTCGCAGGAGGTGCCGGCTGGTTATAAGAAGGCTGAGTGTCTGCCTGCGGCCGGGTCGAATAGTCGGGCTCCGGGGGCGCTGCCGCTCCTGAAGGCCCGCTGCTCATGGCGCCCATGTCACGAGTCTTGACCTGAGACCAGAGAGAGCCTGAGACTTTGCCATGTCCTCCCAGCTCCCGCATAGCGGCTGCGGGGAACCCTGTAGGGCCATGGGCGTGTCCGTCGTGTCCACCGAGAGACTTGGTCGCCGTTTGGCCGTTGGCGAGGACGTGGTTCTTGCCCGCCTTGACACTCTCCGAGGACAGGAGACGGATGACATGGTGAGACTCATTAGACCACTTCCTCACTGTCTCGAACATCTGTTTTTGAATATCGATCTGTTCATTGCGAGCTGCGGGATGGTGAAAGGCTCGGATAACGTCGTTGACGACCTCGTCTACAGGCACGCCCGGGTTATCCCATGCGAAAAGGACGCGTCTATGCAGCAAACAGAATATGTTAGCAAAGGTTTCCGAGTATAGTTCTAATACCGATCTTAACACAGGTCAAAAATATATACTCACGGGACAACGTATTGAAGCACCGTCGACGCAACACGACCGGCGCAAGAGTTCAGGACGTTTGTGAAGTGGTCTTTGCTCTGGAGAATTCGTGTGAGGTTAGCAACTCGGCTATGTAGACGCTGCATGATAGTGGCGTATCATTCAAATTGAGACTACTTGCCAGCATGGAATGCGTTGGGTTAGAGCATGATGGATCCTTCCATGGCTCAAGCTGGGAATTTGAAGAGCTGGCAATCACACCAGACGAACCATCTTTCAAAACCTTCGACACACCATTGATGATGGGGCGCACAAACGGCGCCAGCAGACCAAGAACGAAAGCAGTGAGAGTTTCACCGATACGTTCGAGCAGCTTCTCCATACCAGGAATCTTGGAGATAGTGTCGCTGATAGCTCTGACTATCTTGTCCCTGAAAGCAAGGATAGGATAAATCTTCTTGGCTGTTGCTACAGCATCGAAATCAGGACTCATTCCGGGGACTTGGTTGGCCCGGCTCAGTGTTTGGTTCTGTTGATCCTGAGCAGCTGACTCGGCTTGAAGAGCCCTGGCCTCACTAGCGAATCCATTGCCGACTCCGGGAAGTTTGTCAATGAGTGATATAAAACCGCTGGTACTGTCCCCAGAGGATCCAAACAACGATCGACTCCCATCACCTGCGCCCGGCTTTGTTATGTTTTGTGCTGAAATCAGAGCTTCGTTCATCTCGTCAACTTCAGACTGGGTTAAATTGTCCGTGGCCTCGCTTTAAAAATAAAAATGTCAGCTCCCAATGCTAACAAAGTCATCAATACCTACACGTCCACGGGCTTCACTTGGTCGATAAGAGCAAGACTTACCCAATCACCGAATGCAAAAAGTCAACCGCTCCGAATGTACCTGCATTTCCAGTTAGATACGATAAAGACAGCCGATATGACCCAGGGATGGTTTGACGAACCAGTCACAAGAGGATACACCCGACGGCCATTCAAATTGATCTCGGTCGAAGTACCGCAGTGAGGGTACACATCATGGTTACCAAGCTCTCGTAAAGCCAGCTCACAGTAGTTGGAGTGTGCCGAAAAGTCCTGCAGTTCGAGGTGGGCGGGTCAGAGCTGGGGATTGGGAACGAAAATTACGCCCTCCAAAACCAAATCACATACCTCCATGCAGTGCAAAGCCTGCCCAAGACATCTCAAAGCCTCACAGAGATCCTCCTCCTTTCCCGACCGGCTGCCGTGCGTATAAACGCGACCAAAGTGGATGCAGCGAGCAAAACTGAACCTAAGATAGCCCACACTAGTAGCCCAGCCACCGCTCTCGTTGGCGATGTAGTTCTTCATTCCGGTTCGGGGATCCACTTCAAGCTCGCGAGGATCGACGGGGCCGCGAAGCCGAGGATCAAACTCGCGTGCATCCTTGCCGTCGCCATAGCCAAGAGGGTTGTCGATGTGTTCCTCAGGTCGGTACACTCCGAGGCGATCTGCGGTCACTTCAAATTCTGCCGTGGCGTAACCAAAAGAGAGGAACGAAAGGACCCAGACCAAGATCCTGACAGTCTCCGCGTTGACTCCCTTCAGACTTCCAACATCGACAGCTTGAGAGTAGTCTCGAAGCCAGTTGCCAAAGTAGACGCGTGAAATGTTCTTGGAAGACCATTTCTTCCCTTTGAGGAATAGGAGAGTCTGAAGCATATCCTCAATATCTGGCACAATGAAGGTACAAGTCAGTCGCAGCCGACTATTTTCGGAGCCTTGGCGTTTTCATCGCGCAGGGAATACAGACCTCCATGTCGCCAGTTGTGGCCCTCAACCTGAGAGATGGATGGGATGTTGCCGGCGCCGAATGCCGCCGCCTTTCCCGGCATCACGACGAGCACGATGCCCAAGACGAGCAGCACGGTGCCCCATCGCACCTGCGATATAGCCATGATAGGCAATGTTGTCTTTGTCGCTCAATAAAAACCAATTCGTAGGTAAGTAGTGATACGCTCGCGAATGTGAAAGTAGTCGGGATTTTTGAATAGGGTAGGCTCCTTGACACTCGAGCAATGAAGAAGCTTCTAGTTGTGAAATGCTACCTTAACTAGGACAAGGCTGGAGGAGTGAGTGGTAACTTAATTCAATGGTGGGGACGTCAAAACTACAACTACCCAAGATGCGCAATGGATGTAATACAACAGTTCAGGCCTGCTTACGACGAGATGACGGTGAATGCTTCCAGCTTTAAGCTCGACTTCAAGCAACCATTCACTTGATTGGCTGCCTAAGGCCTACATACACTACAAAGCTCTAATAATTGAGCAATCGTCAACATTGCCACCAATAGCTGCACAGAGTTGGATGTGTCTTTGCCTCACTAAACACAAGCTTGACAAGTAGAGTGGTGGGTGTTGCTGGTCGGTGCCCCGCCATTTAGCGTTAGTCGCGGTGGAGGGGCTTTGTGTATAGTGGTAAAGCTGACAGGGAGGGAACTACTGGTACGGTGGAGTCCAACCCCAATTACCAGCTTGGCGGCCCGATCGTGTGGCCGTGGCATTGCTTAATTGCGATGATACGGTCGGTGTGTAGAAAAAGTGCGCGTTCGGCAACAAAAATAGCATAGGTTTCGAGATGATTCGAACTTACACCTAGGTTGTCGCCTGTCAATCGTGCATTTTCAGCTGTCTGTCTTGTCACTCAGGTTACTGGAAATTTTCTCTTCATTGCGATTTTGCCAAGATATTCACATCCGCCCCAGTCAAATTAACCAGTCGCCTGATTTTCCACAGTGCCACACTTTGTTGGGCGGGTGCGATTTACTACGGCAGTTTTAATGGGCAAATTGAATGCCCAAGAAATGAAAGTGGTACCACTTGACGGATCCTCCACGTTCCCTTTATCGGCCAGATAACGCCACCCTCGCCCGTTTTTTTGCGCTAAGTCTCATTTCACGCCCCATCGCGACGGGAATTTTTGAACCCCTATTATCAGTCGCAGGGAGCTGCTTCTTCCTCCAACCCTATTTAGAACGTTCACTGCCTGCTGCTGAATTTATTCCCCTTCACCGCATCAGGTGCCTTCTTTTCATCGATATTGCTTCAGTGCTGTCCTGGAGATTGATTTTGGCTGCACACAATACAGTGCCAGTCTGTATTCTACCCTTGCAGCCCGATCGATCTGGTGTTGACAACACCATTTCACAAAACGTACCCGCATAGAACACAAGCCAACATGCCGTCGCTCACACTCCCATCATTCACACAGGCCGAGGTTGAGGCGCATAACACGAACCGGTCTTGCTATGTCACAGTCGGCCAAAATGTTTACGATGTGACAGACTTCCTCGACGCTCATCCCGGTGGAGCCGATCTAGTCCTTGACTATGCTGGAAAAGACATCGGTGCCATTCTGAAGGACGAGGACTCCCACACCCACACCGAAGCAGCATACGAGATTCTCGAGGAGTCTTTGGTAGGCTTCCTCAAGCCGGACAAGAGCTTTTCCAACGGAAAGGCGAATGGCAACGGTGCCGCCAAGGGCTCATCTAGCGGTGTCGACACCCCCGAGCTTGTGGATGCCCAAGGACGCCCAGTACATCCCCGAACGGGAATGTCTTGCGAGGAGGACCTGAACAAGGAGACGGACTACACGGGAGACTACAAGAAGCACAAGTTCCTCGATCTCAACAAGCCGTTGCTGATGCAAGTATTCCTTGGAGGCTTCAGCAAGGAGTTTTACTTGGAGCAGGTCCACAGACCCAGGCATTACAAGGGTGGCGAATCTGCACCTCTTTTTGGAAACTTCTTGGAGCCGCTGAGCAAGACGGCTTGGTGGGTGATCCCCATTGTGTGGCTGCCGCCAGTCGCCTACGGAACATATCTCGCCAGCCAGGGCATCGAGAGCAAGCTCAACCTTGCAGCGCTCTGGTGCTCTGGCATCGCTCTATGGACGATCATTGAGTACATCTTGCATCGTTTCCTGTTTCACCTTGACAAGTATGTATTCCCCGGACCCGGAGCTCGCCTTATTGTCCAAAAAACAGTCACTAACAGATGCTTGCTTTGTTTACAGGTACCTTCCAGACAATCGCTTTGCAATTACCCTCCACTTCCTTCTTCATGGCGTTCACCACTACCTCCCTATGGACAAGCTTCGTCTTGTGATGCCTCCAACCCTGTTCTTCGTCCTGGCGTTCCCATTCTGGAAGCTTGCACACTTCCTCTTTTGGTACAACTGGCACGTCGGCACGGCCATTTTCTGCGGTGGTATCTTTGGCTATATCTGCTACGACCTCACCCACTACTTCTTGCACCACAAGAATCTGCCTCTGTGGTACAAGGACTTGAAGAAATACCACCTTGAGCACCACTTCCTCGACTACGAGAATGGCTTTGGTGTAACCAGCCGCTTCTGGGATAGGGTATTTGGAACCGAGATTGTGCCTCTTGTCAAGACCAAGTAAAGAGAAACAGGATATAGTCATCGCCTCTTTTTGGTAGTTGACTGCTTGGTTACCTTTTTTTTTCTGCACCTGTATAATATTAAGGGTGGAGGCGTTTCTTTTTCAAGTATAGACTTTTCAGCTGTTATAGCAGCTTAATGAGATATCAGGAATACACTAATAATGACGAAGAACATTGGAAGAATCTCGTCAGATTATTCATCGGATGACGGTACTGATATCGATTACTGGTTGACATGAAATGGTGAACGAGTCTTGTACTGGTTTTGCCGCATGGCTTTGTGGCACTCGCTATTAAACTAAAGTTAATATTTAATGTCTATCAATATTTACGCCACCCAAAAACTGAAGAAAGAGTACGGAAGCCGCTTCTATTTCTAGAACGAGAACTAACGTAGAACTAAGTAGGAACACTGCCTAGGTCTTACCGTAGGTATCAGCCAGCCAACCAACTTCTTCCACCTCGTTACTCGGTTCTTGAAGCGATTGGCTGACTAGGTGCAAAAACCAGCCACTCGCAAAGCCATCAACACATCCATCGATTAGAACTAGAACAGACCCTGCAACAAATGCCAAGCCAAGCACGTGACCCAGTCCAGCAAATGGGTAATTACATCTTAGCTTAGCCTGATTTCCGCAGTCACGCCGCGACGCTGACAGAACGGCGGTAATATTTTATTTTATCAGCAACCTGGGGTTATTCGCCGATTTTCTCCCGTCCATCCCCCACTCGCTCGCTCTCCATTTCCCAACACGTCCGCGTCTTATTTTGAAACCCAAAATCGAGAAGCCATCCCCCGTGCACCTTGGGTCCATTTGCCACTTGTGTTTTTTTTTTTTTTTGTTAAATTTTACTGCCCCTCTGCTTGGACAGTTGTCCTCAGTAGCCCGACAAAAAAAGAAGAGAAAATGTCACATTTGGACGTAGAAGCGTTGTTGGACGCCGCAGCTAACGGCGCGGACAGTAGCAAGGACAAGAAGGCCACCTCCAATGGCGACAGCCACACGAATGGCGACCGCAGCGAACGCGGTGATCGGAGCTCCCGTCACGACCGGGACAGGTCCCCGCGCGACTCCTCGCGCGACCGTCGACGTCGCGGCAGCCGGACGCCCAAGAGCGAGGCTGACCGGACCCCCCGAAGCGACGCGGGCAGCAGTACTCATAAAAGCAGGCGTCGCAGCCGCAGCCGCGACAGAGATTCTCGCCGCTCGCGTCGTCACAGGGGAGGAGAGGGCGACTACTACCGCGGCGCCCGCTCCCGCTCCCGCTCGCCGAACCGCTACTACAGACCTAGGGATAATCGCCGCGACCGCGACGACGACAGGCGCGGCTCGCATCGCGGCCGAGACGACGACCGCCGACGTGCCCGTAGGGGTAGCAGGTCTAGGGACCCCAGCCCCCCTGCGCTGACTGAGGATGAGCGTGATCGTCGTACAGTGTTTGTTCAACAGCTTGCCGCTCGTCTACGTACCCGAGAGCTCAAGGAGTTCTTTGAGAAGGCTGGTCCAGTTGCTGAGGCTCAGATTGTCAAGGACCGCGTCAGTAACAGGTCCAAGGGGTAAGTTATTGCTCAGGCTGTCACTTGTCCTGAAATTTGTGTCTGTGCGCGATAGCTTAACTAACAACCTGATGACAGAGTCGGCTACGTTGAATTCAAGACCGAGGAATCCGTTGCTGCTGCGCTTCAGCTCACTGGTCAAAAACTCCTAGGTATCCCCGTCATAGTGCAGCCGACCGAGGCCGAGAAGAATCGTGCCGTCAAGACGGAGTCCACCGGAACCCAGCAGACTTCGGTCCCATTCCATCGCTTGTACGTTGGCAACATACACTTCAGTATCACTGAGCAGGACCTCCAGAACGTTTTTGAACCTTTTGGTGAGCTCGAGTTTGTTCAACTTCAAAAGGACGACAGCGGCCGTAGCAGAGGCTACGGGTTTGTGCAGTAAGTCTTCTACAACCGGCTCATTTTCTGTCGCCAGCCATCTTATGGGCTATGTGCCTGTTCTCTGCCAAGCTGACCACTGTATAGATTCCGTGACGCTACCCAAGCTCGTGAGGCTTTAGAGAAAATGAATGGGTTTGATCTAGCAGGTCGTCCCATCCGCGTTGGCCTTGGCAACGATAAGTTCACCCCCGAATCTACGGCCAACCTGCTGCGGGGATTCCAGGGCCCCAATGGACAGCAGCAGTATCAAGGTTCCGCGTTCTCGGGATCTGGTGGTAGAGGAGCTGCCGGTCAGCCTTCCAATTTTGACCGCGCTGGGGGACGAGACAACGACAAGGGTAGCGGCGCCAGTGCTCTGGATGACACTGACGTCGCTGGTGTCAACTTCAACAATTTTAGCCGAGATGCTCTCATGAGAAAACTTGCAAGAACTGACGAACCCTCCACCACGCAACCTGAGAGACAGATTCTCAAACCCAGAACTGAGGTTAAGCCCCTGCCTATCAACAATGTTAACCAGGCCAGTCGCTGTGTGGTACTTCACAATATGTTTGATCCTGCCGAGTAAGTTTTTAAACTGATACCTAGTCCTGCAGAATTTGGTCAAGGTAATACGTACGATTCAAGTACTGATCAATTTTTTTGCTTTTACAGAGAAGAAGGCGACGACTGGGTCAAGGAGCTTGAAGAAGATGTCCGGCAGGAGGCCGAGGAGAAGTATGGGCATGTTGTGCACATTTCTCTGGACCCCAACTCGCAGGGCGATATCTACCTAAAATTCGACCGAGTGCAGGGAGGCGAGAACGCCATCAAGGGTCTCAATGGCCGCTACTTTGGCGGCCGTATGATTACTGCTGCGCCTGTGGTAGACGCATTCTACAGCAGTTTGTTCTCGCGCACAAAAGCTATCTAAAACACTAATTACGGCCATGACACCAGAGCAGTGCACGAATCCCAACCGACTAGGTATGTTTGGTGATCCCTTGGCCATGTTTTGATGTACTTGTGCTCACTGTAATGGATATTGCAGGACATTAAAGATCCCCTTGTTCCCAAATATATGGTTGAGCTTTCCGACAAACGTTTATTTCACAGTACAGTACCACACAAGATGACGGAGAAATCTCTCATCCTCACCAAAAAAAAGAAAATACTAGGCTACACCACGAAAACCATACAACCACAGACACATTCATACCGGCCCCGATCACGATCTCGCAAGGTCCAGCCACCCCCAACGCATGCGACGGCAACATTAGGCACGGCTCGGTTACACGCTTTTTGACCTTCTCCCCAGAAGACTACAAAAGGCTTTCGCATCCCTTGACGGTGCTGATCCATGCTGATGACTGGCAAATAGGCACATATCTCTCAGTTTGGGAGGAGAAAAATGTTTTGACTACCTCCAAAATTGTTTGAGGTTCCGCACAGGCGTTGAGGTTCATTTTATTATTATTTTTAGGCTCGAATAGAAAGACTATTAGCAAATACTCCCCAGAAGCTTTGAAGCAGAAGCTTTGGCACTTCACCATTTCTTTGGTGAGCTTGCCCCTTACGCTCCCTACCCACGCCTCTTCGCTGGAATTGGCTGGCACTCTGACTTATAGATGGCAAGGCATCTGGCCGGTCTCGAATGGTAGAGTTCGGCCTAACATGTTGCGCTTGACGACTATCGTTTGGCTCAGATGCATACTTTTCGCGAGTGCGTGCGTGCGTGGTCCATGGTCGTGCCCTTTTTTTAATGCTGGTTCCCTGGCGGGAAGATCCACCTCAGATTTGCATTATAGCCTCGGAGCATCAAATTTCGTAGATTTGAAGTTGATCGCGCTGTCATAAAGCAACTTGGATGCACTTGTGCGGCATTTGGGTCTGGAGAGGGTTTGCTAGCCTCAAATCTGCCAGCTCAGGTAACCTGTCTGATATGTTCTAGATGGTGGCATGCGAGACCAAGGTACAACAGAGTTTTGGGCTGGATAACAGCAGCGCACGGGTAGACCATGATATACAGCCAGAACATACAGTCACGTAGTTCTCGAGATATTCACGGGTCGGCGATAGATATCCTTTATGCCGCTTGATGGCATTACGCTGTTTGGGTATTTGATCAGCAGCATGCATGTTCTCCAGGCTGAGAATTCATCTCAAATGCCAACGTAAACGTCAAACACACAATGCCAGACGCCTGGGGCGAATGTTTTGACCAGCTCAGTGTGCTCCAGAGCTACCCGTCGGGGCAGGTCGTCACCATCCGAAGCTCTAGCTTGGTCAATGTGGCTTGTGATCAGCGTCTCGATCTCCTTGCCACGCTCTGAAATGTCGTGGTCGGCCACGTTCTCGTGCAGATGAAGCCAGCTCCCCTCCGTGCTGCGGACGATATCCACCGCCCCTTCCCAGCTCGGCTGGCTGGCTGGCAGAAATCCGCAGTTGACGTGAAGCACATTTTTTGAGAAGCCCACCCCGTCGTCCGGAGAAGAAGAGCGCAGCTCCCTCAGCCTCCTCGCGGCCTCGACGTTGCTCTCGAGGAACACGACGATGCGGTCGTCGTCGTCTATCAGGTCGGGCGTCGGCCTGGCCAGGTCCCGCCTGCCCCTGACCACCTTGATCTTCCACCCGTTGCGTCGGGCGCCCCTCCTCAGCCCCTCGACGCTCCACGGGTTCACCTCCCAGCACAGGACGCGCATGCCGAGCTTGGCGTACGAGAAGACAAAGTACCCGATGCCCGCGTAGAGGTCCACCGCCCAGGGCGGCGCTGCTGTTGATCCTCGCTGTGGAAGGGGGCGGGGGGTGGTGTTGGCGGTGGTGGTGCCTGGTACCATGGACGAGCTTTGGTCGTTGTCGTGAAAAGCCAGCAGTCGTGCCTTCTCCTTGACGTTGCCGCGGCTGAACATTGTCCACCGCGGCGCCCACGTCTGGTAGATGCCGTTTTGCTTGGTCGAGACCCACAGGGCGAGGTCAAAGTCCCGGTCTGAGATTGCTTCCTCGACTTTGTCGTCGTTGTCCCCGCAATCTCGTCGCGGCGGCTGGGGGGAGCGGGCTAGCAGCGCCTCCCCCGGGCCAAAATCCCCATATAGGATGCGCAGGCCGCTGGGGCTGCGCAGTATGTTTTCCCGCGGCGATGCGCCGTCGCCTACTACACACATTTCTCCTCCCGGCGCGGATGCGTCATCGCCACCACCATCAGCACCTCCAGGAAGGTTGAGCGGGATGCCGTCGTTGACGGCCAGGTGCGTCAGGGGCTGGGGGGACTTTGACGAGAGGCCGTCGAGGATGCCGCGCCACAAGGCCGACAACAGCCAACCATCACTGCCGTTGCCGGCGCTTTTGCCATCATCATTGTTACAGTCAGCTAAGCGCTCGTCCAATACCACGCGCCAGTCATCCGATGCAAAGCTGCCGCTGGGCAGCAGAGCCATGGGCTCGTAGACGACCCAGCGCTTCGGCGCCGAGTCGACCAGGGCCGTTGGCGAGACGGCGACGGCCTGCAACCTCTGGGCGACCTGGGGCAAGGCTGTCCATCTCTGCACGGCGACCGAGATTGGGTTCCCGGCTTTGGGCTTTTTGGGCCTTGGAGGCCGCGAAGAGTGAAGGTCTGATGGTGTGGTGGGCAGTGCTGCGTCGTCTTGGGTGGTCATGATGGATGGATGATGACGCTTTCAGAGGGTGTATGTGTGTCTGTGGGTGGGCGGGTTGGTGGGTCAAATTTTCACTTTGACAATCTGAATTAAATTTTGGAACTGGCTGTGATTTTCCTTGCCCATCTCGCATCTTTTTACCGGCTATTTGATACAAATCTAACCACAAAAAAAAGCTACAGTCTTGTAGTGAGATTTGTATCGAGATTGTTTCTCGTCATAAAATTGATCAGGAAACAATCGACACAAAATGCTGACAGATAAATTTTGTGAACTAGCCAGAGTGGGGGAAAAAAGCCATCACCTCTTCCACATCCCATCACCCTCCTCATCTAGCTCATCTTGCCCGGGACGTACGGGTGCCCTGCACTCAAACCCCCATCCACCGCCCAGGCCTGGCCGTTGACGTATGAACTCTCGTCGCTGCCCAGGAAGAGGGCGACGCGGGCGACCTCGTCAGCGTGCGCGGCCCTCCTGAGCGGGTTGAGCTGCCCGACCTTCCTCTCGTTGCCCTTGGCCCTCGCCATCTCGAACAGGGGCGCCGTCATGCCCGTCTCGATCAGACCTGGACAGATGGCGTTGACGCGGACGCCGGTGCCCGTGAGCTGGTACGACAGCGTCTGGGCCATGGACACGACGGCGGCCTTGGAGGCCGAGTAAGGCGTCGGCCCAGCGTTGGACCGCAGGCCCGCCACCGACGCCGTCATGATGATGCTCCCGCCTGAGACCGACTTGCCCCCACCGCCGACCTTGGCCATGGCCGCCGCGCCGTGCTTGGCCGCCAAAAAGGGACCGAGCGTGTTGACGGCCAGGCAGCGCATGAAGCCCTCGGCGTCGACGTCCTGGAACATGGTGGCGGGGCCAACGATGCCCGCGTTGGCGAAGAAGACGTCGAGGCGGCCGTAGCGGGCCACGGCGTCGTCGATGACGGCCTTGACTGCCGCCTCGTCAGAGGCATCGAACTGGCGGACGTGGACGTCGACATCGGGGCCGTACAGAGACGTAATCTCGCTCTTGTGGGCCTCGAGGTGCGAGTCGTCAAAGTCGCACAGGTAGACGGCCCGGGCGCCGTTCTGGGCGAACTGGTGGGCCGTGGCACGGCCGATTCCCATGGGGGAGTTGGCGCCTGGTGTTTTTGTGTTAGTAGTGTGAAGAGCCTTATTTCCGGAGGGAGGGTGCATGTCCAGTTTGGGCTGTTTTTGATGTTGCCCAACCTACCTGTGATTATGACCACCTTTTCCGCAGCCCTGGGTGCTGTCGACTCTCCCGCTACCTTGACGAGCTTCGGTAGACTTGCCGACGACGATGCATCGGCCGAGCCGCTTGCCGACACTTGGCGGCTGATGGCCTCTAGCCTCCGGTTTGCTGTGTCATCCGACATTTTCCTCCTTTTTAACGACTCTGTAAAATATAATTAAACCAAAAAAAACACTGGTTTGTCTCTCTTATTTGTTTCTTGGAGAGCCTTTTTCTTCTCCAACGCTGCTTACAGAATGAGGTTGCTGCAACAATCTCACCCTCCGTACTCCTTGGTTCTTTTGTATGGTTGTATCTAGCAAGTGGGGTCGGCAGTTTTTGGGGTTACCGAGGTTCGCGCCTCTTAAAAAGCATTTTGCGGGCGTCCAGTCCCAAGTTCGTCTCTTGGATCCTTTGCCCCCGAGTTGGTCTTGTCTTGGCCCGAAAGAGCTTGTTGGTTGAACTTGTCAAACAGACATCAGAATACTTCTTCAAGCTCTAACGGTTTGATTTTTTCCTTACTTGGGAAGTCTGGGTGAGAGCTGGAGTGCGAATCAATCAATCGAGCCAAAGATGCAAGAACGATCGGTCCCCATTTTTTTTACGCCCCGGATTCACGATCTGTGTTGCACACCTCAGACAGACCTAGGTAGGTAGGTACCTAGGTAGGTAGGTACCTAGGTAGGTAGGTACCTAGGTAGGTAGGTACCTAGGTAGGTAGGTAGGTATCCAAGCAAGCCAAGATATATCTCCAACATACTATCTCGATATTGCGTAAACGTGAATAATATATTCATAATACCAGGATTCAAGGTGCATCCATACTCCCTGGCCATTGTCGAGTTTGCCACGACTTCACAAGCCGAGGACAAGCCACAGAGATTCTGTAAAAGATGTGCACCCTCGAGCCGTGACTGGCGGGCGGCCCAGCTGCACTGCCCCATCGAGACTGACGTCGGTAATTACTTGGGCAAGCCATCCGAGAACCTGTGAGGATTTTTTCTTGGTTTTCCTTCACAACACACCAACCAACCTATCCATTCACCATACCACTTACTCAGTCTCACTTTATTCATTCCAACACTGATATAGAGACCAGTCGACTTTACGTTTTTTTTTTTTTTGCCCAAAAGGGCCCATCTCACCAGCTTCTCTCATGGTCGGCGCGCGACCTGTTGTCTTCCCATATATCATATTCTCGCAGGTCTCCCACTTAGGAAAGAATACAGGCTTTTCTTTCCGTCTGCACACCAACCGCTTTGGATAATTTCTTCCGGGCACCCGGCTCGCGTAATGAACGTTCCAGCAATAAGCTTCATCCACGCAATCGCTTGTTTGTCCGGGCGGTCTTCTTGAGACAACCCCTCCTCTCGCAACACTCCGCCGGCTAAACATGACATGGCTCTTCAGTGTCTGACAAACCGTACACAACCCGCCTTCCACTTCCGTTGCATACCTGCCCTTAGGTACTCGTACCAACTTTACAAGACTCAACCGAGGGAACAAATATTTTGACAATCTTGTTGCTTAAGAAGCTAGAATCTTTCGTCGCTATGCTCGATCCTTATATATGTGACATGTACGAGTCTGGTCAACCTTGACACAGCTAGGTATGTATGTGTCCCAACAACTGGAAAGGAAAAAAAAAAACAAGAAACAAAAAAAAAGCAGAAAACCCCTCCCAAAATCAAGACCATGATGAACCCCTCCGACCGATCCTCCGAAGACAAGAAAATTGAGCACATGATGAGGATATAAACAATAGTGTTGGTACAAATTTTTTCATCCACTGAACCAACCTGTTTCCACAGGTCCTCAACTCTTACATTGATTTCATTACCAATCCTTCTATTCCCCTACTGAACTCTGGGTTCATGTTCATTGCCTCCCTGTTTTCTTTCCTTCTCATCTCGTTTCTTCTCCAGTCCAGCTCTATTACCCTCTTGGGGCAAACCCCTATCATGTGCTGCGCGGCCTTCACTTCTCATCTGCATTATCAGAGAGACTCGTTTCTTCGTCAACCCATCGCCATGATACCACGGGTACCATCGATGAGGCGATGCTTCAGAAGGGTGTTGAAGCCGGGAAATATAAACAAATAAAGAGACGCAGAATGGAAACACAAGACGACGGGAAACAAAGAAAATCCGCCCAGGATGCCTACAACCCCGCATGGGATGGAGGCGACCCTGAGTTGTGGTGACCTCGGAGGTCATGAGATATGCCGGGGTATGATGATGGCGGTGGTGGGTGATTATTACGAATAAGGTGTTCGGCGATGCGGACCAGCTGGAGTGCCACTTCTTTCCAAAAGAAGTCTCTAACGAGCGTGTCCCCCCGAAGACGGCGACAAAACACAACTTTTTAGCAATCGCATTGACGCTTTTCTCCCGCCGCAGTCTCGAGACTGCAGACAGGCGCTTTATGGTCGTGAAGGAGGCTATGTACAATCGACGCGCTGGGTGCTGTGGAGCCCCTGCCGCCCGGGTCAGGGGCGACGCTGTCGATCACATGGTATATATCGACAAAATGATATGCAAACATGCTCGCGAAGCAGAAAGAATGCAGCAGGAAAAAAAAAAGGATTGGCAAAACAAAATAAGCCTGATGCCGTCCGCCCAGTGCGGCAAAGCAGAGTAATAGTGGTGGTACAAGAGGCTTCGAAATGCCTGGATTCGATATTACAGATATCGGGTTGAACGCACAGCGGATCCGATGGTAGTCGGCCGGGCACAAGCTAGTACCAGTTCGCTGGGTCGATGATGACGAGAGCGACGCTGTTGTTGTCGTCGTCCCGGTGGTATTCGCAGTTGGTCGTGGGGAGTCCAAGTCTGCGACTTGCTGGGAGGACATTCCCTCGGATGCAAAGCCGGTGCTTCACATGTTCTCGATCCTGGCGCTAGGCATCTGGAGCGAAGTGTCCTCGAACTCAGCCTTCATGCCGCTCCATGGGTCGTAGGCGACAGACCCATATGTCTGCATTTGGCCCATGGTAGTGACCTCGACTGGTGACTGATAAACACCGTTGTACCATCCCTCCTCGGCGCCGGTTTGGGCTTGGTGCGCGAACTGCTCGTGGACATTCGGTGCTGCGTGGGTCGGGTGTCCCTGTTGCGACATCTGGGGCATCGCTTGCGGGTATGGAACCATCGGGGTCTGCGCCTCGACCGGAGAGGTTGATGCGGCGTGCGCGGCGTGGAGGGCGTAGGTCGCAGCCTGGGCCTGGTGGGTGTAGTAACCGTCTTGGGCGGTGGGACTCCTGCCAGATCCAGCCGAGAAGCTGCTGGGGCTGCTCTGGATCGAAGATGGCATGGCTGACGGCGCGCTGGTCACGACCTCGAGATTTAACCTGCCGTCGACGGTCTGCTGCCTGGGAACCTGGTGGTGGTATGACTGCTGGACGGTGTTGGTGTTCATGGTGGCAACGCCAGGATTGCTCTGGTCAGTGACATAGTACGGTTGTGTTGGCACACCTGCTGTCCTGTGTACCATGTGCATGTCGGGGTGTGCGTGGTGGACCTGTTGGCCATGGTACTCGTGGGCACCTTGCGATACGGTCTGTCGGTGACCGTACTGCTGCTGAAGGCCGAAGTGGTTCATCTGGCCGAAGTCGGCAAACGATTGAGCGCGGTGGAGCGCGTGGTTCGAAAGGCCGTGTGCCATGGCGACGCCGGCAGGTGCCCATGACATGGTGGCGCTGCGGGGAGTGGGAGGCGACTCGCTGCCAGAGTCTGAAGTGCATTCGTCGAATTCGGAAGACAGACCACCACGTTGATGTGATCGCCTTTGGTGCTTGACCATGGTGGTTTTACGGCAGAAGCTACAGGCAATGGGGTCAGTGTCAAGCAGCGGGGAGGGTCTCGCTGGGTGGACTCACCTTTTGGCGCAGCCATCGTGCGAGCACTTGTATGGTCGCTTGCCAGTGTGTATCCTGCGGTGCCTTGCGAGACTCGACGACTAATCATCGTCAGCACCACTCTCAATCATACTCGGGGCGAGTCAACATCCAGGTTACTTACATCTGAGAACCTCTTTCCACAGCCAATGTGCTGACATTGGTGTGGCTTCTCTCCCGTGTGGGTTCGGATGTGGACAGTCAAGGCACTCCTTTGGATGAAGCTCTTTCCACAGCCGGGGGTTATGCACGCGTACGGCCTTTCATTGGTGTGTATCCTGTAATGCCTCTGAAGGTCTGACTTGCGGTTGAAGCTCTATAAAATGGGAGGGCGTTCTTGTCAGTCAAAGAGTGCCCAAGTGGTTGGACGGTGAGGAAGTCCCAAGAGACTTTTCGACAGTGGAGGATAGTGTCCATGGGTCCTCGAGGTTCTCGAGGATAGGGGGTCTTGGATCCGAGTTCAGGGTACTACCGCCTGGCGGAGACCAGGAGTAGGAGGAGGACAGTGTTGGGAGTGGCGACGGCGGCGGCGGCGACGACGACGACGACGACGTACCTTGTTGCATGCTTGCCAGTCGCACTGGAAGGGGCGAGTGGCAGGCTCTTGGTCGACAAGCTCCATGAGTTCCATCTCTTTGGCTCAACAGTGGTTGTCTTGGACGTATGTTGTTCAGGCGACGTGAGGGACCCGAGGTGCAAAGGCAGGGTCGGTGCGTGAGCGGTGCGGTGCGACGAGACTTATATGTCGCTGCTCTCGAAGGCAGGGGATGGCAAGCAGTGACAGGGCTCCTGCAGTTGTATTTTATGGGGAGGGAGACAAGGCAGGGGGGTCCTTCGAGGGTGGTCCGACGGGGGTCTGGAAGAGGGATGGTACCCCTGTCCGGAAAGAAGCCCAAGCGTGATCTACCCAATGCAACCAATGGAGCTGGGTTCGAGCGGCAACTCCTCCCACCAAGTGTGAGCCGCAGGCCGGCAGGACAAGCAAGCGACTCTGCAGTGCAGTTTCGCCCGAGGACGCGCACGCAATGAGATTGATGGGATGGAATATGAGAGGGTGGAGGCAAATATGTGGATTAGGTAAGATGATGACGGATGTTGGGAAAAGCTGGGTTGTTGTTATTGTTGTTGTAAGTCGACCTTGGATTTCTTCGTTTCGTCCCGGGGAAAGCAAATCTCCTCGGTTGTACTGGATAAGATGTTAGATTCTGCTCACTTCCAAAAGCCGAGAATAATAAATATTAAGAAATATCGAGCGAAAAGCAGTATTAGAGCTTTGGGCGGAACACAAAAATATTAAGGAGTATTAATATTAGGGGGAGGTAGAGAGAGGGTCGCCGGTACACACAAGCTGCAGAAGTGCCGGACTCCTCGATGGGACCTGCAGAAGCGGACGAGCGGTTCTTTATGGGGGAACACTGAAGTGTTTACTCACGCTAAAGATGAAAAGCTTCTGGCGCCAGTTCTGTGCGGCTAGGTCGGATCTAGCCAGGTCAAGAGTAGCCCAGAAAGTGAAGAAAGTGGTATTCTAACTCTGGATTCGACGGGCCGGCTTTCAACCGAACAAACAAAAAAAAAAGTCGATGGTAAATTTCAGCGATCTGGTGGTGCAGATTGGAAGTTGCAAGCCCGGGCGGAACTGGAGGCTCCTAATGTTTCAAAAGTATAAGTGCAGTAGAGCCGGCGTGTGTTAAGTTCCCGAGACTAAGAGCGAATAGGGCAAGGTCGAAGATGGTTCTGCTGCTTTCGAATCTCTGAGCGTGCAGGCCGGCTAGTAATTGGCGTGCAAGTCCAATCCTTAGTCGATGACCGAAGCGTGCCACCCAGAAGCGATGGAAGATTTCTCTCGGAGGTGATCAACACGAGGCCGCGCAGTCAGGTGTTTGTTGCTTGTGGTTAGATCCCAGACAGCTTCTCGGCGCTGCCCGCTTATATTCAAGCTCCTTGCTTGGTTCTGCCGATACCTCGTAGTTGGACCTTCGTACGCAACCAGTCTAGCTTGGAGACGTTGATGCAGGAAAGCAAACCAAGTTCAAAGCGCCGGAACACCGCAACGGCTGTTGGAGAAGCAACCAAGGCCAGGAATAAAGACTACTCTAAAATAGGACACAGTTGCTTTCGACCGTTGTTGTCGTTTTGTATCTGCCGTGATCCGTCGACGCGCTTGTTTTATAATCAAGAGGGAGAGGACAGTAGTCGTCTGTAGGGACTACCTTGGTTGTATATTGTCCGGGGGTGGCGAACAAGATGGAGGACACGAGGTTAATGAGCGTGACTGAGGATGACAATGATGACAATGATGATGAAGATGCTGACGATAGATGAGGGATGGTGGTGCTGCACCTCCCGGCAAACTAAGCAGTCTTAAGTGAAGGCCCTTTGGAAGAGAGCGAGGTGAAGAGGTGACAATTTTGTTATGTACTCAATAAGACATCGGAACAGCCGCCGTATGCAGGGGTGGGTGAACCGATATGGCGTCTGCACACCCTAGCAAAAAAAATCACGACTATGGATGGTATCATATCTGCATGGAGCAGACAGACTCACTGAAGACAGGCGGTACAAAATGGGAGATGCAGCAGCATCGAAAAGGTTCTTTCCGTCCTGTGCTGGCTTGAGTCGCTGCTGGTGGGCTTTGTGAGGGTTGAGTCGTTGAAATCTGGGCAATGGATGGCTGGGTCCTTGGATGGAGTCCAAGGGGACCAGGTGGGTGCCGATGTAGCTTCAGCTTCTGTGTACCTGACACTTTTGAGGGGGTGCACA